>NC_073303.1:187382594-187752594 GCF_027595985.1 Sorex araneus | reverse complement strand
TGGTCCCCACAAGATGGACTTAGCTTTGTCTATTTGCTAAATTGGCCCACAGAATGTAGAAAGCAGTATGTTCTTAATTAAAGTTTTATTCTGATTGTTCCTAAAGAAAACATAGATGAAGGCATATTGACTCAGTGGAAGTTAAGGAGGGTAAAGAGGGGTAGCTGGTAATCGAATTAATATAATTGGTCATTTAAATCTTACCTCATGAAGACTGGCTGTGGGCAGAGGGAGTGTACTATAAAAAGGGGTGGGGCAGAAGAAACATCATCTGTGACCCTTTACCTTTGCCCAAATCAGGAAAACAGAAGTTCTTACCTATGAGAATTGAAAGAAAAAAGGAAGTTAAAGAGAGAGCAATGGAAAGTAGCCATCAACACACAGAAGCGGAAGTTTAGAAATATAGAACATGTAAGTCCTTAGATCTTCATCATCTAGGGAATAGGAACAAAGTTTATTGTAATTATATTTTTTGATTAAGAGTTTGTCTCCTCAAAAGTATCCAACATTGGGGTTGGAGCAATAGCACAGCAGGTAGGCCATTTCGCTTGCATGCGGCTGACCCGGGTTCGATTCCCAGCATCCCATATGGTCCCCTGAGTACCACCAGGAATAATTTCTAAGGGTAGAACCAGGAGTAACCCTTGTGCATCGCCAGGTGTGACCACAAAAGAAAAAAAAGTACACATCTATAAAAGAATTATTGAGGGAAGGAATGTTCACTGCTAATGTGAACTGATGAGAGCTGGACTGTGAAGTGCCAACAGTATTTGAATAAGAACAAGCCAACTGAAAATAATATTTAAGACTTCAACCATTTACTATGGTTCAACATTCAACATCAGCTTGAGAGTTGCCATAAAAATGGAACACGCATTCCCCCAGTGTTTATTTCTAACTCAGAGAGAAGCAGAATAGAAGAATCAAATGCAACCAGTTGCCTTCTACAAGCAAGGAAACCCCAAACACCGTTAGCAACTTTTGCTTCAGGGGCCTAGCTATGAGCAGTAAAGGCAAAAGGGGGAAGGTTGACAGGAGACAAGTACAGAGACAAAGTTAGGATATCAATGTGCTTTCAAATTTTCCCACCTGTTGGGGAACAGTTTTTCCCAACATGCTTGGACAGGTTGCACACTGAATCCTGGCAGAGATGGGGCGAAGGATAGGAGAAACCCCCCGGGAGCAGCTGATGGCTGTTCTCTTTATTGCCAAAAACACATATTTCATAGAGGGTCTCGGCTTACAGGAAAGTCTGATCACATAAAGTTCAACATTATTGATCTATCACCTTTTCTTCTCTGCTTTGTGTGGATCTAATCCCAATCAAGGCTAGATGCTGCCGTTAGGATGACCCGCTAAGCGTATGTGACACTTTCTGTGTCTTTGGCGCCTGTGAATAGGGGGTTGAGTGAGGCTCATGGCTGAAAACTGCTCTGTTACACCCTGTTCTTGCCAACTTTGCTCAAATAACCCCTCTTTTGAGGCTTTGCTTCTAGGACACTTTACAAGGTCGGTCTTCTCTTCACTGCCCGTCACCATACTGCACAATCTTCCTCTAGACATACACACACACACACACACACACACATACACACATACACACAAGAACACGCGGCCTTAAAGAGATCTCATTAGAAACATCCTAGGATGAACTGAGTAGAAGCTCACCAGTGCTGCTGCTTCTCAAAGGAGGCAGAAATAGAAAGTCCTTGTGAGCAGAAGTAGCGGTCTTGAAAGATGATGGTTCGTGTGGGAGTCTGAGTCTTTGACTAAAATTCCATTCGGAGGTTGTGATGCTTTAACTGTGCATCAGACCAGATGCGAAGATACTGAGTTCCCATTTCAACATCTTTTGCAAAAGCTTTGTGATTGTTTCTACTGTGGTGTGAAAAGTAACACGTAGTTTTGTCTATTACCCAATTTGTTAATGACAATATATATTATTTGATTTCAAACATAAGTATACATATATCTATGTATATGCCTCTGCCATTATAATTTTATTAAAAGATGGTCAAAATAAGTATATTGTAAGAGAAAAAATCAGAATGTTATTATTGCTAATATGTGACAGTCTTCAAACTATTTTCTTAAAATATTTGAGGTGAAATTCACATAACAAAATTACACATGGACTATTGTATTGTTGTATTCACAAAGTTCAGCAACCTTCATTGCTGCTTAATTTTAAGATACCTATATCATTCGAGAGGGAAATTATGCAACTATTAAATAACCACTGCTATTTTTCCCTGTAAACCATTAGTTTATCTTTAGTTTTTATGTTTGTATCTTTTATGAAAGTTTCATATAAATTAAATCATACAATATGTGACATTTTATAAAATTTTCCTAATATGTTTTCATTGTCCATCCATATTTTAATATCATAAATATTTTTGAAGATGATTAATATTAAATTGTATGTATGTACAAATATTAATTTATATGACAGGCAATTTATGGACAAAGTTTCATATCCTTTTTGATATGATATGAAAGTTTTATATCATTTTATAGCAATTTTGCCATTGCTATAAAACTTTGTATAAAATTATTCATTTCAATTCCAGTTTTTAATTATTTTGGGTATCTAGGAACAGAAATAGAGATTGATAGAGCAACTCTATCTCACTTTTTTTTTTCTCTTTTGGGTCACAACCGACAATGCACAATGGTTAGTCCTGGCTCTGTGCTCAGGAATTACTCCTGGCAGTGCCAGGGGACCATATGAGATGCTGGGAATCATACCCGGGTTGGCTGCATGCTAGGAAAATGCCCTACCCACTGTGCTATCACTCCAACCCAAGAACTGACAAATGTTTTCAAAGTGATTGCACAATTGCACATCAAAAATCAGCAAAATCCAGAGTTCTACTCTCTAAAATCCCTGACTTCCCTTGCTATTTTCTGAGGATGATAATGATAATGATAACAATGATGATAGTCATCCTCTTCTTAAGTGGTACCTCCTGATTGTTTTATATTTTTTTCTTGTTGAAATATAATCAACACATAACATTGTTAGTTTCAGTAGTACAGTGCATTGACTTAATATTTGCATATTAATATATAATGATCAAGGTCTAGCTATTATTATTCTATGCAACTACAAAATCTTTCCAAGAATGTAAGTTTCACAATCTTCTTTCATAGCGATTTTCAGATATGCTGTTTACTGTCATGAACAATGGTTGCCATTTGTACATTACATTCCTTGGATTTTTATATTTTGTATTGGATATTTATACCTACTGGACACTTTAGTAAGTTTTTTCTTTCATAAAACAGTTCTTGCTTTTGATTATACTTTCTAATGAGTAGTGGCATTGAATATTTTTTTAATGCTTGAACATTTTATGCATATTTTTTTGAAAATTATCTATTTTCATCTCATTCTGTATTAAATTGTACTGTTACTTAGTTAAATTCTCAGGACTGTGCACATTTTTAGGTACTGGTCCATATAAAATATTTTCAGTCATTACCTAGATTGTCTTATCACTAAATTGATAGCATCACTTAGTAAACAAAGTTTAAATCCTGATGCGCTATAACTTATAGTCTGCCATTTTTGTTTCCTACTCATTTGTGATAGATTTAATACAGAGTCACAATTTCATCTGAACTGTCTCTCATGCATGCTCTCTATCTTTTGCAACCATTTCTTTTGTGATCAAACGTTTTATAACTGGTGACCAATGCAGATATATGCATCTTACTGAACATTAATGTCTGTCTTCTGTAAGCTTTAATTTCATTTTAAACATATTTATTAGGTATCATCAATGTGGTTTTAGATAGTGCGCAGTATAAATTATTATGCTGTCAATAATCAAATATTTTACATTACAGAGAAAATCTGAAGTAAGAATAAAATTAATATATGAGCTGAATTAGAGATAGTCTAAGACATAGTTGGAATTATTTAATTCTAGAATAATAGTAATGTTTGTCTCTTAACTCCATCCTTTGTATATGTTTTTTAGAATAATGGTTCAATACTAAGGAAAAAATGCCAAGACAGGTACTCATTCTCAATTTTTTTAAGTTCTTTCAATTTGAGGTTCCATCCTGTCATGCAAATGAAGTATATACAAGATAAATTCAAGCTATATAAAGCATTCAAGTGGAAAACATTTAATCAACTAAATTACTACTCTATTGATTTTGTTCATTTGTAAGTTTAATAATTAGAATCACTTCCTTGTATCTTCAAGTCAATGAAGATACTTTCTTCACACTATATTTTATTTGCTCAACATCATCCTTTTTCTCCCATAAATTCCGTTTGCTTCTGAGCCTATCACAAAGTTCAATCTCTAATTTTTAAAATTCTCCCAGTGCAATTATTCAATTACTTAAGTACTACTGTATTTTCCAATGAACAACTATGTGCATCATCAGGTTTATATTTTAAATGAAGAAATGCATCTATTAGTTAGTCTTCAATAAATAATAGCCTTCTAAAGTTTACTTAGGAAAGCTAGAATTTAAATGTAAGAAAAAATATCTAATGTTATTGAAATTCAAGACCAGAAAATACAATTCTTCATTACACAAAGAAATGTCTAATCAGAAGCAGAAATGATATGTCTTTTCAGGGTCATAATTTTCTCCAATTTTCTCTTCTTCCTATGCATCTTAACTGCCATGATTTTTCTTTCTATGAAATATTGAAAATTGCTCTTTCCATATTTTTTTTTGACAGACAAAATCTGTCTCAGTGGAGCCTTGTAGCTGTGTATAACTGTACATTAAAATCTAGAGGCTTAAAAACCACACAATTTGTATTGCCTTGCAGATTTTGTAAGTCAAGGCTCCAAGTATGGTTTGATATTCTGTTTCTGGTTGTCACCAGGTAGCAGTTAGAGTTTGGCCTGAAAGTGAAAGTGAAACCTTTTGTGATTTGGAACCACAATTGGCCTAGTTAGTGCTCAGAAACCATTCCCAGTGGTACTACAGATATCATCACGTGCAGTGGCTCAAACTTAGGACTTCTGCATACAAAGCATACTCTTAGCCCCTTAAGCTAGCTCTCCAGCTCAGGGATTGCATCTTTAAGAATATCTGTAGAGTAAGAAACTCCTAAACACACTCATGAGTTTGTTAGATTCAGGAGTATTGGACTGAAGGCATTTAATCTGACTTGTCTATTGGACAGAGATCCTTCCTGCAGCACAATGGTATAAGAAGATTATCTTAATTTGGTATCTAAGTTCAACAAAATGAGCGGAAGACTGATAATACATTTTCTCCAAACATAAAATACAGAACACTCCCATCACTTGGCCATATTGTGTAGTTATTAATACTTGTGAGAAACACACCGACTACTGATGGGGTAAGGGAGGAGGAGAACAAAATGACATTCAAGGGAATTCAAAGCCTGGGAACCAATCCACAACTCTCCACATGCAAATACATGCTCTGTCACTTGATATTACATCTCTGGCTCCAATTTGCCCAATTCATTCCCAACCCAATCAAGTAAGGTGATGATATCATTACAGAGGTATCATGTGGATTTAACTGGACCCATTGACTTTAATAAAAAATGGAAGTGTTTTGCTACATAATGTTGATAAAAATAGAAAAATCACAGCATCAGTTCTTATTAAAGATGATTAATTGTATGACTTTTATAGTGTAGCAATCTAAGGTATTCTTTCTCAAAACTACAAATAATCTCTGTATCTCTCTTTCTCTCTGTTTCTTTGGACCATGTCCAGTGGTGGGGTGCTCAGGTCTTACTCCTGGCAGATCTTTTGTGCCATCTAGAAAGGAACTCCATATGACATATGCATGACAAGTACCTTATGCATTATATATATCTCCAGACCCTAGATCAAGAATTTTGAACTGGTTCTTAGTTCATCATCATGTACATAGAGATGTTTAATCAATTTTCAAAACCTATCACTCATTCAACCATGGTCAGTACTTCTACATTGCATTTTAATATCTAAAAGTTATTTTTTTAGTGACAGCTGAAAGTATGGAAAATATCTAAGACATTAATGTGCTTAGATATACATGTGCTCACCTGTTTTACATGGAGATTAACTTCTGAAGCAAACATGTGGTTTAGCCTAGAGATTTTTGTTTCATTACTGAAACACTTCAGAAATACACTCTTTTGATATATGACTTGCCATAATTTTATAGACTAAATGGAATGAGTTCATTTCAGTATCCATGTTTTAAGTGCTATCATCACAAACTAGCAATGAGATAGAAGTAATTGACTCCCTGGAGTTGAGTGCCTTGTGAGGAGTTATTTAGTTTGTTGCCTTTCTCCCACAAAGCCTGCATAGTGTCTTATTAACAGAGAAAAGTGCAGAAGATATTTCACTGTGGTATAATAGTTGAGTCTAAGCTTAAACTGTTGGAAGTGTCTGTGTTCAGAGTGAAATTAAGGGTGCTTTGTGTTATTTTTTTCATTATGAAACCTAAAAGGCTTTGATCATTCAAATTTACGTTTTTGGACCATAAGAGTTTTTTTGGGAAATAAAATGTTCTATTTACTTGTTTTTTAATGTTCTTTTTATGAGAAGTGTCTATCATTTGACAGTGTCATATGTGATTTATGATGTATGTATAAGCATCACTGTAATTATACTAATTTTAGTTAGAGATATTCTGAAAATGGCTCATATTATCCACATATATGCTCACTCATGTTAACTTTTTATTGTACTTATACTATTTTTATACTACTTTTTATGTGTGTTTGTCTGGGTCACATGTAGGGATGATTTAATGCTCATTCTTATCTCTGCTTTCAGAAATTATTATTGCCTATCTTAGGGGTACCATATGAGATGCTAGGGATCAAACTGGCTTGGCTATGTATAATGCAAGCCGCACACCCACTTTACTATCCTGTAATTATTCTTAGTAGTCATGTTTTTCCTCTTTTCTTATTAGCATTCACCAAATAAAAACTTTCACAATTTATAAAGTAAACAATGATCATTAGGACAAATTTTAAGAAATCCTGATTATGTTTTTTAATGTTTTATAATGATTTGATAATATATTTAATACAGTCTAACTGCATCCCTCAAAAATACTTGGTAAAATTCAAGAACAAACTAGTTTATGATCAAGTATTTATGTTACATGAACTAGATTTAGTTAAGATCAATTTCAGCAACCCGGAAGTTAAATGTTACTTTTACTTGTTCTTCAGAAAACACTCATTTGTCCCTTTTTTATGAAAACACAATTTCTTCCTCATATAATGTACATGAACACAGTATTTAAAGAAGTAGGTAAGGATGTAAGCTAGTGATATTAATATGAAAAGAAACTGCAATAGTATTTTGATACAAGAGACAAAACTGCAGAGACTGTACTCATTAAGTAAAAATAATTTTAGCTTGGCATTCTACATGATTCTGCAAATTGACTTCATTTTAATATAAATTTTTAATATAAAAGAGGAAATTTCACACTATTCTACTATCACATCATATATCTTTATAGGACACATATTCTATGTTACAGTCACGCTATGGGGAAAAATGTGTTAATCCCCTTTGTTTTTAAATTTTAAACAGAATATTTTATCTTTTCACAACCTTGAATCCTGTCATTGTGTGCAGTTTGTGATAAATTTGTATTGGTAAAAATACAAAAACACACATAACCCATAGATAACTGGCTATGATTAAATAACAATTCAAATTTGATGCTTCGCAAAATATTAAAAAGGAACATTCTTGCTACCGGGACTTAATTTCTTAGTCATTACAAAAATGAATAAATAGTTATTGTCATTAAAGTCCATTTGTGTGAACCTGTAAAGTAGTCCCTTCATCTGAGTTTATCTTAGGCAAAGAAGATTTTGGCAGCTCTCCCCATCCACCACCCCCGGGTTCAACTGTGCAGCCCATCTGTAGCAACCCTGTTCATAGGGCAGATGGAAGAGGAAATGAGGGCTAACCCAGTTGATTGATCAGTTGCCATTTATTCCATTCGCTCCTGTCTCTCTGCCAGCTCTTGATCTCTCCCCAACCCACTCTTACAGCCTAGTTAAATCCCCCTAGCATGAGGGGGTTGGTGCTTACACATAGGTGTGGTCACAATCAATAGGGTTAAAGTTCTTTCCCTCAGGGGATGCTTCTCCTAGGACTGATTCTCTTTCAGCAGGAGGATCCACCCAAGGGCCGAGTCCCATGGATGTGTTTCTCCTCTCCTCATCTAGCAAACATATAAACATTCATAATATTAATCATTTTGTTTGAACACAGTAAGAAAAGCATTAAGCTTATAGAATTGCTCTCTGGGGCCATCTCGATCTCCGAATACAGTGCTCAGGCCAAATTAGACTTTCCTATCTCTAGCAGGGTCCTAGTCTCATCGATACTTTGGATCATGACAGCATTTGTCCATGATCAAGCTCTTAACTTATAGTTAAGAATTAGACACTTTGGCCAGGCCCATCTTGTTGCCAGGGTAGCACATAACTCACTGCTTGCCCTGGGTCTGTCCCGTCCCTTGTCCGGACCCTGCTTTTGGGGTGCTAGGAACTGAGGACAACTGAGGCTTAATTCGAGAAAGCAGATGCCTGGGAATGAATAATATTCAAAGCCAATTAAATCCCAAGTTAGAAAAGCATAATATTGTCTTCTTGTGTCTATACAAAAGGGACATTTCTTTAAACTATTCAAAAGACATAAGGAGAGGAGAAAGGCAATATTAAATTACAATATAAGTTCAGTGTCCTAGAAAGATCTGACCTTACAAATTAACAGAGACTGATTAGGGGGAAAAGCTGATTAACTGTTTGGTGAAGAGAGCACAGATAGACAAAGAAATGGGAGTGACTCAGGAGCACTTTGGTGGGTGTGACCGGGATAAACCTAAGCTCCTTGTGGCTATGTTATCCTACATCCTGGCATTCTAAATGTATTTAAATTGGAGTGCCTTAAGGACAGAGGCATTGCACAGGGTTAAGGCATGAACCTTTCACAGGGCCAATGCCAATTTAGTCTCCAGAACTGTGTATTGTCCCTGAACACTGCCAGGAGTAATCTCTAAACACAGAGCAGGAAGTAAGCTCCAGGTGACATGAGGTGGATGTAAGTTAATAAATGAATGGAGTGCTTTTAGGTATTTTAATATGCTTGATACCCAAAACTATTTTATTTTCTTTATCGTTTCAGAGCTAAACTTGGCTTTGTGTAAGCTTTATCTCTGCTTCTGGGCTCAGGGATGTTTCCTGACAGTGCCCTGAGGAACCATATGTGGTGCCTCAGGTCAAACCTTGTGCAAGGTCAAACCTTGTGCAAGGGAAGCACCTTATTCACTGTACTGTCACCCAGTCCCCTATGTCAAAAATGTTTCCATTATAAAATATCATTATATTTTTAATTTTATTATTCAGATTCATTACAATTTATTTTTTCTTTAATATGGAGGAATGTACATCTTTCCATAATCTCTAATGCTATCTCTCTCATCTCACTCTCTCTTTTTTATGACTTGGTGGACATAGAAGAACTATTCTCAGTGCAAGATTATATTGATTTTGCTAAATGAAGGTGCCCAAATATTTTATCAACAGTGCTTGACAGTGTTAGAATTTCTATAATGATGAATATTTTTTTATTATGAAGTTAAGAAAAAGCATATTTGATCCTGTGGCTTAAATGTCACTTTGAAACTATCCACCATCATAAAAATCCCTATCAAATGAGGTGATGCATATTAATTTTCATGATACTATACATAAGTAAAAGACACTGTTTCCAGAGACAAATTTACGTTTGTAGATTCATTCAAGTCTACGTGAAATGAAAAGTATTTACTGTCATAATGAAACAGAAGCTGAGCACAGTTTTGACTGAGAAATTGGACAAAGGAAATATAATTAGCTGGGAACATGTACAAAAAATATCATTAGTTGACAAATCTGCATTTAAAGATAGCTACCTGGAAAATTTCTGATTAATAATTTATAAGATTTTTCAATGACCATAATAAAAGCTACAAAAGTATTATCATAATTATTATCAGTTTTAATTCTGTTGACAACATAGTCTCCCATTACAAAAGGAATGACAACATTCTGTTTGACAACATTCTGTTTGTACATTTATCATGTCCCTTATATTTTGCCTTCCTTAAATTTTATTTGTCCCTGCTCAATTTGATTTCCTAACAATGATTTAAGACAACAAACTCTAGATAATCATGGACAAAAATTAGACTTTATACATATTAAAAAAATCAGTTTTACAGAAGAATCATTATGCATGGTGATCTCTAATGGAATTTTATTCCAGAAGTGTCAAAAGCTATCAAGTAGAAGACACGGTGCATTTGTTCCTCTTATCGAGAAAAAAAATTTAGTTTCTCAGCATAAAACACCATTTGTTCATTAAAATTTCTTTGCAAGAGGAAATAACATGGAGTCCCATAGCCACAAGCCAGGTGATAATCTTCTAAGCCAGAGTCAGAGGGAGTTTTGAGCATTGCCAGGTTTGCTTCCCCATGAAAAGAAGGGAGAGTAATTTTGACTTAGAAAGAGATATTGTGGGGATGGAGTGATAACACAGGGGGTAGTGCATTTGCCTTGCACGTGGCTGACCCGGGTTCGATTCCCAGCATCCCATATGGTCCCCTGTGCACTGCCAGGAGTAATTTCTGAGTGCAGATCCAGGAGTAACCCCTGTGCATTACCGGGTGTGACCCAAAAAGAAAAAAAAAAGAAAGAGGTATTGTTACCTCATGTTGATTATGTCAATAAGATAAAATGAACATAATTAAATCTATTCACATGGCTGTAGTAATGAATTTAGACTAAAATTATTTTTTCACAGGTAACTTTTACAGATAATTTTTTTTGGTCAAAATATTTGACCTCACCTGATGGTCTTCAGGACACCCTACATAATGCTGAGAAAGGAACTGTTTTATCAGCAAGTTTGACAACTGCCTTAGGTCATATTACCTCCCCTGTCCCCACAGGGGGTATTAACAAACATTTAAACTTAATAAAATAGTATATAAATCACTACCTCAAAAAAAAACTATAGAACTAGAAAATCATCTCAACTTTTCTGGGGAATTTAGAAACTGAAAATTCAAATTAACTTGACGTGATTGCTTACTGTTTTATTATTTTTCAATAAGAGTTCAAGCAAATTGTACTACGCTTCACTTTGGAAAGGCATTTTAATGCAAGCTATGTGGTTAAAAAAATTACAGTGTTGTCAACCTAGAAAGACCATTTATAGTCTGAAAGAGAGGCCACAAAAGAGCATGCTTAAAAAGATAACCTAGGGAAGAGGGCCAGTTGTAATAATAGGAAGTTGGCTAGGGAATTGCGAGGTTATTATTTTTAACTGGATGCAGTTTCTAAGAGAATAATGGCAAAAAAATGACATTCTCTTCATGAATAGAATCTATTTATTTATAATATAATTGTGTTTTTTTGTGCATTTTAAAATTGTACCTAAGTGGAAATTTGGCATTGGAGTTGTCCAAATATTGATGACCATGAAGAGGTTAGCATCTTCCTGACTGTGTAAAAGAAATGCCCTAGAATTCATTAATTTTACTGTGAATTTTAACTTTTGTTCCTTAATTCAAAGAAAAAAAATATTGTTGTTGTTGTCTTTCTTTGTTTCACTCATCTAAAATCTACCAAATGCATGAGTAACTTTTCAGACAACTACCTTCTGTAGAGGAATTTAGAATTAAAATTTAAAAAGGTTGACTCTTCTAGTATATTATAAAATGCTATGGCTGGAGTGATAGCACAGCAATAGGGAGTTTGCCTTGCATATGGTGGACCCAGGTTTGATTGCACCTAGCAGGCTGCCGAGAATATCTCGCCCACACTGCAGAGTCTGGCAAGCTACCCATGGCATATTCTATAAGCTAAAAACAGAACAGCAAGTCTCACAATGAAGACGTTACTGGTGATCAATAGAGGAAATTGATGAGCAATGGGATGACAGTGACGGTAACAGATGATAAAATGCTAGTCTCCTGAAGAGTACTCGTGCACATCTACTTGTCCATATATTTATATATATATATATATACACACATATATGTATATACATATACATATATATGCTTGTGCATACATGTTAGAGACTCTCAGGGCAGAAATTCATTTAAATTGGAAGTGATGCATATTGACATCACTTATAAATGCTTGCTTAAAACTTGCTATGTGGCCTTGCATACGAAGAAAATTCAGCATCAAAATGTTTCCTACAATTCTGAGAATTGGAGAAATGTATATATATATATATATGCTTAGGATAATTTATTACTCAGGCAGCTTTTAATTATAAGACATGTAGGGATATATAAAAACTTAATTTTCAGTGATAGAAAGAAACATGTTCATAATAAGTATAAAATTATAAAATCCTATAACATTACATATGACCCTTACGTTTTGAATCATAGCATAACTGTAAGAAGTCCAAGCAGTAAATTAAGAGAAAGTTGATGATATTTCTTTGGTATAATATTAATTTCATGTAAATTTTCCATGTTTATATACGCGCAATTCTTCTTGCCATTCCAATTCATCTCCAAAACCAATGATCTTTCAATTTTGTTTTACAGTTTCTTTAAAGGAGCATAAAACTGACACCAATGTCCTTCATCTAATCAGAAAGAAATGAAATGGAAGATAGAAGTCATTAAATGACATTCCCTGAAACTCATTAGGTAGTACAAAAAGTCAAGTTTCCTGAAACACTACCACAATGGAAAAAAAATAGTGATAATAAATTAGTCATTGACACCAGCTTCTGAGGGAAGTCTATTTAGAGCACAAAATGTGTCTCTTAGTGTTCTGAAGAAATCCATACAGTCCCCCTGATAGACATTTGGAAGTTGCAAGGAAAATAAGATTGTAAGTCGACAAGAAACTCCGGCTTCACAGTAGGCTACTGAGTACAGTGGCACATTTTCAGATAAATTTAAATGTGTGGATTAAAAGAATAGCTGAGAAAATGATTAAGCTTATGATGAAAGCTCTATGGGTTATAAGAGAAAATGAGGTTCTGCGTGATGCCGATGACAATTAGAACATTCCTGAGGACTTTTATCTTTACTTTTGTAAAATATTACAGACAGAAGCTACTATCATCATTTTACGTAAGGTTAGGAACTTATATTGCATTTAAAAGCATGTTTTTCATATTTGGTTAAATTAATTAACAAGAAGGAAGCAAAACTAATGATAATAAGATAACAATATAAGTAGTTAATTCTTACATATACAAAATAATAGGTTAGACTCTGGACAAAATTCCTTTCAGTAAATATTTACCTCAGACTGTTGTGTGAACTAGCCACTTTTGACTGAAAAGAACCAAGGGTCACTCAAAAGTACTTGTAGTGGAAGAAGTTTATATCACACCAGTGAACCCAGAGGAGAAAATCTCCTGATTCTGAGGCCTGGACAAAGAGAGAAAAGGATTTTTACAAATCACTGAATCCCTACATACTAGCAGGGATCTGGGGGGAGTCACTATTGCTTACATAAAAGTTTATGCAAATCAGGCCAGGTCACATGACCACACTGTGCTCAGAAACGTGTCTGCAGAAGGTCCTTTATGGACAAGTCTCTTTGCTTTAGTGCTCATTGAGTTATCTCCTTCAGGTGATGGAGCTTACATCTCCTGAGATAAAATGAGAAAACCAGGGACAAATCTAGCTGTGTCAGCACAAGACTGAAGGCCATCCTATCAACCCACTGCAGTGGCAGGGATTAAACTCAACAACATTATTCAATTAAACAACTTTGTTCAACTCAAAAAAATGTTTATCACAAGGTTTGATTGACATGATATGTAATTTGGGATTCGTCTGTTTTTTCTTTTCAGTTTGAATGCGATCCAGAATTTTATTTATTTATTTATTTATTTGTTTATTTATTTTTCAGGGCTGGAGCAATAGCACAGCGGTAGGGCATTTGTCTTTCACACAGCTGACCCGTGTTTGATTCCTCCAGCCCTCTCAGAGAGCCCGGCCAGCTACCGAGAGTATCTTGCCCCCACGGTAGAGTCTGGCAAGCTACCCGTGGCATATTGGATATGCCAAAAAAGGAACAATAAGTCTCACAATGAGAAACATTACTGGTGCCTGCTCAAACAAATCGATGAGCAATGGGATGAGAGTGACTGTAGGATAACATGGGGTTTGTCCTTTTAGTCTTGCCTTAGGGAACATAGTTTACTTAAAGCAATGTCCTTTCTATATGGACACAGGAAGACAATTAATATTGTGTTTGTAACTTGGGAGCTGATTGAATCCAATAATATTTACTCCTGGGCATCTGCTTTCCTAGCACCCCAAGAGCAGGGTCCCGACGAGGGACGGAATGGACCCAGGGCAAGCTCTGAGCTACCCTGACATCGAAATGGGCCAGGCCAAAGCACCACAATACTCAACTATAAGTTGAGAGCATGGTCATGGACAAATGCTGTCATGATCCAAAGGTAACGACGAGACTAGGACCCTGCTGGGGTTAGGAAGATTACCTGGCCTGAGGACTGTGGTCTGGATTATATAGTGAATGTCCTCAGGAAGACCCAAACTTTAAAGTTATATCTCTTACTGTGCTGATACAGAATGACATTGCTAGTAATATTAGAAGTAGATTTACTATAACTATTTAAGCAGATTACTAGCTCATGCCCTGACACACCCTTGTTTGGAATCACACCCTTGAGAGGATCTCCTTAGATGAGATTTTGTTAATATCCTTGAGAAATGGTCTTACCCTTCTTTGTTGATTTGTTAATGTTCAACCCACCTTTGTGTCACCACTCTATGTAATTTGCTATATAAACCAAGACTGTGAAGCACTGAGAGAGAGAAAAAGAAGACAAGAGGGACAGAGACAGAAGGTTCAGAAGAAGAAGACAGAGGAAGAAGACAAGACACAAGACACAGAGAGACATATGCAGAGAGACAGACACAGAGAGACAGACAGAAGAGAGCACAGTGGCACATACATAAGCAGAGCACAAGGTGAAAGAAGTGAGAGCGAGCAGGGCAGAAAGGGGGATAGAGGAAGATCCAGAGAGAGATCGAGAACCGGAAGAGAAGCAGAGAGAGAACGAAATAAACTGATCGAGCAACCAGTTTGGCCTTCTTCCTTCCTTTGCCTGCCTCATCATCACCATCAACCTCCCCCGGAGTGGGGAAGCGGCGTGAGACTACTGAACTCGGGCAGCAGGTCGGTCCCTTTCTCTTTTGTGTTTTTACACAAGTGACAGTGACAGTGATTTATTTTTCAAGTGCGAGTGCAGTCATTTGTTAGTTTTCTTAATGTCAAATATTCGGTTCTGCCTGACCAATATTGCTATTGTCCAAAAATTCCAATGGGATCAGAAACAGCATCTCCTTCATACGGAATTCTACTTCACAGAGCAGGGACAAAGGGCGGCAGAGTTCAGGAAGAGAACTCCCAGAATGACCACCAACTGGGAGCTCTTTGGCAATATTGTGGCAACATGGGAAGATGCCATCATTGACAGCATGGACAAGAAATAAAATCTACTGGTTCAGCACCTCTATGACTATGCCAGGAACACCGACAGAGAAAAAGCCACAAAATGTCACCTGCTTTTGGAAACTCTCAAGGTCTTTTACCAACATTGTTTGGCACTAGCCTCAGGTAATCACAAGCTAAAGTCTGAGCTTGCAAAGCTTTGCAGAGAAGTGATAAAGGAAGACTTCAAAGAGAGAAGAGCAGTAGTGTTGGCCAATGCGGCAGAAGTCAGGAAAAGTATTTGCAACACCCGCCTTTCCTTAGCCAACTACAAGACCACGATGACTGCCCTCCAACATCCTGATGGATCCATCACATCTTCCAGAACGGAAATGGAGAAGGTTATACATAACTTCTTCTCAGATATCTTTAATAGCCATGTCCATCTGCCCACATACCAAATTCCACAGGATGGATATATCATTCCCAGAGGTCTCCCTTCCAAAATCTGACATGCCATTACATTGGTGAAGAAGCATACATCACCCAGTCCAGACAAGGGCAGACCCAAACACCTGAAGAATCTGCCACCAGTACTCTTCAATACCCTAGCTTGGCTCTTCACATGCTGCCTTTCTGAATGCAAGGTTTCATCCCAATGGAAAACCAGAAGGACCATTCTGTTGTACAAGAAGGGAGACATCCATGACATCGGCAACTATCGCCTGATCTGCTGTCCATCATCTACAAGTTGTTCACTTGAGTCATCCTGAATAGAATAGGCACAACACTAGACAAAGGACACCATGTGAGTAAGCCAGGTTCTGAAAAGGATTCAGCACGATCAACCATATCCACATGGTGACCAAGCTCATTGAGGTTTCGTGAGAGTTCAAGATGCTGCTCTGTCTAATGTTCATCGATTTAAAGACCTTTGATTCTGTTGAGACTGAAGCGGTCACCAAAGTCCTAGCCAAACAGGACATACAAACTCAGTACATCAGGATCCTCCACGAGCTGTATTACAGATTCACCACAAGGAAATCACCATTCTACAAGGAAGTCATCATTGACTTAAATTAAAGAAAGGGGTTTGGCAGGGCAATACCATTTCACCAAAACTCTTCAGTGCCACCCTCTAGACTGTCATGTAATGACAGGAATGGGAAGGAATGGGAGTGAAGATAGATGGTCAGAAACTACAACAACTCTGCTTCACTGCTGACATTGTTCTGATAACACCAAACATTAGCCAATTGGCACAAATGCTGGCTGACTACATGTGGAAATGTCAAACTACAGCTGAATCTCATGAAGACAATGTTCATGAGAAACGAATTAGTTGCTAATGTTCTATTTCCTCTCAATGGAATGAACATCTCTAAATTCAGCATTTATGTGTACGTAGATCAAGAACTCAACATGACGAATGACCTGGCACCTGAATGCCTTCAAGAGCATAGAAGTTTTTAAGAGGATGAAGAACCTTCGGCTCTGGGAATATCTTTTCAACTACACCATTCTTCCTGCACTAACATACAACTCAGAGACCTGGGCTCTACGGAAAAAAGATAAGAATGATACTCAGGTCTCCCAAAGAGAAAGCAAAAGAGCTATGCTTACAGTATCATGTTTCACTCAAGTGAGAGAAGGAATCCGGAGTTCTGACCTCCATCAACAATACAATAGAGAATCAGGGACGCTACCTCATTTGCCAAGACATCAAAATCAGATGGACTGGACACATAATACAATTTAGAGATGACCGCCGGACTAGAGCTGTTACTGACTGTATTCCACAGGATTTCAAAAGACCACATGGTCACCACCTTCAAGATGGTCAGACTTCTTTGTCAAGATCCTGAATGAACAGTTTGAGGTTCTTTGTGTTCCTAGAGCAAGGAGATGCCATTGGGCTACACTAGCATGCAACAGGGATGAATGGAGACATTACTGGCGCCTGCTTGAGCAATCCATGAGGAAAGGGATGACAAGCGATACAAATGAATATCAAATATTCTATGGCCTCCAGTCAGATTTAAGGCAGAGAACAGATCCATGACCCAGGACTGCAGGTGAAGTTGGCATTGGTTTAGGTGTGGTCATTTGTCCTGGGACTCCCACCCCCCGCTCCCCCCTCCCACCATCCCTATGACACCCCAGGTGACTGGTCCTGTGGTTTGGCACTGGGAGGAGACTGAGTTCCCCAGAGAGATCCAGAATTTTAAAAGTAGCAGTCATATCAATCATTTTGGAATAACAAATTGACCACCTAAAGTTAGATTTTAAGAGAAAAAGAAGGCAATGTATTTCTTGCATTGACATTTATCAACCGAACTGGATGCTCTAAAATTATACTTTTGTGGGGCTAGAGAGAGAACCTGCCGTAGCAGGTTAAACATTGCCTTGTAGTTGTCTGACCTGGGTTCAGTCCCATGCTGGATGGTCCCTGGAACCACCAGGAGAAATCTCTGCCAGGAGTTACCCCTGAGCACTGGGTTGGCCACAAAAGTATACTTTTTTATAACTTTAAATATTCTTTATCTGGAACATTAATATTTGAGCAATTTTATCTGAATTTACTCTTATTTGGCACATGTAAAAAAAATTGGCCCCCTCTAGGTTATGGTTGGCTTTGTGCTCAGTATCTAAAGTAGGAAGTCTTATTCAATGCCAGGAAAAGATACCAGTCCTATTGAACTAGACACTTAGCACTTAAAACTATTTTTTAGAATTTTTAAATATTAGGTTTACTCTCTAAGTGACTCTCTGGTAATTTTTATGTCAATTGTACTAAGTGTAAAACACTGAACCTATGATCTTTTCTCCCACATTTTTGTCAAATATTTAATTCTTCCTGAAATTATTTAGCCATAAATAAGTTTTGCTTCTCTTTTGACAGCTGAAAAACTCTAAATTCTCAAAACAAATTTCAAATGATAAACCTAAATCATATTTGCACCAATATTTGTACCCTGAATTATAAACTCATTAGCACTTATTGGATATGCTCATGTAACAATATGTATACAATTTATACTTCAAAGAACTCTATATCTCTCCTCATTGTCTTTTTAGCATTACTTCTAAATGGCACTGCTTGTCATTACTATCAAAAGAAATTGGTTATATCAAGTGTCTGGGTACCTGTTTTGCTCACTTTCGTTCTCGGTTCATTCTCTTACTGTATCTACCCCTATATCTTTACATTTGTGAAAACACAGGCTATAAATTATTGACTATTTCAAGATATTCACTGCTTTGAGCATTGCTACTGTGTCTTTGTGTGAAATATGCTCTACCAGAATGGGAGTTCCTTCATCATGATGTCCCTTCATCAAAAGACATGAGTGGCATTTTAAGGACACAAAGCTTTCTTCTCAGTTTATGAAATATCATTTAATATACTAATTAGGGAAAGAGGCATGGATGAAATAATACCATTCTCTCATATTTATTCATATGCTAGTTATTTGTATTCTTGATTAAAATAATAACATCTGAATGTCAGTGTATCTTCAACCTTCATTAAATAGTCTTTCCCATACAGTTTTTCTTTGTCAATGTCTGGTGTGTGTTCAAAAAATGCAAATTTAATAACATAGTATTAAAATATAATTAAGACTATAAATATCCAGGAACAAAATAGAATAATATATCACCAAGCCAATAAAATTAATCATGGGATGGCATAATATATTATATCTGGACCACTACCTTGTCCTGTTAACAAAGAAAGTGGAGATTTGAATGGAAGTGGAGTTTGACAATAATTAGCATTTTGCTAGTTTCCATTTCTCCCCTGTATAGATAACTGCACTTGACTTTTCTCTCTATATTTTGAACAGCTGATGTATCCATTTTAGCAAAATTTCTAGCTTTTAATAAATATTAATGAAGCATTTTAAATCATGGCTTACTGAAAATATAAACAGCATATCAAAATGCTGTGTTTATTTCCTTGACATTTCTGATTTTGATTATCTAGCAAAAGGAATAAAGGCATTGTTCTGGGCATATAACATTGGCAGGTTTTTTTTTTTTTCTGACACAGAAATATATCGAACACAAAAATCAGAGCAGACCAACTTCTATTTCTTATCAGATGTTCAGATAGTTTGAGGTGTCGAGGGCACATGAGGGAAAGCCAATACTGAGTTTGAAAACAATTTAAACTAGTTCTGAAGCCATACTTTGCGATCTAAAGTGTTTTGATAACCATTTTCTGTTCTGTGTTGTTCATATCTTTGACTGTCAACCTTGTCAAGAGTTTCTTTTTCTTTCTTTTAAAAATGAATACACATATCGATATCGATATATATCATTAAGCTTCAGTTTTTCTATGTTTAACAGGAACTATTTTGTATGCTTTATTTTTATCACAATTTGCTATTCAGATAAAGTATCTTCCATGTCAGGGGAACTCTCTATATGTGTGAAACTAGCTATTTGCTTCCAATTAATGAGGCTAAAGAAAGTGCACATTTTTAATTGCAATGAAACACTATTAAATGTTACCACATCTACATGAAAAAGGGTCAGATTCTATAATTGTGATTTTTATTGAATCATAGGGAAGGGTAAAATATAAATATTCATGCCACATTGATATGATTGAATAACAATTTAGTGAGTAACGTTAGTATTTTGATTTTGCAATGATATGAAACTATATTATATATTTTGCCAGTATAATGTAGATGAATGTTCATGATTCTAATGTTGAAATGAGATAAGTGTTTCATTAACCATTTAGAAAAAAGCTTTTTAAGTTCTGTTTGAGCACATATACTCAGAGCCTGGTTTATTGGTCTTATCTTGGGTGGAAATGTTGCATAAAAATCATAAAAAAACCTAAAGTTCAAAAAAAATCTAGTCTACTTTCACTTTGAAAGGCCAGGAGATAGAGACCTCTTTGAAGTACCAGCAAGCAATCACCCATCTAATGAGAAATGTTATAAGTACATGGCATAAATCCAGGCCAAGACACATTAAGTTTTGCTCACACAACATGGATGTTCTATTTCTTAAAATGAAAGTAAACATCATTGTTTATACCTTTTAAAAAATTATTGGAACATAGTATTCACAATTCAATTTTGCTTTTCACTAGAATTTATAGTAGAACAAGATAAATGCATAGATAATATACAGTAAAATAAAAATCAGATAAAATTAAATCATGTCTTATATTTAGTATAGTTTTATTATACATCTACCAATAGCAATATTTTATTACAAATATTGCGGTGGTAGTAGTTTCTTTCAGCCACACCTGATAGTACTTTAGGCATATTCCTCTCTCTGTGCTCAGGAATCATTCTTGGCAGTGCTCAAGAGACTGCATATAATAGGACGGAATCCACGTCAGCCATGTAAAGTGATTACACCCATATGACCTCTCTGAACCCTAGTATGAGCAATATTTATAGGAATTTATAAATGTAGCACTGTTGTCATAAATGTAAAAGATGACAATTGTCAGGTCAAGAATTTACATTGCTTCATTTAATGCAATATTATATAATAGCACTCATTGTTTGCCATTGGACAATTTATACAAACTATCCAGCCTCTGAAATGACTGAATAAACAATTGGTGCCATTGAGATAATTCAGAGAATAAGATGCTTGAGCATCACCAGCCGTGGAGTAGACGATAAAACATTTTTAAAAAGCAGAAAATAAAATAAAATGACTAAAACTCATTTATATTTAAACTGAATCTAGATTAGTTTTATTTATGAATTATTCATGTATAGAGTACAATTTTGTTGAAAAAGATTCAAGACTGAAGGAGATTCAAGATAATAGTGCCGAACAAATCCATTTATTTGGTCTAGTGAGGTAGCTTAAATAGCAGAATGTTATGTTTCGCACATGTGAGTTCCTGAGTTTGATCTCTAGCACCATATAGCCTCATGAGCACTGCAGTCAGAGCATTGAATCTTTAGACATTTGTACCAGAAAAAGTAGAAAGAATAAAGGAAAAAAAAACATAAAATCCTCATAGCTAGGGACTATAGTATATTGACTAGGTTCATCTTATTTTTATCATATTCATTTAGAGATTTTTAATTTACTTAATTCTCCCTGCATCATTACATAATTATATGATTGATTTTGAATTAAGGTTTATGTAATCCATGTATCACTATAGCACTGTCGTCCCATTGTTCATTGATTTCCTCGAGCAAGCACCAGTAACGTCTCCATTGTGAGACTTCTTGTACTGGTTTTGGCATATCGAATACGCCACAGGTGGCTTGCCAGGCTCTGCCATGCGGGCAGAATACTCTTTGTAATCCATTGAATTTTTTTTACGTGTATCAACACTATATTTTTGGGGATTAGAAAATAACCCCTGTATACATAGCTGTATAGCATTGCTCCTATCATTAATTTTAATATTTTAGTAGATACCCCTACTAATGGTCAATTCTATTGGGTATGTTGTTTCTGTATTGGAAATCCATCATATTAATGTTGGTAGATTCGATATCTGGTAAAGTCCCAGTTCTATATTATAAACTACCAAATTCTGTAGAATGCTCACATGGTGGGGAGTACAATCTACTTGCCTGTAGGTTTCCACTAAAAGTATTAGTCACAAACATGGGAGTACTCATAACAAAAATACTCTTAGAAGCTCTTAAGTGATTATAACCTCGAGAATTAATAAGAATATGTAGCAAGAACAGCCATTCAGGCCACAGTATTTGTAATTCTTACTTGAAATTCTATTTATATTCTTGTCCTTTCATCTCAATATATTGTGTTTTCCTTAAAAATTATTTCTTGAAATTGTTCCTTACCAATGAATATTTTACCCCACAATCTATGGCATGAATATATTTTCCCACTGTGACTTGGACTTGGAGATGTGTTTTTGTAGAGGAGCAAATTCAAACATTAATTTTGGAAAAATTTAACTTTGGAAAAATTTTCACAAATGTTTCAATGTACTTTAAAGTGAAATAATCCTTTGCATGTGGAATATGTTATAACAATATGAAAATAATTTATATCTAATTATATAGCCCCTCAAATATTTTTAAATTTGCTTGCATAAAAGTTGGCTACTTTATTCTTTGTCCACGAAGTATAACTGCAGAAAGCACACAGGAATCACCATGGACAAAAATATTCACTCTAGAGAACTCTGAAACTCACACCAAAATTTTATGACTTAGAGTATGTACCTTTTGACTTAGATCTTTATTATATTATCACCAAGACTTTCATGATTATTAAACTTCTATCCTAAAGTTATTAAAGATTGACTCTCATAAATGGCTAATTTAAATGAAAAGGAACTCCTGGTATTTATAAAGATGAACTTAATTGGCTAATGTAATAAATCACATTCTTTGATTGCCTTAGGTAGGTTAAGTGCATTAGGTCTTAATAAATGCTACCTAGTAATTTTTCTTTTCCTTTTTATTAACGATCTTAAGTAGATTTATTATTAGGGCTTTCGAAGAGTCATATTTAAAGTTGGACAGCTTTTCACATTTAATCTTTGTTACGGGCTTTCTATTGCTGAGTATCAAATTATGACATATTTAGTAGTTCAAATGTATTAGTTCTTTGTTTCTGTAGATTCTGGTAACAGGTTGTATGAGTAGTATGTTTCCAATGTGTCTACAGGTGTCAACTAGATATACTATATCATCTAAGGGTCCACATTCTTTCAAACTAATTTAAATGTTGCAGTACTAATGGCTAACAGCCATTTGTTGGTCTGTAATATAACATCCTCTAAAATAGGATATTTTGGTTCTTAATGACAAAGTGAAGGAAATCTACTTTTGCTTCGAAGTTCTTTTACGTATTGCGTCTTTTTGAAGTTCTCATTAAATAGATGAGGAACATTTAAAAATACATCTTTGAATAACTGAAAGTTAACCGTTAAAAAACTGTAATTACAATCACTCTTTCTTCACTTTGGTCATGTAAAATGATACCCTGTAGTACAGAGCTTGCTTTGAACACAGCTGTCCCAGGTTCTATCTGCCCCCCAAAATTACCAGTACCTTCAGGAGTGATCATGGCGAAGACTAGAAATAGCCCCCAGCACTCCAAAGTATGGCCTCACACCCCTCTAAATTTGGGGGGGAAGCAAACATTTGAAAAAAGTGTAGCCTGTTCACATTCACCCACTCTCAATGGGAGTGATTTTCCAGGAAAACATAGAATAGATGATTTAAGAACCATCTTTAAAATAGTAGCACTAAAAATAAATTTAAAAAAATAGTAGCACTACTAGGCCTGTTATAATAGCACTGCGTGTAGGGTGTTTGCCTTGCACGAGGCCAACCTGGGTTCGATTCCCAGCATTTCATATGGTCCCCTGAGAACCACCAGGGGTAATTCCTGAGTGCAAAGCCAGGAGTAACTCCTGAGCATTGCCGGGTGTGACCCCCAAAGCAAAATAAAATAAAATAAAAATAGTAGCACTACTATAGCAGCACTACTATAGTCAAGAACAACATAAAACTTAAAAAATTACAAATTAGAAGCTCCAGAGATGCCTCCAGACCCCACACCAAGCTGAATCTCATCTGGATCACCCTAGAGTTGGGCAGGTGAGCCACCCGCCCCTCCCCCACAGAGTCCCAGCAGCCGAAAAACCTCTAGATTCCATGCTCATGGCAAGAATCTACAGGCTCAGGACAAGCTTCATCTGGGAATGAATCTTTAAAAATCCAGGTATGCAGGGTCTGTGACCCAAATCTCCAGGTTCTCACGGAGTCCAGGATGACCTATGCCTATGAAATGCCACTGGCACCATATAAGCTCATTAATTGGCTATGATCCAGAGACTCAAAAATAAATCTCAAAAGAGATCAACAAGCTTCAGGGGTACCTCTGGACTTCAAAGTCATCATCATTTTCAAAATAACTCCAGCTGTATCACCCCATTCAAAATTTTAGAATTGCTGAAGAAGCCATGCAACATCTAAAATTCTACACCATTTATATACTAGGAGTAATAACCCACATTGCATTGGATACATAAGAGAAGGTCACCAATCTTGATTAGGAAAATTTTAACATATCAAGGGATTAACCTGTAACATGTTAGTAATCTCTTAATGGTTCCAGAGTGAGATACAACAACCTTCATACACTTTCTTCTAAGAAAATCTTTCTTGGTAATTTATTGCAAATTATATATAAAAAGCAACTTAAAATGAATTATATGGGGCTTGCTAATGAGGCAGGTTTGGGTGGTAACTGGGAAAATTGGAAATAATGGTTGTGGGAATGTACTATGGTGGTTGGATTAGACTTAGAATGTTCAATATAATAAACCATCGTGAACAACAAGCAAGAATCACAAATCACGAAATCCCATTAATCATCAATTTCTCGAGTGGGCTCAGTAACCTCTCAATTCGTCCTTTCCCTGAGATCTTAGAAGTCCATCTCATCTCGGCCCTCCCAACAATGTTGCACTAGAGACTCTTTCAGGATCAGGGAAATGAGATCCAGCTTGTTACTGGATTTAGCATATGAATACACCATGGGAAGCTTGCAAGGCTGTCCCAAGTGGGCAGGAAACTCTCAGAAGAATGCCAGTTTCTCCCTGAGAGAGAAGCAGGCTACAAGATATAGCGCGGCCGCTTTGCGGTCACGCGCTTCTGGTAGCTTGCTTTTAAGTCTCTGGATGTTGGCTGTTGATGGGATTACACATACCTGGGTTCCTCTGCCAGTACCTTCATGCGTGAGGCCTGTCCGAGCGTGTGGAGAGGAGCCTTGAGCATGGCTGTAGCTAGGTTCCGGTGGTCTTCGGCATCCGGGAGCTCTGCTTGGAGTAGGGAGGAAAGCTGGAGGCCATCCCCTCCGAGGGGCCCCGGGGAAGACAGCCAGGCATGCGGGCAAGAGACTCTCTGCATCGTTCTCTTCTGGGAGCTTGCTTTTAAGTCTCTGGATGTTGGCCGTTGAGGGGACTACACACACCTGTGTTCCTCTGCTGGAACCTTCATGTGTGAGGCCTTTCCGAAAAGTTAAGTTCTAACTTTAAGCAAAAGGCAGCCGCCCCCTTGCCCGTCACACAATGCATATTATAAAAAAATCAAATGTTGTTTTAAATGAATGCTTGTGGTTCCACAACATTCCTATTTTCCCTTTATCAATTTTCATAGACTATTTATATATTCAGATTCATCCCGAGCATTATTTTTCTGCATGTATTTCAGTTTTGGGTTATACCTTGTGGTGCTCAGGAGATATTCTTGGATATGTGCTTTTTGGTCTCTATGAATGGGAGCTATGTGCTGTAGGATTTGAACACAGTCATTCACACTCCAAATATTTGGCTATCTACCAAGTCCTATTGCAAGCATTATTTTACAAAATTTGAGAGAATTTTCATCACAGTGTCTCAATAGCTTTCATACTTTGCTGTGCATTTGTAAAGGTTTCTCCATTGGTTCTATAGATATGTGCCTTCCATTCTATATTTTGTGGCCAAAATTATTCTTGTGGCCAGAGATAGGACAGCATGTATGGCACTTTCTTTGCATATTGCCAACCTGAATTGTCATCCTCTATACCTAGAGCTCTGCCAGGAATCATTACTGAATACAGAGCCAGAGTAAGCTTTAGTACTGCTGGATGTTGCCCTCAAACAAAACAAAACAACACATATTCCTTAAAATTCTAGTACATATAGGAATTCACAGATGAGCAGATGAGTCTTTCAGCTATTTGTTGGAGTTTTATGCTAGAGCATTTATGCTAGTGGGTAAGATGGTTATGTGTCCCGATAGTAAAACATCCAGCTATATATTACCTGGAAGAAAATTCCAGCACTTTCCAATGTTTCAGTCCCAGGATCTTACACAATGCAGGTTATGTTCTAATTTTAAGTAAAACTCTTAATGGATTCTAATGGAGAGTCAATGCAGAATCTGGAACCAATTTTCATTGTGTTATGCAGTACTGACTTCTTAACCTGCTTTACTTACCAATTATACAAACTTTAGCTGTCTCCTAAACTCATTTTGCATGTGCCCCATTTGGCATTTACATACATGCTGTTAGCTCCAAAAGGCCACTAAGGGGAATGCCAGGTTAATTGAGGAATGACCTTGGAGTTCATCTTGTCCAATTACTTTTGCCAAAGGATACAGTTCAGTTAAGATATTACTCATTCGCTAAAATGACTTGCCTCTTATATTTTGTTCATTGTTTTTTACTTTAGTTTTTGTAGATAGTAAGTCAGCTTCCCTGTCATAGTTAGACTAATTCCCTGTAATAACATGTAGTGAGGGGGTGGGGGGAAGCTTTCTAAAGGGAACTTTTTAAAAATGTGTACAATTGTATAAACCTTTCTAATTATTGAAAATAAATACCAAATTTTTGATTTACTGTGACCCTGAAGAGTACCTATAACTTGTTTGGATATACAGAAACATATTACTGTGATAGAATCCTCTAAATAAGAAGTCATTAAAATGATGATGTCTTAAGTGAGGTAAGGATTTTTACCTCACCAGGTTTGAGACAAATGAGTTTATCTGGGAAATATTAATTTAGTAGGGAAGATTATGCTTAGTAAAGAGTTTGTCGTACTCCACTAGTTACAGACAATATAAGAGAATAGGTAAATACTTGTTGAGCTAGTGCTGGCAGTTTTTTAATTTGGTCTAGAAATTTCAGGAATGAAATTATTGAATAAGTTTAAATAATTGAATATTTCTTATATTTTACCTATCTACACATATACAATGGGAATCTAGTCATACTTATTTGGTATCTGTCATATCAGTGTAGTGATAATTGGTCTATCTAGCAAGCTAAAATGTTCAGTCATCACTTAGTGAATGGAATACACTGTATGTTTTAAGAAGAACGTAAAATAAATGAAACACTTTTAGTTTCTCAAAAGACAATGTCAAATGGATGAAGGAGATCCCCAATGCTAAAGAAGTATGAACGTAGGAAAATTGTAGATTCTGTTTTTTCCTGGGACACAGTGGAGGGACACTTAAAAAACACTTCAGAAATACCTTGGCCATATATAACATTTTCTCATATTCAATTCAGTTCTGAAATAAGTATAAGATATTATTACATAGGCTTGATCTGTTGAAAGTCATAGGATTTATGAAATAACAATGGTATATCTCCTTTAGAGTTGATTCTTCCGCAACATTTTTATTTTGAATACATTCAAGTTTCTTCTATTGAACCCAGATTGACTGTGTATAAGGAAAGGGTCCTGTCCACTGTACTCTTTCTGGTCCCCCAAACGATATATATATACATATATATACATACTTATATATGTGTGTATGCATGTATATATATATATATCTTTATAGATCTATAAATTTAAATAATTAAAAATTAGGATAGTATAAATATTATCATTTTAATATAGTTTTAAACATTACATTAAATAGATAAACCCTACAAATATAGGATTTATATATTATATATGTATATATAACATATATATACATATATAAATATATATGCATTAGTATATAAACTGCCCCAATGCCATATAATCCCATCAACAGCCAAGATCCAGAGACTATAAAACAAAGCTCCTGGAAGTGCGATGATGCATTTGTGGCAGCACCACCTCTTATAGCCTAGTTCTCCCTCTCAGAGAACCTGGCAAGGTACTGAGAGCATTCAGCCCACATGGCAGAGTTGGCAAGCTCTCCATGGTGTATTCAATAAGCCAAATAGAGTAACAATGATGGGTCCCATTCCTCTGACCCTGAAAGAGCCTCCAATGCGGCACTGTTGTGAAGGACAAGAAAGAGAGGCTGCTAAAATCTCAGGGCTTGGACAAATGGAGACCTTACTGGTGCCTGCTCGAGCAAATCATTAATAAATGGGATGAAAATGATGATGAAAGGGATGAACGTTATATTTAATTCATTGATACTCAGGCATACATAGAGAGTACATGCCACTGACAAGCGAAACCCACAAAGCAATTTGTCCAGGCCCTATTTTTGTGTTCTAACCCCCCTGCCTATTATTGGATGCTGAAGGGGATGCTTCTCTTAGATCTAGGAAAACACATGTACCGCTTGTAAAAAGAAGTGATTTTGACAGTCTACGCATTCCATCCTTCTTGCATTTCATTCGAAAATTTTGTTGTAGTGTTAGTGTTGGTGAAAGAAATCAAGAATCAAACATATTTAAGGTACACAGCTTACTGTTAAGCTATTTTTAAAAATTCTTTTTAATATTTTATGCTGAATTTTCTGTGCTATGTGAAATCTCCATTTATTTTGGATTATATTTTATCTCATTGCTGGAGATATGTTAACTGTTGTCATCAACACTGTAACACAGTAACACTGTCATCCCATTGATCATCAAGTTGCTTACAGAGGCATCAGCAACGTCTCCATTGTGAGACTTGCTGTTACTGTTTTTGGCGTATCAAATGTGCCACTGATAGCTTGCCAGGCTCTGCCATGTGGGTAGCTTGCTGGGCTCTCCGAGAGGGATGAAGGAATTGATCCCATGTTGGCTGCGTGCAAAGCAAAAGCCCTACCCGAAGTGCTATCATTAAAAATAAAAATACTTTAGACTTGTGGATCTTGTTCCCCTACATTCTAAGTGAACACTGATATTTTCTATTTTAACATTTCTACTTTTGGTACTATTAATACAAAGTGTAGTTTAACCAAATTGCATATTTAAACAGAAATATCTTCACATTTTTACATCATACATCAAAAGTTGTATGATAAACTTGGGGATTACCAGAATATTTGAATTTTCATGACTTCATAGACCTATTATAATAATCAAATAACCTTTCATTCCCAAACAACATCTCTTTAATTTAAAAAAAGAAGTGATTTGGGGGCTGGAGCAATAGCACAGCGGGTAGGGAATTTTGCTTGCACGCAGAGGACCCTAGTTCGATTCCCAGCATCCCATATGGTCCCCCGAGCACCGCCAGGAGTAATTTCTGAGTGTAGAGCCAGGAATAACCCCTGTGCATAGCCAGGTGTGACCCAAAAAGCAAAAAAAAAGTCACATATGGTCATCTTAGTTTTGCCAAGAGTAATCCCTGAGCACAGAGTTAAGAGTAAGTGTGAGCACTGGTGGATGTGGAGAAAAAACAAACAAAATTAATTTAATTAAAAACAAATGCAATACCTTCTAATTGTCATTATCAATCAGCATTTTATTATGTTGATTAATTCATATATTTTTACTACATAAAGGTAAAATACTGTGAAAATCTTAGTTGTACCACACTATATGAACTGTGGTATCTCAAGGTTAGACAGTTGAGTTGGGTTAAATCTAAAGATGTGCTTTTAGAAAGTTCCATTTTGACTTCCTGAAACACAGAGATGTAGATTTTTTCCAGGATCTGAGCTATAAAGCTCCACTGCAGCTGCAGAGTTTATAAATATCCTGGAGTCACCCGGCTCTGTGATGAGCAGGGAACTTTGGCAGCAAAGAAATATCTTCTTGCCAGCACTGGTTTCTCTGAGTGTGTGGCCACTTTCTGATTTTCTGCCACACGGCCAGATCTCAGTGTCTATGCAATTGTCAAGTACAATAGAAGATCAAAACAAATATGTCCTTAGGTTGATATTTTTCAATTTTTCCACCCAGCAGGTAAACAAACATTTGTCAATTTTCTTAAATTGGGCTCTCTTCCAATTTTGAGGAAAGGATGATAGAGATTTCTTTGAACCCACTTAAAAGAGAAGGGGCAGGTCCAGGCTACACAGTGGTTACTACTTTGTTTAAGACCCTCTAATAATTTCCCCCTGGAAAGAAAAGTGTAGATGAATCCCACTGCGACAGTCTGTCACTGCTGGTGTGTTCACACATTATGGATCTTTAAACTTCCAGCAGTTTCTTTGCCCCTAAGCTTGAACTTAAAACTTCAATTAAAACATTACCCATGGGTCCAACTGGTTGTTCAATGCATCTATCCGTTCCTCTAATATAGTCCTTTAAAGAAAGCCAAGGAGCAATAAGAATAAAATTACTGTAACATGGTCACACACTCGAGCAAAGACAACATTTTTACCTTTTTGTGTGCATTGAAAGCAAGAAGCTGAAATAAATAAAATACTGCATTGACATAAAATTTTAAATGCTTCTAGGTCATAGTGTGCCCGTATTATTATTTTGTTTTTATTTTATTTATAAAATGTTTTGCACTTGCTTGGTGGGGGTGGCAAGTCTAGTGGTGCTTGGGGATTCTGCTCTTTGCACTAGAATTATTTCTGGCAGTGCTCCAAGGACTGTATGCAGTGAAAGAAGTTGAACAAGCCTTATCCACAAGGAAAACATGTATCTCTTGGGCCTGTCAACTATACATGTTTATAGACAGAAAATGGGTCTGAAGAAATAGTATAGCTAGTAAGATTCTTGTCTTGAACATAGCTAAATTGTACTACCTATAGCCCCTGGAGCCATGCTAGGAGTGATCCCTGAGCACAGAGCCAATTGTAAGCTTTAGATATTAGGTACCAGTGGGTGTGATTCAAAATGAACAAGCAAAAAATAAGGATGGAAAATATATTGCATGTGTTCTACCTATAAACTTGACAGCAATGCATACAGTATATACTCAAATATTTTTAGTGTCTTTTATGGTAAAAATTGATAAGTCCGTATGCTTTGTATAAAAGATAATCTATACAAATTAGTAACTATCCCCCAAAGCATATCATAATAGTTTCATATTGCTATTCACGTGTCTTCTGACCTATAGTTTATATGGGAGCTATAGTACTAAAACAGGTCTTAGAAAATACATGAGATTATATTTTACATTCTGAAGATGAGGTAATGTTGGATAATTGGGTTGTCCTTGCTCCCCCCACAGGGAGCTTAAGATTTATTGAGCCACTTTCGCAACAGTACAACTGAAGCACACCCAATTCCACCAAGCACTAATAATCCTATATTGCTTTTCTTTTTCCTTTATGTGATTTGCATGTTTTATTTAACAATGTCCTTTTTGTATAGACACAGGAAGACAGTTGATGCTATGCTATGTAACATGGGAATTAATTGACTCCAAAATAATATTTACTCCTGGGCATTCATGTTTACTTGACATCAGCCTAAATTTCCCTTAGTTCCTAGCACTCCAAGAGCAGGGTCCTGACGAGAGACTGGATGGACCCAGGGTAAGCAATGAGCCACCATGGCAACAAAATGGGCCAACTCAACTGCCATAATACTTAACTGTAAGTTAAGAGCATGGAAAAACTCTGTCATGACTCAAGAGAAGTAAGTGAGTAAGGACCCTGCTGGGGTTAGAAAAGACTAACTTGGCCTGAGGAATGTGGTCTGGAAAATATAGTAAGATATCCCCAGGAAGAGCCAACCTTTAAACTTAATATATCTCTTACTGTGTTCATAAAAAATGAGTATAAATATTCTAAGAAGTGAATTTACTATGATTGGTTAAATGGATTACTAGTTGAGGAAATGAGAGAGCAACACACCCTGGATGGAATCCCGCCCTTGAATGGATCTCCTAGTGGTCTGGAGTACTGAATCCTCAGAGATTTTGTCCTTGAGTTAATCTCCTGAAGGAGAGGCTTTACATGTCTTTGTTGTTATGATAATTTCCAAGCCCACATTTGTATTCTCACCCTTCATGATTTCTATATAACTATGCTATTAGGGGTATGAGAGGATGAGATGTTGAAGAAAGTTGAGACTAGATTCTGGGACTAGATGTTGGGGATGGAAAGGTTGAGGACTAGATGCTGAAGACTAGATGCTGAAGACTAGACATTGAAGATCAATGTCTAGAAGGTCAATGATGAGCTGTTGAAGATGAGGAGGAGACAAAAGACTTTGGAGACTTTGGGACTAGAAGGAGAACCGCATGACAACAATGACTGGAAGTAGAGCACTATGACACTATGTCAAGATGAGGAAGAAGATATAATGAAGGAGAGGACTTTGAGGTCCAAGAGGAGATGAGGGTGATGGAACTCTGATGACTGGGTCTACCACCAAAACAATGACTTTGACTGTATCATAAGGAGGGAGATCAGACTACAGCAGGGAGGAGAGAGAAATAAACTGACTACCGACAAGCCTAGGGTCCAGTCCCTGTTTCTCCATTCCCCTGACCTCTCACCTATTGTCCAGCTGGGGAGGTGCCTCTCAGCCACCGAATGTTTGGCTTGAGTCCCATGCCTATTGAACAGGATATCAAACCCCTTCCTTTTATATGAAATTTACAAGGTAAGTCCATGATTCACTTACATCTGCATATTGACAATGGCTATGAGTATTGAAATCAATGAAAGATAACCATAGTGTGACATACAATTAGAAATAGATGCTTAATATGGAAACTATCATGTTGAGTGAAGTGAGTCAGAAAGAAAGAGACAGACATAGAAAGATTGAACTCATATGTGGAATATAATGTAGCAGAGAGGTACGAGCTAGCAATGATGTAACTTCTGACAGAAATTTCTCTGGACTTAGTTACTAAAATACTAAAATACAGAAATCCAAAGCCTCATGGCCGCTATTGTGGACACACAACCTCATATCTCTTCATTCTCAGCAATGGAAAACAAATTATCAAATGCTTCCTTTCCAGCAGGTCTGTCTTGGGGGTGGGGGGGGAAACTCCAAACAATAATAGTGAGTTTTTTGTTTAAATATTGAATGTAATCAAAGTAAAAAGAAAGTGAAGTGAAATTTATCAGCTACACAGGCAGGGTGGGGGACTCAGGGGTGGGGGAATGGGGAGGAGGTTTACTGTGGTTCTTGGTGGTGGAATATGTGCACTGGTGAAGGGATGGGTGTTTGAACATTGTGTAACTGAGACTTAAGCCCGAAAGCTTTGTAACTTTCCACATGGTGATTCAAAAAAAAATTAAAAAAATAGATGCTTAGGGGTTGGGGCAATAGCACAGCAGGTAGGTTGTTTGCCTGGCACACGGTTGACCCTGGTTCCATTTCCAGCAGCCCATATGGTCCCCTGAGCACCTCCAGGAGTATTTCCTGAGTGCAGAGCTAGGAGTAACCCCTGTGCATTGCCGAGTGTGACCCAAAAAGCAAAAACAACAAAATAAAATAGAAATAGATGCTTAGATTTATGTTTTGAATGGTCCTTTATGGTATTCACTACAAGTCCTGGTACTTTTTTGGCATCCATTGGGTATTACTGATCTAATTAATATAGAGAGAGAAATGTTCAATTTTAAATGCACAATGAATAATTAAGTATGATGTCTTTGAAAAAAATATGGAGAGCAAGTTTGAATTCCCTTTGATCAGCACAACTTTTCAACAATTCTGAGAAAAGCCAACGTAAGCAGGGCAAAGCTCTTGATATATTTATCTTTATCCACTTCTTTGTAACCTCGTCTATGTGTATGTTTTAATAATTTAACATATAAATGGCATCCACATGTATGTTTGCAACTGTGAATATTTAACTATTTAATGAATAAGAAGGAATTCAAACTACGTATGACTAATATTAGCTCCATACATTTTATTACTAGTTATTTGCTTAAAATGAAATAAGAATAGGGATCAGAGACATAGTATAGTGCTAGAGCACTTGCCTTGCACAAGACTGACCCAGGTTTAATCCCCAACATCCTTCTATGATTAAGGATTAATCCTTGAGCACAAAGCCAGTCAGGCATAAGCCCAGTGTACAAACTCATGCTCAAAAGAGGAATCAAATTAAATTGTTCTAAAATAATTGATCTACCCTCCAAAACCAGCTCCCTCTACATTCTCTACCATCTTGCTAATGACAAATTCATTCTTCATTACTCAATAGCAGCTATTCACTTGTCACTTGTATCACTTATCATCCCATTGGTCTTCGATTTGCTCGAGTGAGTGCCAGTAACGTCTTCATTGGTCCCTGTCGCATGCTAGTGTAACCCAATGGCATCTGCTCGCTACAGAAACACGAAGAGCCTCAAACCATTCATTTAGGGTTTTGACGAAGAAGTCTGACCATCTCGTTGGTGGGAGGCCACGCGGTCTTTTGATGCCCTGTGGAATCTAGTCTTTAATAGTCCAGTGGTCGTCTCTGAATCGAATTATGTGACTATCCCCTCATCTGATTTTTAATGTCTTGGCAAACGAGACAGAATCTCTGATTCTTCTAGAGGTTGAACTCCGGATTCCTTCTCTCACTTGAGTGAAACATGATACTCCAAGCATAGCTCTTTTGATTCCTCTTGGGGATATCCCGAATAGCATTCTCATCCTGTTTTGTAGGACCCAGGTCTCTGAGGCGTATGTTAGTGCAGAAAGAATGGTGGAGTCTAAAAGATGTGCTCAGAGCTGAAGGTTCTTCATCCTCTTAACAACTTCTGCGATTCTCTTGAAGGTGTTCCACGGTGCTCTCTTCCTCCTGTGCAGTTCTGGCACCAAGTCTTTCCTCATTTGAGTTCTTGACCCAGCTACATATAGCTGCTGCATTCAGAGATGTTTGTTTCCTGCCTAAATGGCAGAGCCTGGCAAGCTACCCATGCTGTATTTGATATGCCCAAAACAGTAACAACAATGGGCCTCATTCACCTGACACTGAAAGAGCCCCTGATACGGCAGCATTGAGAAGGAGGAGCAAGGAGAGGCTGATAAAATCTCAGGAACGAACTAGACTGCCAAAACAAAGAAAGACTAAAATGTTTGCCTATATTTTCAATGCACATATGCTGGCATTGGAAGCATCCATCAAGGACCTGATGGAATAAGCACAGATGGTCAATTATGACATCATTGGTCTGAATCAGACAAGAAGACATCAATCATATCACACCATTTTCAACACTGGAGAACTATTCCTCGGAAAATGCGACAGTAAAGGTGTCGGTGGTGTTGGTGTCCTTTTCAACATGAAGTTAGCCATGAACATTGATTCATTTGAATGCCTAACAATCATATCGGATGATTATGCTTTAATAGATGTGGCTCATTGCCAGCAGTTTCTATCTTCGTCATCTATGCATCAACATCCAACTACGATGAAGAAGAAATTGAGAAATTCTACATGGAACTGGAGAAGTTCTATAAAGAAGACAACATCTTCTACAAGATATTTGCCATTGATTTCAATGTCAAGGTAGAACTGAGAAGGTCGCCTGAAGAACTCCACATCATGACCCATGGCCTACAATGGAATGATGTGGATGAGAGACTGTTTGAGTTTATCATGTCGACCAAGACCATCCATGGTAATTCACAGTTCCAGAAGGCCAAATCTAAATGTTGGACATGAAAGTATCCTGGTGGACAGTTCCACAATGAAATTGACCACATCATATTCACATCAAAACTGGAGAATGTTTTGCCTGACCTATGTCGCTGTTGCCCCAAAATTCCAAACGGGATTGAAACACCATTTCCTTTGTGCAAAATTCTACTTCACAGAGCAGGGAGAAAGGACTGCAAAGTTTTTTTGTTTATGTTTTGTTTCTTTTTGGGTCACACCCTGCGATGAAGCTGGAGGGATAGCACAGCAGTAGGGCATTCACCTTTCATGTAGCCAACCTGTGTTCAATTCCTCCACCACTCTTGGGGAGTGTGGCAAGCTACCGAGAGTATCATGCCCGCACAGCAGAGCTTGGCAAGCTACCTGTGGCATATTGCATATGCCTAAAACAGTAACAAATAAGTCTCACAATGAGAGGTGTTAGTGATGCCTGCTCAAACAAATCGATGAGCAATGGGATGACAGTGACAGTGACACTGACAGCGACAGTGACCCGGCAATGCACAGGTGTTACTCCTGGCTCTGCACTCAGGAATTACTGCTGGCAGAGCTCAGGGAACCTTATAAGAAGCTGGGATTAGAACCTGGGTTGGTCACATGCAAGGCAAATGCCCTACCCGCTGTGCTATCCTTCCAGCACCAAGACTGCAAAGTTTCAGTTTAAGAAGAGAACTCTTAAAATGACCACCATCTGTGAGCTCTGGCACTATTGCGGCAACTTGGGAAGATACTGTGGTAGACAACATCAACAAGAAATACTGTTGAATGGTTCAGTACCTCCATGACTATGCGAGGAATGCTGAGAGTAGAAAAGCCACAAACAGAGGCCTGTCTTTGGAAACTCTTGAGCTCATTCATCTTGTTTGGTACGAGGTTCAGGCAATCACAAGCTAACGCCCGAGCTCACAAAGCTGTGCAGAGAAGTGATAAAGGAAGACCTCAAAAATATAAGAGCAGCAGTGTTGGCCGATGCGGCAGAATCTGGGAGAGTATTCGCAATGCTCGTCTGTCCTTCGCCAACTACAAGACCAAGATGATTGCCCTCTAACGTCCTGATAGGTCTATCATATCTTTCAGAAGGGCAATGGAAAGGATTGTTCACAACTTCTACTTGGATGTCTCGATAGCCATGTCCACCTGCCCACATAACAACACAAATTCTGTGGGATGGATATGTTCCTCCTCCCTTCCAAAATCCTACATGTCATTTCATCAGTAAACACATGTACAGTGCCCGGTCCAGATAAATTCAGACCCGAACACCTGAAGAATCTGCCGCCAGTACTCGTCAATATACTGACTCAGCTCTTCACACGCTATCTGTCCGTATGCAAGGTTCTGTATCAATGGAAACCAGCAGGACCATTCTGTTGTACAAGGGAGACATCCATGACATCGGCAACTATCTCTCCATCTGCCTGTTGTCTGTCTTGTACAAGTTGTTCACTCGAGTCATCCTTAATAGAATAAGCAGAACACTAGACGAAGGATAACCATGCAAGCAAGCTGGGTTCCGAAAAGGATTCAGCACGATTAACCATATCCACACGGTGACCAGCTCATTAAGGTTTCACGAGAGTTCAAGATGCCACTTAGTCTAACATTCATTGATTTAAAGAAGGCCTTTGATTCTGTTGGGACTGAAGCGGTCACCAAAGCCCTAGCCAAACAGGGCATTCAAACTCAGTACATTGGGATCCTCCGTGAGCTGTATTACACCACCAGGATCTCACCATTCTACAAAGAAGTGATCATCGACGTAAAGAGAGGGGTTCAGCAGGGTGATACAATTTCACCAGAACTCTTCAGTGCCGTCCTCAAGAATGTCATGCAATGACTAGAATGGAAAGGAATGGGACTGGAGATAGACGGTCGGCAAGTCAACCACCTCCACTTCGCTGATGACATTGTTTTAATAACACTAAATATTAGCCAAGCGGCACAAATGCTGGTCTACATCGATCCCGAGTGTGGAAAGGTCAGACTATAGGTGAGTTTCAGCAAGATAATGTTCCTGAAAAACAAACTAGTCCCTGACATTCCATTTGCTCTCAATAGAATGAACATCTCTGAATACCGGCTGTTATCTTTTTTATTTATTTATTTATAAATAAAAATTTTATTTTATTAAATCACCATGTGGAAGATTGCAATGCTATCAGGCTTAGGTCTCAGTTATACAATGCTGAAACAGCCATCCCTTCACCAGTGCCCGTATACCACCACCACCAAAAAAAAAACACACACAGTACACCTCCCATCCCGCCCTCCCACCCCCCGCCTTGTAACTGATAAGCTTCATTTAACTTTCTGTTTACTTTGGTTACATTTAATATGTCAACACAAACTTCACTATTGTTGTTAGGAGTACCCCACTAGATTCAGACCTACTGTGAAGACAAATGAGGTCGCGTGGCCCCTACTGCAAATTTCTGTACTTTAACAGCTAAGTCCAAGGAGATTTCTTCCAGATATTGGATCATTGCAGGCTTCAAAACCCAATCTGTGGTCGTCATAATATGGCAGACACCGCGCCCTTCATCCCCGGAGAGAAAGAGGTGAGAGAGAGAAGCACCTTTCCCCTCCTGGGCAGGCACGGGGCCGCGGCTTAGTTCTCAGGCTGGAGACATTCTGCGAGGAGTTGCCCATGCCGAAAGTAGTTTAGCTGGGTCTGGATTCATGCTCTTGCAGCGGAGGAGAGGCCGCACACGTGTGCGGCCCCGGGATCACATCTCGGCGGTGGGCATCGGCTGTTATCTTTTTTAAACAACCACTTTTTCTTGTAGTACTAATTCCCAATGTATCTGCAGATATTACTTGCTCCTCTCACATAGATCTGAAGTTTATTATCATTAACAAAACACTCCACGGCTGTCCTGAGCATCATATCTATCATAATTTCAAACTTGATATTTAAAATATAGTCTTAATAAAACTTGACATTTCAACTATGCATTTATTCAGTTAAGTATCAAAATAGGAGACACATTTTTTTAAGAAATCTGATGTCAATCATTTAATCAAATTTGTAGACTTGTTTCATACCCTGTATAATATGATCTCAGAGTTCTCTCAATAGTTTTCAAGCTTCTCAAGGACAAGGTCAAGTTCCAAATCTGTATTTTATGCACATAGACACACATACACAGACAAACTTTCACATACACATCTGAAATATATTAGATATACCATTCATGATCTTTGTAATAGGGTAGTACTGAAGTTTTTTTACTGTTTATTTTTCAAACACAAAGTGTAAACTCATCACACCATTTAAATAAACTTCATTTAAAGTCACTTTATTAGCAGTGTTCTGTAGCTCCAACTACCTTCTGCAGATACTGCAATAGAAGTGAATTGCTCAGAGAAGAGACAAAAAAAATCGTGAAATAAAAGAGATCGTGTATTGTTAATTAAGCATTAAAATAAATTGAAGGCGGTCAGAGAGATAGTATAGCAGATAGGGTGCTAGCACTGTACAAAACTAACTCCAGAGTTCTCTCCATAGCACCCTATATGATCCCCAGAGCTCATCAGAAATGACTTTTGAGCACAGAACCAGCAGGAAGCCTTGAGCGATACCAGTTGTATCCCAAAATAATAATAATAATAATGTAGCACTGTAGCACTGTCATCTCATTGTTCATCAATTTGCTTGAGGGGGTACCAGTAACGTCCTCATTGTGAGACTTGTTGTTACTGTTTTTGGCACATCGAATGTGCCACGGGTAGCTTTCCAGGCTCTGCTTTGCGGGTGGGATACTCTCAGTAGCTTGCTGGGCTCTCCAAGAGGGATGGAGGAATCAAACCCGTGTCAGCCTCCTGCAAGTAAACACTCTACCTACTATAATAATAATAATAATAATAATAATAATAATAATAATAATAATAATAAATTTCAATGGGAAGGTATAATAAAATGTTAATCTTGGGGGTACATGTAGCCACAGAGAATACTGAGAATGCTCATTGAAACATTCTGATGATTAAGTAATTAAGGCATGGCTGTATGGATGATAACAGAAGTTTAGGATGTATGATCAGGAACCTGGATGGATTATTTTCTTGCACTATATCACTGTCATGCCATTTTTCATTGATTTACTTGAGCGGGTAGCAGTAACATCTCTATTCCTCCCAGCCCTGAGGTTTCAGCAGCATCTCTTTCAGGGTCAGGGGAATGAGACCTATGGCAATATATATATATACATATGCATATATGTATATATATATATATTGTCCTCTATGATTTGTTGCCTACTACCTTATCCTAGAACAATTACTAGTTTGTTTTTTACTTATTTATTTTTATTGAATCATTGTAAGATACAGTTACAAAATTTTCATGATTGGGTTTCAGTCAATGCTCCAAAACCTGTTCCTCCAGTACTATACATGTCCACCACCAGTATCTCCAGTCTTCTTCCTGTCCCTATCCCACCACACACATACACAGAGGCAAGTTTCTTCTTCTACCTCTCTCTCTTTCTCTCTCTCTCTCTCTCACTCTCTCTGTCTCTCTGTCTCCCTCTCTGTCTCTCACCTTTTTGGTATTATGGTCTGCAATACAGATACTGAGAAGTCATCATGTTTGGTCTTTCATCCACTTTCATCTCACATCTCTCATCCAAAGCCATCCTTTCCAATCAACATTGTCTTAGTGATTCCTTCTCTATCTCAATTGCCCTCTGCCCCATTCCCTGAAGCAGCAGAAACAAGCCAAACAAACCAATCCTCCTGAATGGTCCAGGGCTAGGACATTTGTTTAGATGACTTCTAGCAGTTATGTAACCTAGGATCTCCAATACTCTTGCAAGATTCACAAGTAATTGGATAGAAAACTGCTTTAGTACTTCCAGGAATTTGCATCACTCGAGCACTCATACTATTTCCATGATCCTAATTATATTAGGCAGTGTTTATTTTTTAGAATGCATGTCTTCATACAGGAAAAATAATACATTTCACTTTCTATTGGTCCTTCCATGAAAGGTATTTTATTTTTTTTATCCTACCTTCTTTATATACAACAATATTTTGAAAATATTTTTGTAACTTAACTGATATGTTTTAAATGACTTAAATAATTTAATTACTAATTTTCCCTAGGACATTTATTTGGCAATAATAGTACACTAGTGAAGCTGAAATGAGTAAATTCAATTCAGAATATTTTATTCTTACAAAACATTTTCTGACTTATCCTCCATTTCTATAGAAACATTATCGTTCTATTTTGCTGTGTATAAAAACCCCAATATTTATTAAAGCTGACAAGATACACAAAAGATTATTATTTATTCTTTTAGGGAAGATATTACAAATTAGAAGTCAAATGACTTTTTATCATGACATAATTCAAAGCACATCACTGTTTGTATGATCTTAGTGCAACATTGTTACAGTGAACTGATTAGAATATTTTCTTAATACTATACAGGTATTATATGCAATTCTTAAAAGATTAGATTTTTTGAATAGCAATATAAAAATTATCCTCATACTATGTTTCTATAGTTATATTTTAAAAAGACATGAGAAATAAATTGAAGATGGAACTCTTAAATAAATAGTAACCAAGATGGAGAATTTTGAAAATTATCACATTTCAGAACAGAGGAAATAAAATATTATAAATAAGACTCACTGTTGTACTATAGATAATAATTAGTTGTAAAAAATGACACTATAATTTTTATCTTCAGAATAATTAAAAGATTATAAAAATTTTAGCCACATGAATAATTTTTAAGATATTAAGGTCATGTTTCATAGATATTCTCAATCAAACTAGATCTCTTTGAAGCTCAGTGTAGTTATTACTCCAGTATCTGACCCATAAACCAAGATACAAAAACATTTTCTTACAAAGTTCTGTGATCATGGATTCTGTGCTTAGGACTTCCTTGTGATTTAGTTTAAAGCCATGATGGCCAATATAATTACATGCTAGCTACAAAAGTTTAATCACAAAATAATAAAAAACAGTTTAATTAAACTAAGATACAAATGTGTTGATTTTTACAAAAGAATTGCTCCATTTTATTTATAGAAGCATATAAAATATATCAGAAAGCCATTAAGTTTACTAAAAAGAATTTATCCAAATCAAGGAACCTCATCTAAAATTAATCTCAATCTATTTGATGCTAGTATCACACATTCTTTCATTACTGACTTTTTTTTTTGTGTGTGTGTGTGTGCGTGTTTGCGTGAGGTAGGTATATTGGGGTTGGGATATATGGGTTCACTCCCAGGTGTGCTCAGGATTTACTCCTCATTCTGTGCAGAAGTATCATTCCCTTTAGTGTTTGGTGGATCACATAGGTTCAGAGATCAAATTAAGGCTTGTTGCATATTACAGCATGCCTCCTTTCCTATCTTTCCAGTTCTTTATTTTAGAACTGAAATATCTTAATATGTATAGCTGGAATCCTCTTCCTATGTACTAATAATGCATCCAGTGTTTTATATTAGAAAATGTATCTTTTAATTTCACAAGTTAAAGTGTGATGTGCTCATCAGATCTTCCACAACAGATTACAAACTGGTACCTCATCAATGCCTATCTTATCTTTAGAAGAAAAAAAAATTAACTTTCCATTAGTACTAAAATTTACTAAGAACTCTCAAATTTGTTGGAAGAGGCAAATTATATTTTTTTACATGAGTATTAAATGTTGGAAGTCAGAAGGCAGAATGTCCATCAAAAATAACTCAGTTGACTATTAATTAGTCATATCTTTGTTTATCATTCATGTTTCCTGGCCTTGCTACTCACTGGCAGTAAACTTGGTAGAATGATTTGCCTAAGTACAGCCAGAACCTATGGCTTCTTTTTAATCAGTGGACAGTTAATATAGTGAATTTATTTCCTTCTTCCAAATTCCTTAAAACTATTAGGCTGTGCAGTATACATCATTTGGCTCTACAGATCTACTGTTAAAGGAAATAGAAGCAGAAACTGTGACCATATGTTAGTATTAGATAAATGTATGTTCTATTTAGAAGAACAGATTATTTAAATCTCTCTGGACCATATATTTCAAGAAAAGGAGGAAAAATAATTTATATAAAATGAATGAAAAACTATAGGCCACCATCGATTATAGTTTTCATTCATGTTACAATTTGACTAAATACTGAGGATATTAGCAGACCTGGGAGCACAAAAATAAATATGGTATTGCTCTATTCCTGCAGGACCCTGACTGTCACACCCACAAACTGCCTCCATGCTATATTTAAACATGCCACTGGCCTTGATATAGAGAGTCTCAAAATTATTAGCTCCCTACAAAGATGTCTCTGGACCCCAGTCATTTGCATACTTAGAATTCCAGGAGCTGGAGTCATAGCACAGTGGGTAGGGCGTTTGCCTTGTACACAGCCAACCCAGATTTGATTCCTCCATCCCTCTCAGAGAGCCCCTCAAGCTACCAGAGTATCCCATCCACAGGGCAGAGAATGGCAAGCTATCCATGGCGTATTTGATATGCCAAAAACAGTAACCATACGTCTCATTCCCCTGACCCTGAAAGAGACTCCAGCCATATTGGGAAATATGAGTAAGGAGAGGCTTCTAAAATCTCAGGGTTGGGAGGAATAGAGATGTTACTGGAGCCTGCTTGAGTAAATCAATGAACAATGGCATGACAGTGATACAGTGAAAAAAAATAATTTATCCAAGCTCCTGATCATACATCCTAAACTTCTGTTATCATCCATAGAGCCATGCCTTAATTGCTTGATTGTCAGAATGTTTCAATGAGCATTCTCAGTATTCTCTGTGGCTACATGTACCCCCAAGATTACCATTTTATTATACCTTATACCTTCCCATTGGAATTATTATTATTATTATTATTATTATAGTGGGTAGGGCGTTTACTTGCAGGAGGGAGGCTGACACGGGTTTGATTTCTCCATCCCTCTCGGAGAGCCCAGCAAGCTACCGAGAGTATCCTGCCTGCAAGGCAGAGCCTGGCAAGCTCCCTGTGGCATATTCGATATGCCAAAAAACAGTAACAAACCTCACAATGGAGAAGTTACTGGTGCCCACTCAAGCAAATCAATGAACAATAGGAGATAGTGCTACAGTGAAGTGTAGAATTCTATCAGTGGCCATGTGACCTCTCATGATTTTCATAATAAGCAATAGACAATAAATTATCTAGAATCTGCCTGTGGCAGAAAGCCTTAAGATTGGTGGGAAAATTCGAAATAATCGTGGCTGGAAGGTGTAATGGTGGTTGTAGATATATTGAATGTATCAATTAGTGTAAACAATCTTATGAAAATAAAATTTAAAAATAAAAAAATTAAAAAGTGATCACAGAGAAAAAATAGTTCACTCTTGTCATATAAGTACAGTGATCCCCTAATCAGACTCTGTGACTTATAAGGTCCAGTCTTTCTAAGGACTCTGGATTTTGTATTTGTAAGAGAAGTGAAAATATATGTATAGAACTTTGTAGTTCCAAAGAGGTTTTTCCAATGGTGGAGGAAGACCCAAGTGATTTAATGAATTTTATATTAGGAAACAGATAGGTGAAAGCTACTTGTTCCTTTATTATTTTTTTTCAAAAGATTTTCTTTGTCTTAGGGCAATATCTAGTGGTTCTCAGAGCTTAGTCCTTGCACTGCACTCAGAAATTACTCGACTACTCAGGGTAGCAAATGGAATGCCAGGGATCTAACCAGAGTCATCCATGTGCAAGACAAGTGTCCTCGTCACTGTACTATCTATCAGGCCCAAGAAATATACTTGATTCTTATCAATAAATTGAATAGAAAGGTACATTTTACTGTGGCTTCAATATTATTTATATTTGTGTCGCTAACAGGAAAGAAGAACTTTTGTTCTCTCTGTGGCTTCTATTGCTGCTAGTGCGCCAAAATATTTTTATCATATGCATTTTCTAGGCAATGAGAATTTCAGGAACTGATTTATTTTTTCCTCATCTTGTATTACTATCTTCTACCTTATTGGGGAAGAGTTCACACATATTTGTAGAATGAAAAAAATTAAAAATATTAGAAATATTGTTTTGCATTAAATTAGAATTTTAATGTAATGAAAAAGTGATATATATTAAGACTAAACTATTATTTTAAAATAACCAGTTGTCAACATGCTGAATTAATATATTAATCACATAAAGAATGAGCGATTGCTCTGAGTTTGCTTTCATGGGCTATGTCAAAGATGCCCTGTTAGAACCTATTTATGACATTGAACAAAATTGCAAAACAAGTTCTCCAGGCTGCATGACTATTGATTTTTATTAAATGAATAGAAGATATATATCTTTTGAGCCCTGTTTGTTGCTAAGCATCTCTATCTAGAGGTTATAGAGCTCCAGTGCCTTTTCTAGAACGCTTATCTGAATGCTGGAAGATATAAGAAACTGTATCTTGGGAATATTATTCAAATAAAAGGATGGCAAGAAAAATAGGGCATTTTTCCTGTCATTCTTATAACATATGGACTTTCACTGTACCCAACACACACGCGTACACACACAAACACATACACACATGCATAACTGTAAATATTTTTCAAAAACATCGTTGGTGCCTTCGCTAGATGTATTTTTTTTATTGTGTTAAATAGTGTACCCCAAAATCATATGTCCTGTCTTACAAGATGTGCAGGTTTGTTGAGTGGGAAACTTGCACTTCGGTATGCTGGGAGGCAGGTAAGGAATATTTTGACTGCAGTTCTGATCTCTCCAGTCTCTGAAGCCAGCATGTGACATGTTAAGATCTCTGGTAACATCCGTGTTCTTTAGACCTCTGTTATACTCATTATTTCCCTCTTTTCTTTCCCTTAGGCCCATTCAGTGTGCTATAGTTGCATATCATGTAATGGTATCTTAACAAATAACAAACTTCATATATAATGGTGTTCTCAAAAGGCTATACGAAATAACTTAGATGTATAGTTTGCTATACCAATTTTGTTTGTGTAATTATAGGCTATGATGTTCGCATAGTGACAATGTCACCTGCGATACATTTCCCAGAACATAATCTCCTGCTTATATAAACTTTACTGCACATACATGACCATATTGTTAAAATCTTGGCCCAGAAAGTCAGTGATTTGTCAGGTGGTTTGAGGTACGTTTACAGCTAACTGTAGTATTTACAGTAACTTAGGTTGCATGTAGCTTCATCCAGAAAATTAATCTTTCATGAGCTTGACAAATTGAGCATGTGTAGAATATATGATTCTGGATATTCTAAGAGTATGGATCCCTGTAAAATCTGGTACATGTGTGCTTTAGGGAGGTTGAATTTCTTGTTACAGAAACTAGGTTTTGATGTCTCAAAGCCTATACCTATATATTGGTAGCTTTCTGGTTTTCCCTGAAAGGTGTTTTGTTTTTGTTTTTGTTTTATTTTTTTCAGGAGAGTGTGACAGTTATAGTAAGAGACTTTGGTGATTAGTAAGTCTACTTGGGTACCTATTGTACTTGAATAGATATAAGTGTGACCTGTATAAAGTAGATACTTGTCTTTTATACATTGCTTGGTTATCACTAATAAAGCTTAAAAAATAAAGCTTTAAAATTTCAATTTCAAATGTGGGCTGTAGGGATAGCACAGCAGGTAGGGCGTTTGCCTTACACATGGCCTACCCAGATTTGATTCTTCTGTCCCTATCAGAGAGCACGGCAAGCTACCGAGAGTATCCCGCCCGCATGACAGAGCCTGGCAAGCTACCAGTGGTGTATTAAATATGCCAAAAACACTAACAACAAATCTCGCAGTGGAGATGTTACTGGTGCTGGCTCGAGCAAATCGATGAACAGCAGGATGACTGTGTTACAGTGCTATATGTTTTCAAATGTGAAAAAGTTCAAAAGGGCCAGGGAGCAAGAAAAAAGGTCTGGAGCAAATGTTTCACATGTAGAATCCTTGAATTTTATCCCTTCTGAACTGTTCTTGCTGAGTAACAAGACATAAGAATACAGTCCGGAGCAGCATTTGGTAAACCACTGAAACCCAAATGATAAATAAATAAAGTTCAGAGTATTTTCTGCTGCTGTTTTTTTTTGTTTTGTTTTGTTTTGTTTCTTTTTTTTTTTTTTTTTTTTTTTGCTTTTTGGGTCATACCCAGTGATGCACAGGGGTTACTCCTGGGACCATCTGGGATTCTGGGAATCAAACCCAGTTCACCTCAACTCCCTACCTGCTGTGCTATTGCTCCAGGCCCCTGTTCCTGGTTTTGTTACCATTGTTTTATCCAATATCTGGGTCATTAGTATAATTAACATTGCAAATAAGATACATTTATTAAGACCTAGCTTCTTAGAGGGTAGATGGAAGAACAGTGGTAATATTTACTGCATTTATTTATTATTATGTTTCAGAGGTAGTAAAAACTAAAATGTTAAATGAAATTAGAACACTTTAGATTATCCTTTGACCATTTAAGGATATCTGTACAAAAGCATTAATTTTCTCTGACAAATGTGATTGATTTCACTGCATGATTTTCTTCTGCATTTGGCAACCAATGTATCTTTATTACTCAGAGAAAATACAAAGTTCTCTTGTGAATACAAATCTATGCAGACAACTTTCAACTTGGTTATTTCTCTGAAACCTCTAAATGAATATTTGAAAATAGTATTTCCAAATGTTCCAGAAGTATTTTTATATTTTGTCCACAGGAACTTAAAAATTGGGGTTCTGCTGAAATTTAAAAAAGTATATTTTAAAAAGTATTTTTAAAAAGTCACACAATAATATATACATTAATTAATGTTAATTTTAGTATCAATGCATTTAATAGAATTACTTTTAAAATTTAATAAAAATAGTTTTATTTAATTAATTTGAAAAATTTAATATTATTTTTATTGCAATTTTAATAATACTGATTTTAATATCAGTGCACTTTCTAATTTTAATGCCAGTGTATTAAATGGTTCTTTTTCATTTTGGTAGTGAAGTACTCCCAACAATTCTCAAAGATTATCCCAAACATTGTTCAGGGTACTATGCAGTGCTAGTAATCAAATCTAGACTCCTGAATGACAAGTGTGCAGCCAGTTTATTGAGCTATCTCTCTGTCCAGTATTTAAAATACTGATATTTTCATTGAAAAGGCTGTGATTTAGAGTCCTTAGAAATTAAAATAGAAATATGATATGCCTCTCCAACTGTTATTTATATTGACAAGTATCTCTTCATATTTTTCCAAAGTCAACTTCCTAAGTTCACATATAAGCATATCAGAAAATAGCAGAACTTATGTTATCTAAGAGGCAGAGTCAACATTTTTTGTTCTTCTACTGTGTTTTCTTTCAAAATTTCAGTTTACTTGTCATTTACACGTGCATGAAAAAACAGTATTTTGACATACCAGATTGTGCACCTAAATAAAATTAGATTTTTAACATAGATTTTCTATGTCATGCAACCATAAAAATAATAATTGAATTCTACATTTTTTCAAAGTAATATAAATTATATTTGCAAAGTGAAATTTGATGAACTAGATGTGAATTCTGGATTAAGTAATATTCTGAATCATGTCTCAGTCTATGATTTTATCTCCTCCACAGTGTTGTTTCTATTGGAGTTTGTTTGATCCCTAGTTTGTTTCCTCTATATTTTCCAGATGAGTGATATCAACTGGTGTTTGTCTTTTTTCCTACATCTCTTTGCTTGGTATGATTCCCTTCAATTCAGTCCAAGGAGCAGCAAACAGCAATGATTTCATCTTTTCCAAGTCTGTGAGCATTCCATTGTAGATACATACCACAATCTCTTTTCTACTCATGTGCTACATTTTTTAAAAATTATTTATTTTGTTTTTTTTCCCAGTTCATGGGTATTGTAAATTATGTTTTGATGAAATTAATGTGCATATTTATTTTGGTATTTATATTTCTGTGTTTGGAGAGTCAAAGGAAGCTATTTTCTTTTTTTCTTTTGTTCTTTTAGAATTCAACGCCCATTTTCCAAAACAGGCTGAACTAATGAAAAGTCCCATCATACAGATTTTTTGACGTATTTTTTCAGAAAGAAAATTTTATTGAAGTCCAAAATGGAATATTATATGGATAAATAGGATAATAATTATTTATTTACAAATATTTATTTGTAAATAAAATTAAATTGAACTGTATCACTGTATCACTGTCATCCAGTTGTTCATCAATTTGCTTGAGCAGGCACCAGTAAAGTCTCCATTCATCGCTGTTGCGTGCTAGTGTAGCACGATAGCGTTTTGGGTGCTTTTTCAGGATCAAGGGAATGAGGACCATTGTTGTTACTGTTTTCAGCATATCGAGTATGCCATGAGTAGCTTGCCAGGCTCTGCCATGCAGGCAGGATACTCTCAGTAGTTTACCGGGCTCTCTAAGAGGGACAGAGGCTTTGGGGGCAGCTTCTAATCGCCTTTACAGGTTTTCCCAGTATACCAAATGTAAGCTTCTGCTTGCCTGGCATGTTGTAACGATCTGCACACCGACAAACACACACGCGCCTGCACCTCTGGGCAGCACCTGGGACATCTGCGGTCTCAGGTTGATCTCCTTGAGGTTGACCGAGTGCTCCCAAGGGTTCTTGAGCAGATGGCAGAGCAGGATCCTATCATAGAGAGTCTGTGCCAGGTCGAACACCTGCACCGAGTAGGCACAGCTGGGGCAGGTGGTGATGCTGCAGCCGCTGCTTCAGTTTCTCTGTGCCCCGCTAACAACATTCTGTTCGAGTCTTGCAAAACAGCAGTCAATGTTCATCAAGAATCATGCGCAGAGTTCCAGCAGGAATCAAACGTAGAGTTCTATGCCTGGCGTGCTGAGCCACACATTGTCTAAGGCGGGATGGTGAGCTGGGTTCAGGAGAGCACGAGGGGTTCAGGTGGCATTGATGCCATTTTGCTTCCAATCAAATATGGTGTGGTAATTATGGAAAGTGAGTAGGGATGTCTTATGATGTGCTTTAGAAATATGTTCACTCATGCATGAAGCTCAGCCCGAGTGTGTGTAAAGTGACCTGGAACATGGCAGCTGTTGGGTTGTGGAGGTAAGCTGCTGTGGCTGGGTCCCTTGGGGTGGGGAGGGCTCTCACCCGCTCCCTTTGGGGAGCCCCTAGCGAAAACAGCCTGGTGCAGAGTCTGGTGGCATGGTAATGGTGGCCTCATTTTATGCTCCCTTCCAGGATTCGTAGCCATGAGTTCTGGAAGGTGGCCAATGAGGAGATTATCTGGCGCTGGCAGGAGGTGGTTTATGGGCATGACCGACCCCTAATCTGAATTGTATTTTGGAAAATTAAATTTCTAAAGCTATATTAATAGCTTTTGAATATTAGTTGCATATAGTTTTATTGTCTAGGTTAATTACTGCAATGTTACATAAAGAAAGATCTGGTAAATGGTGACATTTAATGGATAAAATTAGATTTTTGTGATTAAATTAGTATGCACATATATATATTAATGATATGCACCTGAAACTTAAATGTTATGTTCGCTTACTTCAATTAAAAATAATCGTACAAAGATTATTTTTGTTTTTGTTTAGTTTTTTTAGCCCACACCCAGTGGTGCTTAAAGTCTACTTCTGGTTCTTTGCTCAGGGATCACTTTTAGCAGACTTAAGTGACCCTATAATGCTCCAGGAATCAAACCCTGGGTACTTTTGTGCAAATCAAGCACCCTACCCACTGTACTATCTCTTCAGCCACCACTACTTTATTATTTGAAAGAATTTATATTTTTTTAAACAAAATGTCTGATGCACACTAAGAAATTTGTATTGAATGTTATATAATAATAGAAGATACAACTTCACTTCGTCCTAAAGGAGTTATTTTTTTTTCCTTGTTCCTATAGCATCTGCAGGATGTGGAGATAGTACCTCAGGAAAATAAGATATAATGTCAATTAAACAAATCTAAAAGAAGTAAGCAAGATAACAGATTCCAGATATATTATGAAAGTCACTATATTGATTCTTGGATGGAGCAATAGTACAAGGCAAGGTGTTTGCCTTGCACACGGCCGACCTGGGTTTGATCCCTGGCATCTCATATAGTTCCCCTTGAACAACCAAGAGAAAGTACTGTTGCAGAGCCAGGAGTAACTCCTGAGCATTGCCAGATGTGACCCACCCAAAAATAAATAAATAAAAATTACTATATTGATGAAAAAATTTAGATAAGAATAATGAGACAGAAAGTAGAGTGAGAACTTAGAAACTATTAATGAATTGACAAAAACTAAAAAAAGTTTAAACTAGCCTTTTTTTAATATGATTAAGCCACAAGAATAAGCAAGAGCATAAAACATTTGCATGTTGAGTGAGTAAATAAAATTTACAGAAAATGTGATGAACATTGTAATATAATGGTACTTTCAGATTTCAATCTGTCACTTAAAAGACATTATTAAGAAGCCCTTTTTTATTCTGAAAATAGAGACGTTACAAAGTTTTTTATCAATCAATTAATTTTAGGAGACAATGGAAAAAACGGTTATGCTGTAAATAATTATGTGAAAACTGGTCAATGTTTCTTTCAGTTATAACTGAAAATTTTTGAAAGTGATTTGGTTCTTTAAAACACTAATTGTTTTAGCAATGATTAATTTCATTGAGAGTCAGCACTCCCTAGGCAGTAAATAGTTTTGCATTGTAAATATAGGGAATCATTTTTTCAGTACTACCAATTAGGAAATGCTAAGTTCTTAAGTGATAAATTCTAGCAACAATAAAAACATCTTACCCAATACAGCAACATATTTCTATTGTATTTATACACTAATGTAAATCACTTTGAACTTCAACAACGGACTTAACTTCTTAACCTCTCAAGATAAAGATTTTGTTAGGAATTGCAAGTAACATGAACGAGAATTTTTGTCACTGGGTTGAGTAGGAGTGTGATGGTTAAATATGAGTTTTATAAGGTCCCATAAACATAGAATCAGGAAGATGGGGGTAAAAAGTCGCCTCTTGTTTCACTGCCTTTAAAGGCAGAAAGAATGGGACATGCATCAAAGAAGGAAGGTGGTCATTAGAAACTGCAAAGGAAGGGCACAAAAAGCTTATCCTATTGCCTCCAGAAAGTAATTTATTCCTAACATTGCTTTTATCTTAGCTCAGTGAAGCTATAATTTTATTTGTTTTAAAAAATTATTTTTTAATTAAATACCTTAATACCTTGAGATGAACAGTTACAAAGTTGTCCATGTTTGGGTTTCAGTCATAGAATGTTCCAAAACCTGTCCCTTCACCATAATACATTTGTCACCACCAATGTTCCCAATTTTCTTCCTCCACCCTCCTCCGGACTCAGTATTGTAGGATCATCATTTAGAATTCAACACATAAATATGGTAATTTTAAGAACTCAGCAAACTATAACTCATAATTTCTGGCATTCAAGTTGAGATATGTTTTGTACCTAATATATGTATATATATATTTATACTTATATACATATATATAATTAGAATAACTAAGCAATTCCATTCCCTTAATTGTTGTCTTTTCCCAATCATTGCAATATGTATTCATTAATTTAATATTTCTTTCAGTCCCTTTGTAATTAAATATTTAGTGGGTTTATATTACCCAGAACATATTTTACATATACTCAAAGAATAAGATTAAAATAAAATCCTAAAATTAAAAAGTGTAGATTTAGTAAGGTGCTAGAAATGCATGAGCAATCAAATATATATTCATGTGTTACTGAGTTGACTAGCCGTATTGCTTGTGTCTTTTTACTTATAACTCTGTGTGATATTGTTATACTCTCTGTACAATTAGAATAGGGGAACATGTAAAAAGTTAAAAATTGCATTATTTTACTAGTATCTGCAAGAGAAGCAGGTAATTGATGAGAACAGAAAAAAATATTGCTTTTGTGTGTCTGAATGTATATGTTGAAATTAATAATGAAGTAGTTAGCAATTGTCACTTAAAATGTTCAGCTAGTTTTCTTTTAAATTTAACTTTTTTTTGTCTTTTTGGGTCACATTCAGTGATGCTCAGGGGTTGCTCCTTGCTCAAAACTCAGTTATCACTCCTGTGGTGCTCAGGGGAACATATGGGCTTCCTGAAATCCAGCCCTGGTTGTCCACAAGCAAGGCAAATGCCCTATGCACTGTACTATAGCTTCAGTTTCCAAGAGTAAGTTTATCGTTAGTTTAATTGTTAACCAAGAGAAATAAGATATCTGGTTTGATTTGTTTAATAATAAAGAGGCAAACAGAGATTAAAAATTCAGTGATTTTTATATCTCTCTTTTATAAATAGTGACAGAAATAATTTCATAATTTTGAATTAGTTTAATTAGGTGATTTGTGTTGACAATGTTCAAATGGCATATTAAAACTGTATCACTGTATCACTGTCATCCTATTGATCATCAATTTGCTCGAGCGGCCCAATAATGTCTCCATTCATCCTAGCCCTGAGATTTTAGCAGTCTCGCTTTACTCGTCCTTCCCAATGGTGCTGCATTAGAGGCTCTGCAGGGTCAGGGGAATGAGACCCATCATTGTTACTTTATTTGGTATATGAATATGCCACAGGGAGCTTGCCAGGCTCTCCGCCATGTGGGCAGTAAACTCTCTGTAGTTTGTTTAGTTCTCCAAGAGCGAGAACTAGGCTAACAGTTGTCAAGCAGCCACATCTTGGCTTTTACAACCTTTATGCCTATTATAACTGTAAGTTTTAAAGTACTTTTTTTTTCTAGTTTTCATGTCTGTTTTAAATATTCAAATGATTATTAATTGAACATTATTTTCAATGGGATATGATAAATAATAAAATGTGAAAAAACAATCAAAATATATTCTATTTACATATTATATTTAATATATTATAATATACATCTATTATAATATAATATAAATATTCATATTGAAACATAAAGTATTTATATGGTGTCAAAATATAGCTATCAAAATATAGGGATCAAATGTTTGTCTATATCTTTCAACGTTGTTGCATATTTGAAACTACATTTAAAATGTATTTAACATGTAAACTGAATTAACATATCACAGAAACACACAACTTTCACAGACCGATATACACTTTTAAAATAATGTAAAAGACATTTTAAGGATGGCATCATTCATATAACTTAGGTGAAAGTATAAATTGAAATATGAAAAAAATGTAACTGTCAGATAGGAAAATTGATTTTCTAATATATGTTTGCTTAAGAAACTATCATCATTATAAATATAGAAATATAAATGCATTGATAATATTTAAGACTTTATCAGCCACATTTGGAAGTTGCACCATCATCTAATTAAAATGGAGTATCATTGGATCTGAAAACCTTGGTTGGGTAACTTGCATTCTGTTTAGGTGGAGCCCAGAGTTTGATCCCATGCACTGTATATGGCTCCCGGATAACCAAGCACTGCCAAGAGTAATCTCAGAGCAAATAGTGTATGAGTCAAAACCCCAAATTTTCACTTTCTCAAGTTCCAAGAAAAAATTGATCAAGATTGTAGAAGATCATGTATTTTTAATAATATAAAACTAAAGACCTTGGGGTTGGAGCGATAGCACAGCGGGTAGGGCATTTGCCTTGCATGCGACCAACCTGGGTTCTATTATCAGCATCCCATAATCCCACATGGTCCCTCGAGCACCACCCGGAGTAATTCCTGAGTGCAGAGCCACGAGTAACCCCTGAGCAACGCCGGTAGTGACCCAAAAAGCAAACAAACAAACAAACAAAAAGCACTAAAACTAAAAACCTTATGATTATCTAGTAATGAGTGTCAGTTAAAAGAGGACAACCTATCATTTTTTACCTGTATTATCTAGTTATCATATCTTTCACCTACTGGTCAGCAGCAAGTCTGACTCATACTGAGCTACTTGTGGGTTCTCTACAATTCTTTCAGTCATCCCATTATATTGGGCTGGAGCCATAGCACAGCGGTTGGGCATTTGCCTTTCACGCAGCCGACCTGAGTTCGATTTCTCCACCCCTCTCAGAGAGCCTGACATCTACTGAGAGTATCGAGCCCGAGTGGCAGAGCCTGGCAAGCTACCCGTGCATATTGGATATGCCAAAAACAGTAACAAAAACTCTCTCAATGAGAGATGTTACTGGTGCCCGCTCGAACAAATCGATGAGGAATGGGATGACAGTGACAGTGACCCCATTATATTATTCTCCACCTCACTCTCAAACCAACAGTCCGTACCTGCTCTCAATTTCTCTTAAATACTAAGATTTCTTTCTTCAGACTTTGGAATAAAAAATTACCATTCCCCTCTCCTAGAAAATGGTTTAATTCTATTTCCTGGCTAAATGTTCTTGATCATCACAAAATGTTCAAAGAGAAGCATAATTAATAGTTATAGCAGTTTGTTCCCTAGTATTTTATCTTAATGAGAATAAGAAAAGTCACATTTTCTTTTTAATTAGTTATTAAAATCTCTAGTACTTGAAATACTCATTAGATATTCAAATGTAATTGGATAATGTTCGGCATTTGTTTTACATTATATATTTATAGCAGTTAGAGTTCAACTCCGAATGTCAAGGATCATTGAAACTACATGCGCATTATCTGGGATAATAATTTAATACAGAGAAACTGATCATAAGATGACTTTCAAAACAGTGCAATTAGGGGTTTGGAGAGATAGTACAGTGGGTAGGGAGTTTGCCTTGCACAGGGCTGGCCCACGTTCATTCCCCTGCATCCCTTATTGTCCCCTGAGCACCACCAAGAGTATTTTCTGAACATAGACCCAGGAAAAATGCTTGAGCATTGCCATGTGGGGACACCAAAAAACAAAATACAAAGAAGCAGACAAACAGCAGTAAAATTAGGTTTACTTTGTTATAAACAAACATAGCTTATTATATCATTTGTATGCTTCCAGTGCTGAGCTTGGGCCTAATAGCTCCTGAAAAATTTGCATAATCTTGGAAACTTACCTAATATCACTGAGCTCTTTTCACACATCGACAAAGTTAGGATTGAATCCACTCACACACACACACCCCTGCCTGCAAGGAGATATCTTTAAGCAGCACAACAGAGCTCATTTTGTGTGGACTCAGCAAGGGTTACGGTTGATAAGGACACTGGCCTATGAAAATTTATTTTAATTAAAAAGATTAATACACTTATCTTGCCAACATGAGACTATGAGCTTGATTCTTTACAACTCACAAGTACCCAATGCAATCCCCCAGAAACTACCAATAGGGATCCCTGAAAATAAAACAAACTGTGGTATCTCACAGAGAGCAACCAAGTGTATGCAAGTACAATCACATTGGGTGACACTCTATGAGCACTTAAAGCAGAGTGAGTGCGCCACATGGCATGTTTCTTATCCCTAGTGACCTACTGTGAGAATAGCATGGTCAAGTGTGTAATGGCAATCCCTGCTGAACAATTTAAACATGTGTGTTGGCCTCTGTCACTGCAAGAAATAATAAAACAAAAGGAAGAAAATAAAGAAAGCATGAAGACATGTATTATGAACTCCAAAAATGTCATGTTTAGGTAGAAAAGTTATTGTTAGAGACTGATGCAAAAACCAGGAGATGATTATTGACTCTTTGAATTCTTAAGAAAGGAACTCAAGGAAATATGGATATGTGGCCAGTCGGGGTTCTAGGATTCACAATTTGGTGTGATTTGGCAGCCAGTCTGGACTCTGCAGTTAGACATTAGAGCTTTCAGGAGGTGCAATTATATTTGTGGCAACCTCAATAAAGTGTCACATATTGGGATGCTTATTTTGCAGCAGAAATGTGCATATGGGTCTGTAGTCTAGGCTGATTGGTTCCTTTTGAGGAATGTGAAGAAAACCATTTTCTATGAATGTATCTTAATTTGGTAGGCATTTCTTGGCTGGCAGATAGCATGCTAGCTGCGCCTTAACTTTCTTCCAGATTTATCTCTGGAATATATAAGGATATCTTTTTCTAATAAGGATTCAAGTCAAATTATATTAGAATTTCATTAATGACTTCATCTTTTCTTTATAGCCTAGGTAAAATGGTCTCTTTTATTTGTCAGTCTGTAGTACAAATGTGCAAAGGAAGTGCATACCTCTATCACAAAAATGTTTTTTTTTTTTAATCTCCCACCACTGTTTTAAAACCACCTGTTACCGCTAGTCAAATATTCAACTTTTTTCTTTTTAATTTTGTCAGGAACAGACATCTGGCAGTGCTCAGGGCTTACTCTTGGCTCTGTTTTCAGGGAGTGTAGCTGGCATGGCTTAGGGGATCAAATGTGTCACTGGTGAGTGAACTGAAGTGAGACACTTGCAAGGCAGCACCCCACCTGCTGTACTATCTCTCCTGTTCTCAAGTCTTCATCCTATTTGATTGTGATATGTTGATAACGTTTAACTTACTAATTTCTTTCTATTTCTGGAAAAACATTTTATGATTGTTATAAACTAGGATTTGCTATTTAAATAAAGTTCAAATTGTATAGCTATATACAATTATGTGCTTTATACTCTAAAGTGATATACACTGCTAAAATAATGTTTAAAATAATGGCTAATTTTGCTTTTTTAGTGTGGAGTTGAGCCTAAGTTTTAATGAGGTGGATTACAGTAAATAACAATCATAAAATACAATTTTTTTTTTGCTTTCTGGGTCACACCTGGTGATGCACAGGGGTTATTCCTGGCTCATGCACTCAGGAATTACTCCTAGTGGTGCTCAGGGGAGCATACGGAATGCTGGGAATCGAACCCGGGTCGGCCACATGCAAGGCAAACACCTTACCTGCTGTGCTATTGTTCCAGCGCCTACAGTGCTTTTTTAAAATACAAAAAATAAAATGATATTAAACCACATTATAAAAACACTATATTTTATTGAAGCGAAGTGATGCGGTAATATGAGATTGCTTACTACTAAAGAAGTGTCTAAAATGTCTGTTATTCAGAATTAGGCCATCAAATAACTGAAACCTGAAACAACAAGAATTTGGAGAGAATATATAGAAATTACAGCAGCAGAGGTTAAATAATAGTACAGCTTGTAGGGTGTCTGCCTTGCATGCGACCAACCCAGGTTTAATGTTTAGAGAGGAGTAATACCTAAGTGCAGAGCCAGGAGTAACCCCTGAGCATCACAGGGTGTGGTCCAATCCCCGTGCCCCAAACTCAGACACAACATGAAAATAAGGCAAGAACCTACAGGGGCATAGAATTATATTGCATTTTGTTGAATGGTTTTTTTCCCTGTGTCTGACAGTACAGCATAAAGTCATAGCCCAAACTTTGAGTTTTGAATATTGTTATTGAGGAGAAGAAAAAAAATAAGACATCTATTATGTGAAAAAAATCTTGGATGAAAATGGCACTGAGAAATAAGCCGAGAGTTCTGAAAGCAATAATACTCTAAATCACTCATGTATCTTAAAAAAGTAGTCATAAAAAAGGCCAAGAAATCAATCAGAAAGAAATTTCTAAATGACTAAAAAGCTAAGACCTTTCAATAGTCTCTAGATGCAGGGACAGCAAAATTGCCCTGCAGGGTATCTAAGGAAAAAGGATCGAAATAAATACCCCACACTTTTAGTAGAGATTTCTAAAGAAAATTATGACCTAAAATAAAATCTGAACCAGATAAAGATAAGCCTTGCAACACAGTCTATAAAGTGGTATGCTGTTTACTGAGATATAGTGATTACTTTTAGTCCAACTTCTGGATAGGAGGAAGTTAATTCTTCTGTGAAAGAAAATAAAACTCTCCAGAATTTTTCTATTTTATACAATGACATATAAAAAATCCCTATTATTAACGATATAAATCTAAAACATTAAAATACAAGAGAAAGTAAAATCCAAGTTATATTTGTATGATCTGATAGTTAAATTATCAAATATGCAATGTTAAACATTTTTTAAATTAAATTTACTTAAATGTGTTTAAAACAATAAATAATACAATTGCCAGCAGTTATATCAGTAGTTATATAAAGAGCTACATCATCTAAGTGATCACTTTGGGTCACTCATAAACTCAGTTAAAAGAGACAGCGGTTAGAATACAGACAAGAATTTTTGACCCTGATGACTGTATATTGGTATATCAGCTTTTATGTAAGGAGATCAGGGAAGAATATGCTGCAGATGGTTGAGCAGCACTTGAATTTCTTGTACTCAACACAATAAGCACATTATCACACACAAAGTTCTGAGTTAATGAATATGGGACATCATTTTTAAATCAGGAAAAACATTAACCTAACAGGAGAAAAATAGAAACAGTGAAAGACTGTGACCATCAAATAATGGCTTCAGAACCAAGGACAGGAAGAAGACATGAAAGTTGACCTAGCTGTCCTCTGCTTGCAATTTTTGCAGACACTACAGTTAAATTCAACTTTGATGTGGTTGGTCTCAGATGATGGAACACAAATGCAATAAGAAACTGAACATATTTGGCCATAGGAGGAGAATATGTTTGTTGTAATCTTCAGAGTTACCTTTACCAACTGGTACAGAAATTCTCAACATCAGTTCTTGCTGGCCAATGAGATGTGCCCCTGTCTCCTTCTCAGGGGATTTTCTAGAATGTTTTCCTTTGTGGTGTAGTATGTGATCCACAGCTTCCTGGTGGCTTCAGTCTGAAATTTGTCTCAATTGAGATCACATTCTTGCTTACATTTTTCCAGCAGTCCTAGTCTGGGAAATTCTACCTACAAAGCATATGTGCTCCAATATTAGAGAATCTGACACTTTCCAATTAGTTCCAATGTCTCAAGATAAAATTTGGTAGAGAATTGTAGCAAAGAATTTTAATATGTGTGGATTAATATACTTTAATGTGTACATGTGCAGTTAACATCTTTCAAGAACATATAAAAAACACTGGTCCTACAATTAAAATTTTTACTATTAGCAGTATAATAAGTGAAACTAAAACAAATGGCACTCTCTGTAGTTAGAAAAATCAACATTTTTATTCATTTGCTATTTAAAAAGCATTAATTAAGTGTATTCTATATATTAAAAGGGGGCTTTATTTACTCTTGATAAAGAAGTTTAGCAACTGATTATTACTTCTATTTACAATTCATATTATTCATATATTTATCTATGATATCACATACTAATATCATATATATCATATATTCAGCTGGTCATTACAATAACACATGTAAAATATTAAGATTTGGAAATGTTGAAAGAAATGTCTGACAATTTTAATAACACAATGCATATATCAAAGATAAACTCAAATATCTATGGTCAAAATGAGATTTAATAAATATATTATGTAAATTGCTGGATAGAACTCTAGTACAAATTATGAGCCTTTTACCGAAGGAAGATATAGATTTTAAAACACACTGATATTGGGGCTGGAGTGATAGCACAGCGGGTAGAGAGTTTGCCTTGCACGCAGCCAAACTGAGTTCGATTCCCAGCATCCCATATGGTACCCTGAGCACCTCCAGGGATGATTCCTGAGTGCAGAGCCAGGCATAACCCTTGTGCACCACCAGGTGTGACTCAAAAAGAAAAAAAACACACTGATACCATTTTTATAAACATTAATTCCTAGAAACTTAATCTGAAAATATTTAGTAGAATTTTTGGCTGAAAACAAAAATTTATGGAAAATTAAAGGGAATTTAAAGGTATCAATAGATTTTATAGTATAGAAAAATTTTCCTTAAAAGAATACAACTTATTGATAATTCATCTCTTGATTGGACATTATTCAAATAATTTCAGAAGTATGAACATCTTTTATAATGTTTTGAGTGAAAATGACATTTTTTGTTTAACTTGTGAAATAAAAGGTCCAAGAAATATCAATATATCCCTGGCCACAGTTTGGGGCTCACTCTGAAGCCCCAAGCCCCACCTGGCACCTTTGAGCCACCTCGCAGACCGACCCTGACCCCTCCCTTTACTCCAGGTTAGGGGTGCGCCCTCACTTTAGGGGGCGTGGCCTCAAAGTGGGCGTGGCCTCTTTCTGGTGCGGCTGCAGTTGTTTCTCCCATTCCATGCATTGTGCTTTGGCCACAATTGATATAATCTATTCCTCTGAAGAAGACCCTGGTCATCTTAGTCACTATATGTTAATAGTCAATTAGCCTAGCCTAGCCTAATTTCACAAAAACTGTCTGTGAACACATTAAGCTGCACATAAAAGTCCTTTGTAAAAAGATCATAGCCCCATGTCTTCAGTTGAGGCCCCTCTCAAGCTAAGGAGAGCGCCTGATAGTAAAGCCCATAACATCATGAAGAAACAGCGAAAATCCCCACCACCAGGAGAGATGGAAGAAAGGATAATAGTAACCTCAGCAGCGATTTCCCAAAAATACAACCTCCTCTCGGATAAACAATTCAGAGAGGAAATCGTGAAGATGGTTGACGAACTCAAAACAACTATGGAACGAACATCCAATAAATTAAGGAAGGATATGGATGCAGCATTGGAATGGTCCACCAAGATAATCCAGGAAAAAATGAGAGCAGAAATTTCAAAGCTACGAACAGAAGTGACAGAACTAAAAGAATCAGTAGATTAAATAAAAAACTCAGTAGGAGCCCTCAATAGTAGAATGGTTACAGCCGAAGACAGAATCAGTGAGCTTGAAAATGAGCTGCAGAAAGCATATAGGCAACAACAAATAATGGAAAAAGACCTCCAAATGGCTCTAGAGTGACGTAGAGTCCTAGGGATGACCTCAAGAGAAATAACATAAGGATCATTGGAGTACCAAAAGCACAGGGAACCAATCCCAATGAAAAAACACAATTAAAGACATCATTGCTAATAAATTCCAAGAGCTAGAGAATGCAGACATCCAGATCCAAGGAGTTCGAAGGGTGCCAGCTAAAAGGGACCCAAATAAAAAATCCCCAAGGCATATCATAGTCAGAATGATGGGTGCCATGGATAGAGACACAATACTGCAAGCAGCAAGATCAAAGAAGGAGATCATATAGAAAGGAGCACCCCTTAGATTCACAGCAGACCTATCAGAAGAAACCCTCCAAGCCCAAAGACAATGGTGGGATATAGCGCAAAAACTTAATAAAATGAATGCCTCACCAAGAATACTTTGCCCAGCTAAACTGTCAGTTAAAGTTGAAGGAACCATACACTATTTCACAGAGAAGCAAGAGCTCAGGAACTTCATAGACTCAAGACCAAATTTAAAAGAAGGACTCAAAGGGCTACTATAAGACAAGGAAAAAACCTACAAGAACAACAAACCCTACAGAAAAATGGCACAAAATCCCATGACAATAATTTCTCTTAATGTTAACAATCTAAATGCACCAATCAAGAGGCACAGAGTGGCAAAATGGATTCAAAAACTAAACCCAACTTTCTGCTGCCTACAAGAAACACATCTGAATAGTCAGAACAAACACAGACTCAAAATCAAAGGAGGGAAAACAATCCTGCAAGCAAACAGCTCCCTCAAAAAAGCAGGGGTAGCCATACTAGTATCTGACAACATAGATTTCAGGCTGAAAAAAGATCAGAAGGGACAGCGAAGGTCATTTTCTATTCATTAAGGGTTATGTACAACAGGAAGAAATCACACTATTAAATGTATATGCACGTAATGAACAACCAACTAAATACTTAAAAGAACTCCTAATAGAATTTAAGGAGGACATAACTAGCACCACAATAGTAGTGGGAGACTTCAACACTGCCTTATCACCTCTGGATAGATGACAAGAACAACACTCAGCAAGGAAACAATGGCTCTGAAGGAAAAAATGAAGGAGACAGGGTTAATAGACCTATATAGGGCTATACATTCCAAATAGAAAGAATACACATTCTTTTCCAGCGCACACAGAACGTTTTCCAAAATAGACCACATTCTGAGTCACAAATTTTACCTTAATAGAATCTGGAAGATAGAAATTGTATCAACTATCTTTTCAGACCATGATGCACTGAAGATGGAAGTTAATCACACACAGACATGAAGAACCAAATCAAACACTTGGAAATTAAACAACTCACTATTGAGCAATGAGTGGGTCATGAAGGAAATCAAGGAAGACATCAAAAAATACCTTGAAACAAATAAGAATGAAGACACAAGCTACCAAAACCTATGGGACGCAGCTAAAGCTGTGTTAAGGGAATATTTGTAGCTCTGCAAGGTTTCCTCAGAAAGGAAGAAAGGGCCTATGTAGGAAAGAAATAATAAAACTTAGAGCAGAAATTAATGATATGGAAACCCGAAAATCAATCTGAAAGATCAATGAAACCAAGGTATGTTTGAAGATACCTTTTGCTTAAATATCTTCAAAGATGACTCGGAACTAAGCAATCAAGTTGAAACAGAGATAAACAAATGGGACTATATTAAACTAAAAAACTTCTGCACCGCAAAAGACACAGTGATCAGAATTCAAAGGCAATCTACAGAATGGGAGAGGATATTCACCCAATATCCATCCGATAAAGGGTTGATATCAAGGGTATATAAAGCACTGGTTGAACTCTACTAGAAGAAAACATCCAACCCCATCAGAAAATGGGCCGAATCAATGAACAGAAAATTTTCCAAGGAAGAGATACGAATGGCCAAAAGGCACATGAAAAACTGCTCTGCATCACTAATCATTAGGGAGATGCGAAACAACCATAAGATACCACCTCACACCACAGAGAATGGCACACATCCAAAAGAACAAAAGCAATCGCTGTTGGTGAGGATGTGAGGAGAAGGGGACCCTTCTCCACTGCTGTTGGGAATGCCGACTGGTCCAGCCCCTTTGGAAAACAATATGGAAGATTCCCAAAAAATTAGAAATTGAGCTTCCATTTGATCCAGCAATACCACTTCTGGGAATATATCCTGGAAAAACAAAAAAGTATAGTCGAAATGATATCTGAACTTATATATTCATCGCAGCACTGTTTACAATAGCCAGAATCTGGAAAAAACCTGAGTGCCTGAGAACAGATGATGGTTAAAGAAACTTTGGTACATCTATACAATGGAATACTATGCATCAGTTAGAAAGAATGAAGTCATGAACTTTGCATATAAGTGGATCAACATGGAAAGTATCATGCTAAGTGAAATGAGCCAGAAAGAGAGGGACAGACATAGAAATATTGCACTCATCTCTGGAATATAGTAAAACAGAGTAGGAGACTAATACCCAAGAATATAATACCAGGAGGTTGGCTCCATAGCTTGAAAGCTGGCCTCACATGCTGGGGGAAAGTCTTCCCAGATAGAGAGGGGAACACCAAGTAATATGTGATTGGAGATCCTACCCGGGAAGGGAGATGTGTGCTGAAAGTAGACTAGAGACTGAACAGGATGACCACTCAATTCCCCTATTTGGAACCACAACACCCATAAAGAAAGAGAGATATCAAATTGGAATACCCCGCTACAGAGGCAGGGTGGGGTGGGGGGATGGGATTGGGGGTGGGAGGAATACTGAGTTCATGGGTGGTGGAGAATGGACACTGGTGGAGGGATGGCTCTTAAACATTGCATGAGGGAAAAACAAGCACGAAAATGTGTGAATCTATAACTGTACCCTAACTGTGACTCAATAATTAAAAAATAATTAAAAAAAGAAATATCAATATATTATATAAGAGCAACGATACTGATCATATGTGATGTACCATGTCTATTAAATCTATTAAGTTATATTAGTATTATGTTGTCAAAATTGTCTGCAAACATATCAATAGATTAATGACCTTTGAGAAAAATCCACTTATATATGATTGTAAAGTTTATAGCAAAGTCCTTCTGAACTGTGGTAATAGTTTTTAATTTTTTTAAAATCAAGACATCATAATTGACCAAATTATGCACAATAGCTTCAGGCATATAATATCTTGACACCAATCCCTCTCTTGGTGTCAACTTTTCTCCACCATGTCACCAACTCCCCAATCTATCTCCCTGGTAGGCACATTTTTAAGTTTGGTTAATGTATTTGGGCCTCATATTTTCAGTTTTGTTGGTTGTGTCATTTGGATTTTTACCTATTCCCCACATCTGTTCCTAAGGCCAGTGTCCCCTACCTGTCCCACCTTCTGTTCTACTACCAATCTTTATTTTTTTTGATTCCCATCATTCTTGTTTTTATAATCTAAAGTCATTGTGAATCTAGATACAGTCCTTTATTTATTTTTTTTTGGAGTGGTCTAATGTTTTTATTGCTATTTTTTTCAATTGGGTGGTCTACTTTTTTATTTTTTAATTATTTTTTATTAGTTTATTTTTAATTAGAGAGTCATCGTGAGGGAATGCATTGCATCCCCTTGTCAAGTCATTTGTATACCATAGATAAGAGAAATCATTCCAGTATTTGTCTTTTTCTGACTTAATTCACGTAAAAGGTTATCCTCTATTTCCATCCAAAAATAGCACAGGTTTATTATCAAGTTATCAGCTGTATAGTTTTTTTTTTATGTGTACATGTACTGTACCTTCATTATGCACTCATCTTGGATTGATTCCATGTCTTAGCTATTGTACTAAGTGCTGCTATGAATAATGCTGTACATATGACCTTTAAAATGAATGTCTTCATATCCTGGAGGTATATATCAGAAAGTGGAATTGCTGGGTCATATAACAGTTCTATCACTACTTTTCTAAAAAGTCTGCATACTGTTTTCCATGAGGGTTGAACCACCAATATTCCCACCAGAAATGGATCGAGGTCATGTTCCACTAACTCCTCACCAAAATAGATCATAGCACTTGTATCACTTGTCATCCCATTGCTCATCGATTTGCTCAAGCGGGAGCCTTTTACATCTCCATTTATCCCTGTTGTGTGCCAGTGTAGCCCAATGGCATCTGCTCACTCCAGGAACACAGAGAGCCTCAAACTGCCCATTCAGGGTCCTGACAAAGAAGTCTGACCCACTCGTAGGTGGGCAGCCATGCGGTCTTTTGATATTTCGTGGAATCCAGTCAGTAACAGCTTTAATCAAGTGGATGTCTCCAAATCGCTTTACGTGTCTGGCCCATCAGATTTTTGATGCCTTGGGAAACAGACAGTGTCCTTGATTCTTGATCATTGTCATAGGTCAGAACTCCGGATTATTTCTTTCACTTGAGTGAAACATGATATTCCAAGCATAGCTCTTTTGATTCCTCTTTGGGAGACCCGAAGAGTGTTCTCATCCTGTTTTCATAGGACCCAGGTCTCTGAGGCATATACTAGTGCAGGAAGAATGGTAGATTAAAAAAGATGTGCCCAGAGCTGGAGGTTCTTCTTCCTCTTGACAACTTCTTGAAGGCGTTCCATGCTGCTCTCTTCCTCTTGCACAGCTCAGGTGCCAGGTCGTTCCTCATGATGAGTTCTCCACCTAGGTACACATAACTACTGCACTCAGAAATGTTTGGTCCATTGAGAGCAAATGGAATGTCAGTAGTTAAGTGAGGAATAGGGAGGGAAACACTTCCCTACATGCTCCCCTCAGGGCAGAGCCTGGAAAGCTACCCATGGCATATTCAATATGCCAAAAACAGTAACAAAAATGGATCTTATTCCCCTGAGACTTCCAGAGCCCCCAATACGGCAGCGTTGAGAAGGATGAGCTAAAATATTAGGACCAAAGAAGGCTGCAAAAATGAAGAAGGACTAAAATGACTGTCTGCACTTTTAAGGCATGTATGATGGCATCGGAAGCATCCATCAAAGACTTGATGTGCAAGCGCAGAAGACCAAGTACAAATCATTGGATTGACCAAGAAAGAAGACATCGATCACATCACGTCGTTTTTGACACTGGAGAAGAACTGTTCCTCAGAACATGCAACAGTAGAGGTGTCGGTGGTGTCGGTGTCCTCGTCAACACAAACTTGGCTATAAGCACTGATTCGTTCTAATGCCTAACAACCCAAATCAGACGCTTACATTTGCATAAATGTGGCTCATTGCCGGCAGTTTCTATCTTCCTCATCTATGCAACAACAACCAACTGCAACAAAGAAGAAATTGAGAGTCCTACATGGAGCTGGAGAAGTTCTATAAAGAAGACCACACCTACTACAAAGTCGCTGTTGGTTATTTTAATGCCAGTATAGGACCAAGAAGGTTGCCTGAAGAACTCTATATCAGGTCCCATGACCTAGAAATTAACGAAGAGGGTGAAAGACTGTCTGAGTTCATCATGTCGACCAAGACCATCCATGGTAACGTGCAGTGCAGTTCCAGAAGGCCGAATCTAAACATTGGACATGAGAATCTCCAGGTGGACAGTTTTTCAGTGAAATTAACCACATCATATTCAATCAACGGTTTTGCCTGACCAATGTTGTCCCAGAATTCCAAATGGGATCAGACCACCATCTCCTTTGTGCGAAATTCTACTTCATGGAGTGGGGAGAAAGGGCTGCAAGAGTTAAGAAGAAAACTCCCAGAACGAACACCAGCAGGGAGCTCTTTGCCACTATTGAAGAAATATGAGAAGATGTCATCGTTGACAGCATGGATGAGGAACACAATTGACTGATTCAGCACCTCCATGATTGTGTGAGAAACACCGAGAGAGAGAAAGCTACTAAAAGATTCCTGTCTTCAGAAACTCTAGAGCTCATTCGCCAGTGGGGTTTGGTGTGATCCTCAGGCAATCACAAGCTAACATCCGAGCTCGCAAAGCTGTGCAGAGAAGCAATAAAGAAAGACCTAAAGAAAGATGAGCAGCAGTGTTGCCAATTGCGACAGAAGCCAGGAAAAGTATTCATAATGCCCTCCTGTCCTTCACCATCAATAAGACCCAGATAACTGCCCTCCAACATCCTGATGGATCTATCACATCTTCCAGAAGGGCAATAGAAAAGGTTATCCACGACTTCTACTCTGATCTCTTCCATAGACACGTCCATCTGCCCACATACCAAGTTTCATAGAACAGATGTGTTGTTCTCAGCATTCTCCCTTCAGAAATACAACATTCCATTTTTTTCACTAAAGCACCCAGTCCAGACAAGGTCAGAAGAATCTGCTGCCAGTGTTCATCAATACGCTCACTCAGCTCTTCACACGCTACCTGTCTGAATGCAAGATTCCGTCCCAATGGAAAAACCAGCAGGACCATCCTGTTGTACAAGAAGGGAGACATCCATGACATTGACCACTATTGCCTGATCTCCCTGTTGTCTGTCGTCTACAAGTTACTATTCACTCAAGTTATCCTGAATAGGATTGCAGAACACTAGATGAAGAAAAACCATGTGAGCAAGCTGGGTTCCAAAAAGAATTCAGCATGATCAACCATATTCACATGGTGACCAAGCACATTGAGATTTTGTGAGAGTTCAAGATGCCACTCTGTCTAATGTTCATCAATTTAAAGAAGGCCTTTGATTCTATTGAGACTGAAGCCCTAGCCAAACATGGTATTCAAACTCAGTACATCAGGATCCTCTGTGAACTGTATTACAAATTCACCACCAGGATCTCACCATTCGACAAGGGACTGATCATCTACATAAAGAGAGGGGTTCGGCAGGGCGACAAAAAAACAGATTACTCCTACAAAACACAGTTCTCTTTTTTTAATTTTATTTTTTATATTTGCCATTCTCACTAATGTGTAATACTATCTCAATTACATCTTCGTTTGAATATACATGATCATAAGTAATAACTAAGTTTTTTTATAACAGTTATAATGGGAAGACTGATATTTTTCAGATATTATCCTTCTAACATTTAAAATGATCTTATATTTTCGTTTCTTTTTAGTATAGCACTATACTATGTTTATTTATTTGTAGTTGTATTTCACTACAAATTTATTTGTGGCAGAGAGTCTCTGGCCCATGTGCCTGGCTCTCTTCCCGGGGGCCCCCTCAGAGGGGATGGGCTCTGGCTTCCCTCCCCACCCCAAGCAGAGGTCCACGGCTGAAGACCTTGGAGCCTCGCCACAGCAGTGCTCAAGGCTCCTCTCTACATGTTTGGACAAGACTCACGCATGAGGGAACCGGCAGAGGAACCAGCAGAAGAACCCAGCTGTGTGGGACACAAGGCTGAGACCTCCAAGGCCGCTCAGATCAGGACTGGGCCTCTTCCACCCAGATTTCCCATTTTCCAGGGACTGCCCCCAGGCACCCTGTGATTCCCATCAATGGCCAACATCCAGAGACTTAAAACCAAGCTCCCGGAAGCGACATCTTATAGCCCACTTCTCCCTCTGAGAGAACCAGCAGGCTACCGAGAGTTTCCTGCCCATGTGGGAGAGCCTCACAAACTCCCCATGGTGTATTTATATGCCAAAACCAGTAACAATAATGGGTCTCATTCCCCTGACCCTGAAAGAGCCTCCAATGCAGCATCATTGGGAAGGTCTAGTAAGGAGAGGCTTCTAAAATCTCAGGACTAGGAGGAATGGAGACATTACTGAGACCGCTCAAGAAGTTCGACAATCAATGGGATGATGATTATGATGATTTATTTGTATGGGTTGAAAGTATCCTAGGGATAACTTTCACTTGACCTTGGTGTATATATATATATTGAGTGTGATTTTGCAATAAATTTTCTTCTAATTTATTTGAAACACTTTGCATATAATTTCTCTAGGGATATTATGAGTTAGTTTTTTTTTTTTTTTGTCCTTATTTGATTTTGGTGTCAAGGCAACATGGGTTTGGAAAATGAGTTAGAAAAGCTTATCTTTTCAATCTTTGGAAGAATTTGAACTCTGTAATTTTTCTATAGAACTTAAAAGATAATACAGGGGCTAAGGTACTTGTCTTGCATGAATTTGATTGTGATTTGTCCTAAAGTACTGCTGGGAACATGCCACAGGCACAGCTGATGTGACCAAAAAACATTTTAAAAAATGTTACGTATAAAGCAGAAGTGAAATGATCTATTTCTAGACTTTTCTTTAATGGAGGCCTTTAGGGATTTTAATTTGTTCAAAACTCAGTCTTGGGAACTAACTGTCATAAGGAATTTAATTATTTTTACTCTCATATAAATTGTCTGTTTATAATTGTTTATAAGTGACTTCTTATTTTCCTCTGTATTTTTGTGACATCATGAATAGCCATCCTTGTCTTGTATATAATTAAATATCATTGTTCTTTATTTTTAAAAAAAATATTGTTGTTAACAACATCATCAACAACATTATTGGTTTTGTAGCCACACTTGGCTGTGCCCAGAACTCACCTCTTGCTGTTTGCTCATTGATCATTTGTGGTGGGTGATCTACATGTGAACTACATGTGATGCCTGGACTTGAGATTGGAGTCTGCTGAGTGCAAGATCAATGCACTAGCCATAGGATTATCTCTTCAACTGTACATTTCACCTTTATTATTCATCCTTATCTAATTTTACATTGTTAGAATGATATGTTAATCATTACAGCTTATTCTTAATTTAGAAAATATATTTTTAAATATTTAGACTTCTATTTAAGTGTTTTTTCAACATCTAAAGATATTATGTGTATTTATGTGTAACATTTATTTCCATTTTCATAACAGGGAATGACAGTTTAATCTGGTGATCATTTTTCATCAGGTACTTATTTTAAAAGTACATTTGGTTTGAATCTTTAAGCAGGCATTTAAAATTTGATTAATCTACATAATATTTTTCAGCAAATATCTGATATATGGAATAAAATATATGAATCATTTCAAGGACTAAATAATGTTTAATTTAGATTTCTTTTAGGCTTCCATTAAACATAATTATTTTAAAAATAGAATAAATTAAAATAAAACAGTTACATTTTATTGGGATGGAGTGATAGAACAATGGGTAGGGCATTTGCGTTGCACATGGCCAAACCAGGTTTGATTTTTCAGTACACATAAGATCCCTTGACCCCCAGACAAAGAGTGATCCTTTGCACAGAACCAGAAGTGAACTCTCAGCATTACTGGCTATGACCCAAAAAAACTAAATAAATTGATTTTTCAAAAAAGGTTTAATTTTATGATTACTAGTTTTCTAAAAGTACACAGTATAATTGAAATGAATACTTAATCTGTCCACTATGTGTGTGTGTGTGTATTTGTGTGCATGTGTGTAACTAGGTGAATATTTACAATGACAATAACAAGTCTGTTAAGCAAATTGTTGTTTTATCTGTTGTCCACCAAGGAATATATTCTGTAAAGTTAATTTGATTTGGCACAGGATTTTTCTGAGATACATAGGAACCATATAGAATTTTATTATCATTGGCTTTCAGTAGTGTACCTACAAAAATGGATAGGCAGAGTGTTTCCTCAAGAAAATAAGTATAAAAATAAACATGCCAAAATGACATGACTTTATTGGTATCAAATAAAAGTAATGAGTATATTAAAATAAATATAAAATCGCTATAATTATAAGAATAACTAATGCATAATACAGTGAATATTTAGGGGGGAAAAGTATGTTAGATTTGTAAAGTCACTTCCAATATATGGATTCTCAATACCAATGACTAAAGTTGCACAACTAAATAGATACACAGAAATGGGTTTCTGATTAGAACCTCATAAAGATATTTATTTTTGTGCTTTATACATCCACTGTATGTAACTTATGTTACATACATCCACTGTATGTTTTATAAATTAATTTATTGGAGCGATAGCACAGTGGATAGGGTGTTTGCCTTGCATGCGGCCAACCGGGGTTCCATCTCTCCGTTCCTCTTGGAGAACCCTGCAGGCTAACGAGAGTATCCTGCCCACACGAAAGAGCCTGGCAAGCTCCCTGTGGTGTATTCAATATGCATGTATATAACACAAAAACAGTACCAACAAGTCTCACAATGGAGACCTTACTGGTGCCCGCTTGAGCAAATCGATGAACAATGCGAGGACAGTGCTACAGTACTACACAATTTTAGAATATGTCAATCAATAACTCTCCACATTCATCATTTTATAGTTCAAACACTCTATCAGTGTAGATGAAAAATTATTATGATTCTTTTTTTTAACCTTTTACTGAATCACTGTGAGATAGACCCTTATAAAACTATTCATGGTTGGATTTCAGTCAGACAGTATTCCAAAACCCATTTCTCTACCAGTGTGCAATTCCTAGTACCAGTGTCCCCACTGTGTAATCAAAAAAATAAATTACAAAGGGCCATGGAGTGTACTCTCTTTCGTGTACTCTCTCTCTCTCTCTCTCTCTCTCTCTCTCTCTCTCTCTCTCTCTCTCTCTCTCTCTCTCTCTCCACCTGTGTTCTGTGATCTCAGGCCACTTCCCACACCCCAGGGCAAATGAAGGAGGAAACACTGGTAATGCTGGTTGGTCTCAATTGCAGTTTATTCCAATATCATCTCCATTCTCTCCTGATTCTACTCCTGATCTTCCCCTTCCCCGATTACCCTCATCCTCCTCTTGGGTCCTGCTCCTTCATATTTCTCCTTCCTGTTTCTGCCTCCCTCCTCCCCTCTTAAAGCCTTAGTTATATTCCCTATCATGAGGGGTAGGGGTGACAATTACACATAGGTGTTGTCATACAATCAACTGATATAATGTCTTTTCCTCCAGGGAAGCTTCTTCTCTGACAGATTCTCATCCAACAAGACTACTGGCCTAAGGGCAAACTATGGGTGTGTTGGGTGTGTTTCTCCTCTAACTTACTACAACAAACATATACATTTTCATAATATTAGTCATTTTTTATGGACACAGTAATAGATACATTAAATTTATGGGATTTTTCTCCTGGGGCCATCTCGCTATAGAACTCAGATTACAGTGCTCAGGCCAGATTAATTTTTCCTAACCCTAGCAGGGTCCTAATCTTGTCATTACTTTTTGGATCATGACTAAATTTGTCCATGATTGTGCTCTTAACTTGTAGTTAAGTATTGTGGTGCTTTGGCCTGGCCCATTTTTTTTTCTTTGCTTTTTGGTTCACACCCAGCAATGTCAGGGGTCACTCCTGGCTCTGTACTAAGGAATTACCCCTGGCTATGCTCAGGAGACCATACGGGATGCTGAGAATCGAACCCGGATTGGCCACGTGCAAGGCAAATGCCCTACCCACTGTGCTATATCTTCAGCCCCAGCCTGGCCCATTTTCATGCCACGGAAGCGCACAGCTTGCCCTGGGACCATCCAGTCCCTTGTTGGGATCTTGCCTTTGGGGTGCTAGGAACTAAGGGCAACTGAGGCTAAAGTTGAGAAATCAGATGCCAGGAAGTGAATATTATTTGGAGTCAATTAACTCCCAAGTTACAAGAGCATAATATTAACTGTCTTCCTGTGTCTATATGAAAAAAAAAAAACACCTCTTTAAAGTAACTATGCAAAGGACATAAGAGAAGGAGAAAAGCAACATTTCATTCACAAATATAAAATCATAGATTTCTGAGGAATCTGACTTTACAAGTTAACAGAGTCTGATGAGGGGGGAAAGGTGATAGACTTGTCAAGGAAGAGAGCACAGAGAAGAGTTTGCAGATAAACACAGAGGAATGGAAGTGTCTCAGGAGCACTATGATAAGCCTAAGCTCCCTGTGGCAACGGATACAGGACAAACCAATGTTATCCTAAAATATTTAGAGATGCATTCCAGTAAACTTGGAGGAATGGAGGAATAGACGTGCATCAGGAGCACTGTGATGGGTATTACTCAGTAAACCAAAAATCCTTGTGGCAGAGGAGAAAGCAGAAATGAATGCTATTCTACACCCATGTTCCCTCCAGGAATCCTCCAACCCCCACCCTGCTGCCTCTATAGCAGGCACTTGAAAAAAAATATTTTTAAGTTAATTTTATTTACTCATTATAAGCTTGGGAGTCTCAAACAGAAGTGCTTGGAGTTTGTCCTGGCTTTGTTCTCAGAAATTATGTCTGATTGTGACAAGTGCAAGTCACAAAATGAGTGTATATTAAAGCAATAGTGAAATAATTAAAATGATAAGAGTTGAAAGCAGCAATTTAAGTGGCAAGGAGAGAACATGGCAAAAGGAATTTTAGCCATATATCTATACAGTCCCATCCAATTGTAATCTCATTGCTATAATACTATATTTAAAATTATTCAAATATAAATAGACAAAAGTGGTTTTTGTTTTGTTTTCTCTCAAATTTTGATACTACTCACATAAACTGATAAGCAAGTTGAAGTTGTACGCTAATTTCTTAATTTGTTCATTTATTTTGTTTTGGGCCCAAACCTAACGGTGCCCAGTGTTACTCCCGGCTCTGCTTAGGAGTCATTTCTGGTGATGCTTAAATTATTGGAGTCAGGTACGATATTTGCAATGAAGTACCTTACACACTGTATATCTCTCTAGCTCTTTGAAGTAATATTTTTCTTTACTCACTTAAATTAATGCTTCCTATTTTCTTTTACAACTACATATAAGTCTAGATGTAGAAGCTTATTGGCATGTGTTAAGGCTTCATACCTATAGAATTTCATAAATTAGAATTATTAATGACTCATTTCCTAGAAACTTCATATCCTCTAGAATCTACAACTCATTACTCTTTATAAATATTATCAAGTACTAGATACTATTTTGAATAAAACATTATGTATATTTTGTATTAAAACCTGATAATTATAAAGAAAACAAATTCTAAATCAACTTGATCTTATAAGTATCTTATAAGCAAAATCAATAAATTAACTTATAACTAAGACCTAGGTAACAGTTAAAAAGCAATTTTTACCCAGAAAGGCAAATCTTTTTTATATTCAGGACTACCTTAAGGAAATCACAGTTTCTCAGTACCTTTAATTAGCAAGATCCTGCTAACTAAAAAAAAAAAATACTACCCCCCAAATAAGCTTTGGTTTATTCAATTTCACTGAATAAAGCATTAGTTTCTCTTTAGGCAATGATTTCAGTTAGGCAAATATCATCTTTCACCTTTCTACGAGGATGTAAATAATGATCATAAAAATATCACATTTTAAGGCTTAAAATTAAGAAGGACCATATTCAAGTTTATCTGATTATGTGACACAAAATAATTAGCATTTTGTCTCCATTCTGCAAATGTTTGCTTCAAATATTAAACCTTGATGCAAAATATATGAAACTTCTGGATTAAAGAAAATCCAATTTAAATAATGAAAGAACAGTAACTCTAAAAATTTTAATTGGGTTATAAAAATAATCATTTCACTCTATAAAGTCATTATCCCTATTACAATATACATTAATATCCAATATATGGCTAATTATGTCCGTTCTCCTTTAGCACTATAATTTTGAAAATGAAATACAATCTGAGGAAAAATGCATTAGGTATGTAAGGTTAAATTGTTTGCATTTTCTATTTTATTTAATCACTAAAAACATGCATCTAATAAAATTTATTTGATCTACATTGCTAATAAATGCCATAAATAATTTGTCTCTAAGTGCGGAACCAAGATGTTCACTCATAGCACAAAATTAAAAGCGCCTTAAAATGATACGTTGAAAAATTATGATAATCAAACAAATGAAGTGGGCAATGATCCTAACTGCTTCGCCATTAATTGCCAAGCTACATGCAAACTCTCAGAACACTGTCGTTAAATCATGAAATCGGCTTATTTTTTTCTAATATCACTATATTTACTATTCCTTAAAGCCATGAAATAACACAGTAAACAAAGTAGATGAAGGGTGGAGAGATAGTAGAACAGGCATGGCGCCTGCCTTGCAAAACTAGCTCCACATATATGAGCCCTGAGTACACAGTGAACTTAAACTGAATATGTTACGATGCTAGTAGGGTTTTCTTCTTTGTTTTTGTTTTTTGGGTCTCAACCAGTGGTGCTTAGGGCTTGCTCCTGGTTCTCAGATCTCGGATCACCACCATCAAGTTCAGGAGACTGTATGGGATGCCAGGAATGGAGGGTGGATCGGCCACATGCAAAGCAAACAAACTCTCTGCAAGCTCTTCCAGTTCTCTGGTCTGATCCACAACCAGATTCATTTTTTTGTTTATTTTTGCTATTTTAATATTATAACTCACAAAAAGCAACGTGTGCCATATACAGGAACTTTATTCACTAAACGTGCTTTTCTGCAGTTTTCATGATTGTGCCTTTTGATGAAAGTACTTTAATTTCCTATATTCTTTCACACAATGTTTATTTTTTTTTCTCCCATCATTAAAAGGTAACTTATTTCATTGACAAAGGTTAATGGTATCAAGATCTATTGACAATGCTGAAAAAGTCATTGGAACCCCACTTTAGGTGGTCTGACCACATTTTCTTTCAAGCTCTTATTATAATTCTTTTCTTCATTGTTTTAAACCATGAATTTGTTCTCTGACATTTATTCTATCTTTGTTCAAATTGCTTAACATTTATTTTATCTTCTTTTCCACATTTCTTGAGGGGGAAATGTAGATGCTTTTCTCATATTTTTAGTGTTAAGAATCAATGGTTTCTGTCATTACTTGGTATTTAATAATTTATTTAGGTTTATGATTTTTATCAATATTTTGTTATTTCACTGAATTCTATAGGACTACCTGATTTCCAAGTGTTTTGAGATATTTTTTACCAATGGCATGTATTGTTATTTCGATAGCAATATTATGCGAAGCTATTCTATATGAAGAAAAATAAATATTGATTGAGTCATATAAAATATTGGCCACAACATACTCATGATAAAAAAAACCTTATATTAGTGACTGGAGAGATAATACAGAGAGCACGGTGCTTCTCTTGCACAAGGCCAACCTGAATTTGACCCACAGCATCTTATATGGTTCCCCCTAACGCCCCCCCTAACGCCGTCAGGAGTGATCCCTGAGTGCAGATTCAGGAGTCAGCCCTGAGCACAGTCAGGTATGGTTCCCAAACAAACAAACAAACAAAAACCTAAAACTCCCAAAACTTATCATGAAGGAAAAAAATGAAACTAACTCCACATTTAATGTTTATATCTGAAAAATCACAACTCCATTAGATTGTAAAACGCTGAAAGAAAAAGAAAGAGGACATTAAATCCCCATCTCTTTTATTCTGCATGGTGTTGGAAGTTCTTATAAGATAAAGTAGGAAAGGAAAAATAAACAAAAGGCATCTAACTTAGAGAGAAGTAAAATTAAGTCATTCTCAAATGAAATTGTATCTTTCTGTTTGTTTTGTGGTCCCACTGGCAGTGTCGCGGATGACTGTTGGTGCTATCCTTGACGGTCACTCCCTAGAGGTACTCTGGGAATGCGCAGAAGCTTGGAATAAACCCAGGCCACGTACATACAAAGCTTGTTCTCCACTTCTTTGATTTTTCTCCTTGGACTCAAATGACTTGATTTTTTTTTATGTAGAAAATGCAATAGATTCCACAAATCCATTGGAAGGAATAAGCAATTTCGCCAAGATTGCATAAAGCAAAGCCGATGCTTAAATAGCAGTTACATTTCTTCATAAAGAGAACACAAATATAGAAAAAAATAGTATTAACACTAATGAAATAAAATAAACCCTCACAAGTACAAGCAAGTGATCGTTGTCAAGAGATATATGATCACAAAATGGAAAGGACAAAAGTGGTAGTAGAAAAACCTGGTGTCCATAGGCAGAGACACTGTTGGGTGCGGACCTGAAGAATCTTGAGTAACACAGACATGCACCAGCATCTCCTGGAATTATCCCAACAGAGTTATTAACCCCAATACAGGTCTGGAGCGACAGCACAACGGTTGCGCGTTCACCTTTCATGCGGCCGACCCGTGTTCGATTCCTCTGCCCCTCTAGGAGAGCCCGGCAAGCTACCGAGAGTATCAAGCCTGCACAGCAGAGCCTGGCAAGCTACCCGTGGAGTTTTGGATATGCCCAAAACAAGAACAATAAGTCTTGCATGAGAGACGTTACTGGTGCCGGCTCCAACAAATCGATGAGCAAAGGGATGACAGTGACAGTGACTGCAGGAACCAGCACTGCATCCCAAGCATGACTTAAAGGGCTTAAAACCAATGAAAGGTGACTACAATAACTATCTGCCCTTGAATATGTGTCAATTCCACAACCGTTCATAACTGGAAGGTAAGTAGAGCTCTCTGTCAAGTGATTTTGGATTACAAGCAACTTAGATTGAAATATTAAATTGGGATATAAAAACCAAACTTTAACTTGCTGCACAAGGTGTTTTGTCTGTCATTTAAGGTAAAACACATTCTTCTTAATTAATCTTCTAAAAATGTTTTACAAGACACAGTTTAAAGAAACACTTGACAAAAACTATCTTCCTAAATATTCAGACAAAAAGTTAATGACCCTCAGTTAAGATGTAACAACTTTTATTTTATTTTATTTTTACTTTAGAGTTTTTATAATCCAACTAGTCATTTAATTGTAACAAACAATATAAAATATATTACTTTGTTTCTACTAAAGGGGTAGGGTTTGGGGCGTAACTGGGAAAATGAAGACATGGTTCATAAAGGTCTCTCTGATCTTGAGATTAGAATTGGAATATTGAATGATCATATTATAATATGAGCACCTTTATAAACCATGGCATTTAAATAATTAACAATCATAAATAAATATTTGATGTGCTTTAATATGCAAATATGGTAATATAGCAATTTATTTCATTTATACCCTTTCTCCTCTCCCTTTCCCTCCCCTCCCCTCCCCTCCCCCTCCTCCCTCCCCTCCCCTCCCTCTCCTCTCCTCTCCTCCCCTTCCCTCCCCTCCTCTTTACTCCTATCTCTTCTCTTCTCTTCCTCTCCTCCTCTCCTCCCTCGCTCTCATTTCTTTTTCTCTCTCCCCATCTTCCTTCCTTCCTTCCTTCCTTCCTTCCTTCCTTCCTTCCTTCCTTCCTTCCTTCCTTCCTTCCTTCCTTCCTTCCTTCCTTCCCTCCCCCCTTCCCTCCTTCCTTCCTTCCTTCCTTCCTTCCTTCCTTCCTTCCCTCCCCCCTTCCCTCCTTCCTTCCTTCCTTCCTTCCTTCCTTCCTTCCTTCCTTCCTTCCTTCCTTCCTTCCTTCCTTCTTTCCTTCCTTCTCTCACTCCCTCTATCCTTCCTTATTTTCTTTCTTTCTTTCTTTCTTTCTTTCTTTCTTTCTTTCTTTCTTTCTTTCTTTCTTTCTTTCTTTCTTTCTTTCTTTCTTTCTTTCTTTCTTTCTTTCTCTTTCTCTCTTTCTTTCTCTCTTCCTTTCTCTCTTTCTTTCCTTCCCTTTTCCTTCTTTTTTTTATTTTTGCATATAGTTTTATTTGCTTACTTGGGGAAGAATATGAAGACAAAGAAAAGGCAGAGTGGCTAATTCTGGGTTGTGAAATTTTTGTTAATACAAATTGATGTAATTTTTTCATTTTATGTTTTCTATTTAGTGACCTATTAGAATCATATTATTACTAATCTTTGGTTCTGAAATGATAAAAATATAAATATGAAAGGATATGAATGCTTTGAAATTCTTGACATCTCTTGCAAATTGTTCTGAACCAACATTATCATGTCCATAAGCACAAACTTAAGAAGTGTTATTTTTTTATAATAAATTTATTTATTTTTAATTAATGAATCACCATGAGGGTACAGTTACGGATTTATACACATCTGTGCTTATGCTTCCCCCATACAAAGTTTGGGAACCCATCCCTTCACCAGTGCCCATACTCCACCACCAGTAAACCCAGCATCCCTCCCATCCTCCCCAATCCCATCTCCCCCCACCCCACCCTGTCACTGTGGCAGGGCATTCCCTTCTGTTCTCTCCCTCTAATTAGCTATTGTGGTTTGCAATAAAGGTGTTGAGTGGCCACTGTGCTCAGTCTCTAGCCCTCATTCAGCCCGCAACTCCCTTCTCCCACATGGCCTTCGACTACATTATAGTTGGTGATCGCTTCTCTGAGTTGCCCTTTCCCCAGAATGTGAGGCCAGCCTCCTAGCCATGGAGTCAACCTCCTGGTAGTTGTTTCTACAATTCTTGGGTGTTAGTCTCCCACTCTGTTATTCTATATGTCATAGATGAGTGCAATCTTTCTATGTCTGTCTCTCTCTTTCTGACTCATTTCACTCAGCATGAAACTTTTCATGCCGATCCACTTAAATAAAAAATTTGTGACCTCCTTTTTATGTCTTTTTCTTTCTCTGTTTTTGGGGCATACCTGATAGTACTCAGGTGTAGTTCTCAGTGTTAAGTCCAGGCTCTCTGCTCAGGGAGACCATATAAAGATGTCAGGAATAAAGCCTGGGTGGGTATCAGAAAAGTATACAAGCCACTGTATATCTCAGGCCTGTTTATTTTCTTGAGTTAAGAATTTTTTTTTTTTACTATGTCATTTTTGTTGTACGTTTCAACAGCCATTTTAAATTTACCTCAAGTTCCCCTACTATGATTCAACAAATAAATGTTGTATAAACTTTATCTTTAGAAAAAATCATCTAATGTAATTTGCTTCCATCTTAAGACATCATTTTATATAACCTTTGCATAGTTTCTTTTCCCTCTATTTTCCTGGGAATTCTCTTTGTTACACTTGATATTCTGATTATCCTGCAGAGTTTTTATTTACTTTCTCATTTTTGTTCCTGTATATATCTTCTAGTAATTTTCTGAGAAGTGTCTCAAAAGTTCTTTAAAACAATCTAAGTCTAGAAATGTAGTCTTCTCTCACAGTTGATAGGAGATTTGAGTGTATAGATGGCCAAAGTTTGAAATTAATGTAGAATTTTACAGCAAGTATATAGAGAATTGTATCATGCTATGAATATTACATGCACACAAATACATATAGTAAATATATATTTAAATTATTTAGAATTTTGTGTCATAAGTGAGTTGTCAGTGAGATCAACTAAGATTATTTTTACAATCCAACTGTGAAATATTATTGTCTTTAACTAAAATAACAGTGTTTGAGCATCAATTTTAAACATATTGAAGAAAGGAATAAAAACTGAAATCTTTCTCGATAATTAGAATAATAATAATTTTTGAGCTGGACTACAACGAACCTTTGAAAAAGGTATATATCCACCAAAAAGCCCATTTGTACTCAAATGAAGATGGTTTCACAAAAATTTGTTTTTCACAATCAATACAAATTAGAAAGGGTTTCCACTGTAGCTGAGTTTTATTCTGTGTATTTCTAGGAAATCAGAAAATTTCTTTTGAATTTCCAATCTTCATCAGAATTATCATGTTATTCAGACATATCAGGTTTAGAAAGTTAGCATTTAATATTATCTCTATACCTACACAATTAAGGTCCACAAATATTATCTGTCATTATTTGTCAATAATACCTATAAATATAACATATACATTTAGACCTACTTAATAGAATGGGAGAATAAGCTTAGCAAATTCTCATACTGAAGAATCATCCACATTCTTCATGTACTTGCTGTAACCAATAAATCTTGTCAGCTTACTATGTAATATTTTCATAGAGAATGGAATAGTGTAAATCCAATCAGGTGTGGTCTTCCTTCCCAAGCCATGATCAGGAGCTCTTGTGTCTTGAGAGGCCCAAATGTAAATGATCTTGGACATGGTTCTGTGCATGGACCCTAAAATGCAGTATTGTCCTGTCTGGTGATATTAGGGATACCCAGGTCAACCAGGAGATGCTCAGGACCTCCAAGGACACACCCTGGGGTGGTCAGTGCCTTCAAGGTTGCATCTGGTGATACTCAGGAACCTTGTGGTTCTTAGAATTGAATCCAGACTGGTTAAATGCAAGGCATGAGCCTTAACTGATATAATTTCTTCTCACCCCTTTTGTGAATTCTATATCTGTGTCTATGAGATAAATGCATACTTGTTATTATCTTTTATAGACTATGCCAACATGTTAATCTTTGAAGGAGAAGAGATCAATTGCATTACGTTTAATATCATAAATATATAATGTTAGCCACTTTAATACCACTCGAATTAAGCTGTTCTCATAAGATGCAGTTCAAAATACTCTATAATTTGCCAGAAGATCTTTATTTACAAACTTTAGTCAAATTTAGTACAGATAATATGGTCATGGTTGAACAATTTTCTCAGAGGGAGTTATAATTTTTTGAAAGCTTATGTTGACCTTTCCAAGTCACTAGGGCATCATCGAGTTTAATGAGTGCTAATTTCCTAAGTGGTATCCTAGTGACCTAAAAGAGTCTGCACAAGTTCTAAACGTCCTTCTTTCTCCCTGTGGTGTAGTTTCCACAGTGGGGAAATAAGGCTCATTATCTGACAAACATATATAATAGGCAAAGAACTTAATAGTCACAATATTTTTTTGCTTAATTTAAACAGAATAATGTTAAAACTGAGGAGTGCTTCTAAAAATAAATAGAAATAGCTGCATAAAATCAAAGCTTATAATTCAATATTTAATTTTTTACTGAATCCCCCTTCCAAATTATTTATTTGAAGACTAAATTAAGAATAGCTTTCAAGATGTAAATGGGTATCAGAAGGGGGGCAATCTTAAGGCTAATTTCTTTGGTGTACTCAGCAGAATGATGATTTTCATCTTATCCAATTGCTCTCTTAGGCCCTTTTCAGATTCTGCAATTTGACACTTTGGTGTTTTCAAGCCTGAATGGCAATAAGGATGTATTTTTTAGTTCAATGAATTTGTATCTATGCAAGTTCTTAATTGCCTTGCATAAACAGCTTCTTCAAATTTTATATAAAATATTCTTATCCAAATTGTTGCCTCTGAAAAGAATAAAATTTACATTTCTTTCTAAGATAGTGAAAGAATCACATATTGCATACAATAACATCATGTAATATTATACATTGAAAATTCTTGATTTCTCCCCTAGTCTTTCAAAATTATGAACATCCAATTTAAGAGAGACAAAACCATTTCTTTCTTTCTCTTATCCCTAAACAAAAGAAGAAAATAAATATTGTCCAGACATAACTAATCCCTATTTTGCACATTTTCTTTAAATGCCTATGCATATAACTTACAAAATTGTCCAAAAATATACCCCATTCTATTTTGTAAGTGATTTTTCTGCAGCAACCTAAATTGCCCCAGGGGTTCTCCAACTGTAGGTCTGAGTTTTTTGTACTTGATTCAGACCAAGCAGTAATTGGCAGGTGAGATAATTTAGGGGTTGCAGCATATGCCTTGCAGGAGGCCAGCCCAGGTTCAATCATAGGTTTTACTTAAGATGTTAAATTTATTTGATTCTGTGCTCTTGGAAAACAGTTCTAGTCAAAGAAATAACCCAGTTGATATGCTTATGTGTTATGGAAAAGGATAGTTACAAAGAATACTGCATTCAGTTATGCTTTAGTATAAGATGAAAGGAAAATACCTCTCTCCTCTACTTGTGAATAATGTGGCCAGGCATAAGGTCATAAGACAACAGCCTTTACATCAGGAATGATTATGAAAACAGTTATCCGTTAGTAATTCTAATCTTGAAAGTTATAGCATTGCTGAAGCTAAAAGTCCTCCGAATGTATCACTTCTGAAATGAGAGTCATTTTATTTTTTATATGTTGTTCAGACAAACAAAACAAAAAAGCAAGTACTTATCTGCCTAGGTTGGTAATGGAAACAAGAATATACAACAAAAGACAATATTACTCCAATCTGTTATGTAATGGGAATATCAACATACTGTGGCATTTTAATAAAAGGAAGGCAATGCAAGATTAATGTCTTATTACTGATATTTAAAATGTTAAACTTAATGCACTAGAATTTAATCCTAAAGCTTATAAACAAGTGTGTGATTACTCAATTCTAATAAATAGCATGGTATCAGTTGCATCTTCTTCTATTACCACACCCTTACACTGACATTATTTTCACGTCTTTAATCAATTAATACTCCTTGAGGTTTGAAGAGTTTAAAGAAACATACAATATTGATTTATACTAGCCTCATTTTCCAATATTAAATATTTTAAAGTTCTCTTCAGAATCTCTGTCTCATGCTATATTTTGTCTTTTTCATCTGAACCTTCATTATTTTGAATTCTGATATTTTAATAAACTTTATACTAACAAAGTCTTCTATGCTAGATAATTTCCATCCTTCCCCAAACTTAAGGCTTCACTTGTTCTTCTTACACTAGGTCCTTAATATGTGGGCCCAAATATTTTTAAGCATTTTCCTGTGCATAAGCCTGAATTGCTTGAACCATCTGTCTTTGTACTGACTTTGTATCTTCTATTTATTCTGATAGCTTTTTTTTTTGGTCTTTATTATTGTTTATTTCCAGCCATTTAAAAATTTAGTCTTCGGAACTGTCAAGACTAGTTCTTGTTTACCTGGCACTCAGCTGAGGTTGGTTGGAAGACTGACATTCCGTATGGTGCTTGAGCAAGGGCAGGAGTGATCCCTCCCTGAAGAATAACTCCAGAGCACTGCTTGAGCACTGCTTAGGTATTGTAGGAGAACATGAGTTTGTCCTGTCTGTCTTGCCACAGGGAGCTTGGGTTTATCGGGTTACTCCCATCATAGTGCTCTCATTCCTCTGTGTTTATTTATAACCTCTCTATTTGTGCTCTGTTAACTTGTACATATTGTTTTTCTCTTCTCCTGAAGTCCTTTGCATAGATAATTTAGAGCAATGTCCTTTTTGTATGGACACAAGAAGACACTGCTATGCTTTTGTCAGTTGGGAGATAATTGACTCTGAATGATATTTACCTCCTGGACATCTGTTCTCTCGACTTAAGCCTCAGTTGCCCTTACTTCCTAGCACCCCAAAATCATGGTCCAGAAGAGGGACTGGATGGACCCAGGGCAAGTTGTAAGCTATGTGCTATGTTGGCATCAAAATGGACCAGGCCAAAGAGCCATAATACTTAACTATAAGTTTAGAGCCTGTTCAAGGGCAAATTCTGTCATGATCTCAAAAGTAATAACTAGATTCAGACCCTGCTAGGGTTAGGAAAGATTAATCTGGCCTGAGCACTATAGTTCAGAGTCCATGGCAAGATGTCCCCAGGAGAACCACCCTACAAGCTCAATGTATCTCTGACTGTGTCCACACAGAATAACTAATTTTAAGAAGTAGAATTAAGATGTTAATTAAATTATTGGTCTAAGGAAAGGAGAAAAACACCTTAAGTGGTATTTTAAAAGCCCATGAGCACAGGAAGGGGTTTCTTATGTTGATTTTGCTATCAGACTGGGTGTGGTGCCTGCGCCCAGTATCAGGGAGTTGGAGAGAGATGAGAGAGTTGGAGAGAGATGAGAGAGAGAGAGAGCAGGGCAGCAAGATGGAACGCGGAGAGACTAGCAAGAGGGACATAGGAAGAAGAATATAGAAGAATCCAGGTGCAGGCAGGTGGAGAGAGCTTCCAGGCTGCGAGAAGGAGCATGGAGAGATGAGCAGGAGAGACAGGAGGAGATGGGAATGAGGGGCAGGGTGAGACTAGATGGAGGAGCTTAGTGAGATTGGAACAGATGTACAGGAGAATGGAATGAATGGCAACTGATCAATTAACTGGCTTGGCTCTAATTTCTTTCTCTGTCCGCCCATCACATGGGCCATCCTGGGTGTGGGAGCGGCCCAAGACCACCCAACCCAGGCAGTGAGGGGAAGAGCCCCACCAGGACCCTCCCTAGCAGCCTGGAGGTTATACAAGGCGTGACCCTAAAACAAAGAACAACAAGAACAAAAAAGAGAGTCCTATCACACAATGTGATTAAAAGAGGGTTGGGTAACATCTGCAAACTCAGTATCTTGAATTGAAAAATAAAAACTAGGTTTGGAAAGCCAGAATATTCTATACGTGACAGCAAGGACACATACTCTTTGTTCCAGAGAGAAGCAATATCTTAGTTTACTAAAGCATCAGGATACCTGCCCTTTGGAAAGTAATACTATATCTCATATCCAAGGCTGTAAACAAATCTGTTATCTGAGGGAAACTTCCTTGATACTCAAGAACGTTTGTTGTATACACATTCTTATAATGACAAGTAAGAGAAAAGGTCATTCAGTGCTGTGTTAGCAAGATTTGCAGAAATGTGAGAAAAGTAATGCAGAATTCTCTATAGAGCTTTAAATTCAAATTGCTTAGACTCCTTGTTTTGACCATACTTTCCTCATTAATCATGACATACAGATTGGGTAACAATAAATTTGGTTTTGTTTATCATCATAATAAATTAAGAAATAACTCAGGCTAAGATGAAACTTCATTATTTTCCCTGAATTCTCACTATTCACAGCAAGTTTTTCAAATTTCGGTAAATTCTGTTTCCAAGAGATGATGCATTGAAACTATTTCATGCCACATTATGAAAAATGGCTATTTTCACATGATAACTTAAATATATCCAGTGTTAAATTTTAAGTGATATAATTGTTAAATTATGCTAAAAAGGCAATGAACACTCAAAATATATCATCTCATAATTATCTTGGTATATTTTACCATTAAATATGTTTTTGCATATTTATGTCTACATTTTTTTTCTCTATGTAGTGATTCTAAATAATGTACTGGTCCTTAGGCATCTTTATATTAAGTGCTAAATTGTGTTCCCTTAAAATATATACTGAATTTTTATTACCTGGAACCTGTGTGACTTTATTTAGAAACAATGTATTTGTAGGGGCTGGAATGATAGCACAGTGGGTAGGGCTTTTGCCTTGCATGCAGCCAAACCAGGTTTGATACTCGATTCGTAGCATCCCATATGATCCCCATATAATACCACCAGGAGTAATTCCTGAGTGCAGAGCCAGGAGTAACTCCTGTGCATTGCCAAAAAACAAACAAAAAAAAGGTAAAATAAAAGAATGTATTTGTAAATCCAATTAAGATGAGGTCTTAGTGAGTTATGGTGAACTGTAAACCAAATACTGCTTAACTGAAACAAAGATTGGAGTAAGATACACACACACACACACACACACAAACACACACACACACAGACACCGAGGAGGAGGAAGAGGAGGAGGAGGAGGAGGAGGAGGAGAACAGAAAGGAGTCTCATGTACAGATACAGAGTATGACTCTGACCTTTATTTAATCTAGCTTCTAGAACGGACTGGAGCCAAAGCACAGTGGGTAGGGTGTTTGTCTTACATGCGGCTGACCCAGGATCAATTCCTCTGTCCCTCGAGGCAAGCTACCGAGAGTATCCTGCTCAGACAGCAGAGCCTGAAAAGCTACCTGTAGCATATTACATATGCCAAAAACCGTAACAGCATGTCTCACAATGGTGATGTTACTGCTCACAATGGTGATGGGCCCGCTCGAGCAAATTGATGAACAATGGGACGACAGTGCTACAGTGCATGCTTTATAAAATTGTGGTTGATAAAATGATGGCTACTAGAAAATGGGGAATCTGGGTGGAGGAGGCCCAGTGCCGATCCAAGCAGGCTTGGAGATCTCATTTTCCAGTAGCTAGCAGTCACACCCACAAACTATCCTTGGCACAGTGTAATCCCATCAATGGCCAACATCCAGAGACTATAAAACAAAGCTCCCAGAAGAGAGTGACGCAAAGTTTCCTGCCCCTTGAGCTTGGCTGTCTTCACCAGGGCCCCTCGGAGGGGCGTGGGTTAATTTTCCCTCCCTGCCCCAAGCAGAGCCCTAGCAGCAGAAGTCCTCCTGAACCAAGCCACAGCCAGTCTCCACAAGCTTTAACAGCCTCAGGAATGAAGGAACTAGCAGAGAAACCCAAGTGTACAGGACCCAGGGCTGAGATCTCCAAGCCTGCTCTAATCGGGACTGGGCCTCCTCCACCCAGTTCCCCCATTTTCCAGTAGCTTGTCAGTCACACCCACAAACTGCCTCCCCCCCCCCCCCCCGCCGTGCTGTGTAATCCCATCAACGGCCAACATCCATAGACTATAAAACAAAGCTCCTGGAAACGCGAAACTGTTCTTATTGTCTAGAACTTCATCTCAGAGTACTCAGCAAGCTACTGAGAGTATCCTGCCCACACGGCAGAGCCTGGCAATCTCCCTGTGGTGTATTCAATATTCCAAAAACAGTAAATATGATGGGTCTCTTTCCCCTTACCTGAAAGAGTCTTCAATGTGGCACCTTTGGGAAAAATGAGTAAGGAGAAGCTGCTAAAAGCTCAGGGCTAGGACGAATGAAGATGGTACTGGTGCCCGCTCGAGCAAATCAATGAACAATGGGATGACAGTGAGACAGTGATAATAGTGGCAGTGAAAGCAGTGCTTTTTGTTGTTTTGTTGTTGTTGTTGTTGTTTTGTTTTTTAAGCCACACCCAGCTGTGCTCAGGGCTTATTCCTGGCTCTGTGATCATGGATCACGATCACTCCTGGTGGGTTTGAGGCACTTTATAGGGCACCAGACTCAAACTCTGGATGGCTGAATGCAAGACAATTGCCCTGCTTGCCATACTATCTCTCTGGTACTAGTGAAAAAATTAAATTTTAAAGAAATAAAAGCTTGTAATATGGTTAGATATGATTTGATGATTAATTTATTGGAATATGTGAAGATTGGGATAACATTCTACTTGTCAAATCATAGCTAAATTTTACTCAAATATCAGTGACAATAAATGTAAAAACGTTCCCAAAACTTCGTTGCCCATATCCAATTGCCATAGAGTAATCCCCCATATAGTCTGAAAATGAGCACTTCCATATGTGTAATGAATGATGACAAAGAACACGCTGATACGGGAAATAACAAATATATGATAGAACATGTTAAGATCACTGCTGATACTATAGAGTTATACTCCCTTTCTAACCTTTTCTCTTCAACTTTATCTGAGAGCGCAAAATGACCACCGGATAGACATTTTGTTTGTTTGTTTGCTTGGGGCCACAACCAGCCATTCTCAGGCTTTTTCCTGGGATATGGAAGTAATAAATTTATAGTGGGTAGTTTGAAAAAAAAAAAAAAGATCCCTTAAATAATTTTGCAAAATGTTTGTCTCTGCCTGAGTCTGAGATATCAAATCAACACCAGGGAAAGATTGACCCAAATTGGCATCATTTAAATGTTCACATATATATGCCCCCATCTGGAGAAGCGCTCCCCGGGACCCCTGCCCGCGGTTGGGGGGCCGCTCGGAACCACCCAGCCCCACCTGGCAGCTCTCAGCCATCTTGCCCACAGCGCATGTTCCCTCCCTCCCCGGCAGGTAAATTGGCATTTCCCCTTGGAGACCACGCCCCACCTGAAGAAGCACTCCCTGCATCCCCTGCCCCCGGTTGGGGACCCGCTCGGAAGCCCCCAGCCCCGCCTGGCAGCTCTCAGCCATCTCGCCCACCTCGCCTGACCCCTCCCTCCCCTATCCAGTAGGTTAGGGGCGTGTACTCTCGATAGGGGGCGTGGCCTCAAAAGTGGGCGTGGCCTCTTTCTGGAAAGGCACCCGCTTACGTGGCTGCAGTTGTATTTTTTACCATTCCATGCATTGTGCTTTGGCCAAAATTGATAGAACCCACTCCTCTGAAGAAATCCCTGGTCATCTTAGTCACTATATGTTAATAGTCAAGTAACCTAGCCTATCCTAACTTCACGAAAACTGTCAGTGAACAAATCGAGTTGCACATAGAAGTCCTTTGTAAAAAAATCATAGCCCCACATCTTCAGTTGAGGTCCCTCCCAAGCTAAGGAGAGCACCAGAGAGTAAAGCCCATAACAACATGAAGAAACAGAGAAAATCCTCACCACCAGGAGAGGTCCAAGAAAATATCTTACTAACCTCAGCAGCGACCTCCCAGAAATACAACCTCCTCTCGGATAAAGAATTCAGAGAGGAAATTGTGAGGATGGTTCACGAACTCAAAGCAACTATGGAACGAACTTCCAATAAATTAAGGGAGGATATGGATGCAGCATTGGAATGGTCCACCAAGATAATCCAGGAAAAAATGAGAGCAGAAATTTCAAAGCTACGAACAGAAGTCATACAACTAAAAGAATCAGTAGGTGAAATAAAAACTCAGTAGGAGCCCTCAATAGTAGAATGACTACAGCTGAAGACAGAATCAGTGAGTTTGGAGATGAGCTGAACAAAGCATATAGGGAACAACAAATTATGGCAAAAGACTTCAAAATGGTTCTAGAGTGAGTTAGAGTCCTAGGGGATGTCCTCAGGAGAAACAACATAAGAATCATGGGAGTGCCGGAACCACACGGAACAAATCCCAATGAAAAAAACACCATTAAAGACATCAATGCTAAAAAATTCCCAGAACTAGAGAATGCGGACATCCAGATCCATGGAGTCTGAAGGGTGCCAGCTAAAAGGGATCTAAATAGAAAATCCCCAAGGCATATCATAGTCAGAATGATGGAGGCCGTGGATAGAGACACAACACTGCAAGCAGCAAGATCAAAGAAGGAGATCATATACAAAGGAGCACCCCTTAGATTCACAGCAGACCTATCAGAAGAAACCCTCCAAGACTGAAGGCAATGGTGGGATGTAGTGAAAAAACTTAATGAAATGAGCACCTCACCAAGAATACTCTACCTGGCTAAACTCTCAGTTAAACTTGAAGGAACCATACACTATTTTACAGAGAAGCAACAGCTCAGGAACTTCATAGACTCAAGACCAAATTTAAAAGAAGGACTCAAAGGGCTACTATAAGACAAGGAAAAAACCTACAAGAACAACAAACCCTACAGAAAAATGACACAAAATCCCATGATAATAATTTCTCTTAATGTTAACATTCTAAATGCACCAATCAAGAGGCACAGAGTGGCAAAATGGATTTGGAAACTAAACCCAACTTACTGCTGCCTACAAGAAACACATCTGAATAGTCAGAACAAACACAGACTCAAAATCAAAATCAAAGGATGGAAAACAGAATCTCAAAAAAAAGCGAGGGTGGCCATACTAGTATCCAATAGCATAGATTTCAGGCTGAAAAAGATCAGAAGGGACAGCCAAGGTCATTTTCTATTCATCAAGGGATATGTACAACAGGAAGAAATAACACTCCTAAATGTATATGCACCTAATGAACGACCAGCTAAATACTTAAAAGAACTCCTAACAGAAATTAAGGAGGACATAACTAGCACCACGATAGTAGTTGGAGATTTCAACACTGCCTTATCTCCTCTGGATAGATCGACAAGAACAACACTCAGCAAGGAAACCATGGCCCTGAAGGAAGAAATGGAGGAGACAGGGCTAATAGTCCTATATGGGGCTATACAACCCAAAAAGAAAGAATGCACATTCTTTTCCAGCGCACACAGAACGTTTTCCAAAATAGACCACGTTCTGGGCCACAACTTATACCTTAATAGAATCGGGAAGATAGAAATTGTATCAACTATCTTTTCAGACCATGATGCACTGAAGATGGAAGTTAATCACGCACAGACGCGGAGAACCAAATCAAACACTTGGAAATTAAACAACTCACTATTGAACAATGAGTGGGTCACGAAGGAAATCAAGGAAGAAATCAAGAGATACCTTGAAACAAATGAGAATGAAGACACAAGCTATCAGAACCTATAGGACGCAGCTAAAGCTGTGTGAAGGGGAAAATTTGTAGCTCTGCAAGCCTTCCTCAGAAAGGAAGAAAGGGCCTATATAGATAGCTTGACTTCACAGCTCAAGATCTTAGAAGAGGAACAGCAAAAGGAACCCAAACCAGATCGAAGGAAAGAAATAATAAAACTTAGAGCAGAAATTAATGATATGCAAACACGGAAAACAATCTGAAAGATCAATGAAACAAAGAGCTGGTTCTTCGAGAAAATAAATAAGATTGATAAACCGCTAGCAAGACTCATAAAGAAAGAAAGAGAGAAAAATGCTAATAAAATGATTCAAAAATGAAAAGGGGGACATCACAACAGAAACCAAGGAGATTCAAAGGATCATTAGAGACTACTTTGAAAGTCTGTATGCCACGAAACAAGAGAACCTAAAAGAAATGGACAAATTCCTTGACTCCTACAATCTCCCAAGACTGAGCAAAGAAGACGGGAAATACCTCAATAGGCCCATAAATATCAAGGAAATCGAAACTGTAATCAAAAGTCTCCCCAAAAGCAAAAGCCCAGGTCCAGACGGATTCACTGGCAAATTCTTCCAAACATTTAAAGAAGACTTGTTGCCAGTTCTCCTCAAGCTTTTCCAGGAAATTGAAAAGACAGGAACCTTCCGAACAGGTTCTACGAGGCACATATCTCCCTAATACCAAAAGCAAACAAAGACACCACTAACAAAGAAAACTATAGGCCAATATCCTTGATGAACACCGATGCGAAGATCCTCAAGAAAATACTAGCAAATAGAATCCAACAACTCATCAAAAAGATCATACACCATGATCAAGTGGGATTCATCCCGGGGATGCTAGGATGGTATAACATTCGGAAATCAATCAACATAATCCATCACATCAACAAAAGTAAAGATAAAAACCATATTATCATATCAATAGATGCAGAGAAAGCATTTGACAAGATCCAACACCCATTCATGATAAAAACTCTCACCAAAATGGGTTTTAGAGGAATTTTTCTCAAGATAGTCAAAGCCATCTACCACGAACCTATGGCAAGCATTATCATCAATGGAGAAAAACTAAGGGCTTTTCCTCTAAGATTGGGGACAAGACAAGGATGCCCACTCTCATCACTTCTCTTTAATATAGTACTGGAAGTATTAGCAATAGCCATCAGGCAAGAAAAAGATATTAAGGGGATTCAGATTGGAAAGGAAGAAATTAAGCTCTCACTATTTGCAGACAATATGATACTATACCTAGAGAAACCAAAAGCTCTAGTAAAAACTCTTAGAAACAATTGACCTGTACAGTAAAGTCGCAGGCTATAAAATCAATACCCAAAAATCCATGGCCTTCCTATATGCAAACAATGAGACAGAGGAAAGGGACATGAAAAAATCAATCCCATTCACAATTGTGCCCCAGAAAATCAAATACCTTGGAATCAGCTTAACTAAAGAAGTAAAGACCACAGACCACCTCTACAAAGAAAACTATAAAACGCTACTCCATGAAATAAAAGAGGACATGAGGAAATGGAAACATATCCCCTGCTCATGGATAGGGAGAATAAACATTGTCAAAATGGCAATATTCCCAAAAGCATTATACAAATTTAACGCGATCCCTAGAGGGATACCCATGGCATTCTTCAAAGAAACGGATCAAGCAATCGTGAAATTTATATGGAACAATAAACGCCCACAGATAGCTAAAACAATTATTGGGAAAAAGATGGTGGGAGGCATCACCCTCCCCAACCTTAAACTCTACTACAAAGCTGTAACAATTAAAACAGCATGGTACTGGAACAAAGTCAGAGCTGCAGACCAATGAAACAGGGTGGAATATCCCCACATACAACCTCAAATGTATGATTATCTAATCTTTGATAAAAGAGCAAGAGATGTGAAATGGAGCAAGGAAAGCCTCTTTAACAAATGGTGCTGGCACAACTGGACAACCACATGCAAAAAAAATGGGCTTAGAACTCGACCTGACACCATGCACAAAAGTCAAGTCAAAATGGATTAAAGACCTCAACATCAGACCACAAACCATAAGGTGTATTGAAGACAAGGTAGGCAAAACCCTCCACGATATTGAAGATAAAGGTGTCTTCAAAGATGACACGGAACTAGCAATCTAGTAAAAACAGAGATCAACAAATGGGAATACATTAAACAAAAATGCTTCTGCACTGCAAAAGATACAGTGACCAGAATACAAAGACTATCTACAGAATGGGAAAGGATATTTACACAATACCCATCAGATAGGGGTTGTTATCAATGGTATATAAAGCACTGGTTGAACTCTACCAGAAGAAAACATCCAACCCCATCAAAAAAATGGGGCAAAGAAATGAACAGAAACTTTACCTAAGAAGAGATATGAATGGTCAAAAGGCACATGAAAAAGTGCTCTACATCACTAATCATCAGAGAGATGCAGATCAAAACAACCACAAGATACCACCTTACACCACAGAGACTAGCACACATCCAAAAGAACAAAAGCTACCGCTGTTGGAGAGGATGTGGGGAGAAAGGGACCCTTCTACACTGCTGGTAGGAATGCCGACTAGTTCAGCCCTTTTGGAAAACAATATGGACGATTCTCAAAAAACTAGAGGTTGAGCTCCCATTTGACCCAGCAATACCACTGCTGGGAATATATCCCAAAAAAGCCAAAAAGTATAGTTGAAATTACATCTGCACTTATATGTTCATCGCAGTACTGTTTACAATAGCCAGAATCTGGAAAAAACCCGAATGCCCTAGAACAAATGACTGGTTTAAGAAACTCTGGTACATCTATACAATGCAATACTTTGCAGCTGTTAGAAAAAAATGAGGTCATGAAGTTTGCATATAAGTGGATCAACATGGAAAGTATCATGCTAAGTGAAATGAGTCAGAAAGAGAGAGACAGACATAGAAAGATTGCACTCATTTGTGGAATATAGAATAATAGGCCATAAGACTAACACCCAAGAATAGTAGAAATAAATACCAGGAGGTTGTCTCCATGGCTTGGAGGCTGGTCTCTCATTCTGGGCAACTCAGGGAAGGGAACACCAAGTAAAATGTGGTAGGAGGTCATGTGGGGGAAGGGTGATGTGGGCTGAATATAGACTAGGACTGAAAACAATGGCCACTCAACACCTTTATTGCAAACCACAACACCTAATCAGAAAGAGAGAACAAAAGGGAATACCCTGCCATAGTGGCTTTGTGGGGTGGGGTGGAGAAGGGACTGGGGAGTGTGGGAGGGATGTTGGGTTTACTGGTGGTGGAGAATGGGCACTGGTGAAGGGATGGGTTATCGAACTTTGTATGGGGGAAACATGAGCACAAAAATGTATAAATCTGTAACTGTACCCTCAAAAAATATTCACATATGATTAAGATGAACATTCAGACCAATTATTAGTCACACCAGAGGTTTGATACTTTTCATCAAGTTATGAAATCCTATGACTCTGATATATCCCTGTTAATACTTCTCTTTTTTTTCATATTTCTGGAGAGAATGACAGAACCAACTTCAACTGGCAGTGATCCTTGACTAACTGTGAAATCATAGAACTAATATATATTTAATATTCTCAATTTCCTTGTGATATTTGTGTCCTCAGCTGGCTTTCATAAACCTAATATTGTTAATGTTTCTCAGAGTCATATAAATCTGGCTGAGATCTAGCCAAAGCATTCGACATATAGTACACTGGTGGCCCTGTATAGACTACTGTGCGTTGAATTGTAATTTAAGATATTAGACTATGTTTGCACACAAAATCATAGACCAGTGTGTTATATGCTTGATTTAACTCTATAACAGCTTTATGATACATCCCATGTTTATTAGGATTATGTAGTAACATTTTATGTTGTCAAATAGTTCCAATTTAATCCATTATTGCAAATCTTGCCCTGTCATTCAATCATATAAATCATAGTCAAGATAATGTCATTCAAAAGGTCCAGTTTGAAGTCCTTAAAACATAGCTATGGGCCTGGAGTGATAGCACACTTAGTGTTGTGTTTGCCTTGCATGCAGCCAACCTGGGTTTAATTCCCAGCATCCCAGAACATCCCTGAACAATGCCAGGAGTAATTCCTGTGTGCATGATCCATGAGTAACCTCTGTGCAACGTCGGGTGTGAACCAAAAAGAAAAAAAAAACATAAAACATAGCTGTTTATTTTATCAATATAATTACTTACAACTGGAAGTTGATGACCGTTATACAGTTTACATATTAATCTCAAGATATTGGGTACTTTATCTCCTTATTCCGCCTCTATCAGAGTTAAATATGTAACTATTATCAAGGGAGTAGACATCAGGTAACATTTTTAGATACTTATTGTAAATGAAATGAAAGATTTTAGAATCTCATTTTCTAGTTTCTGTTTGTCTTATTTAACTTGGTCATCCATCTAAAATATTCTGCCTAATCTGAAAATTAAGTACTATTCAGTATCCTCATCTGAATTTGTCTTATTTGCTTAAAAACATAATACAGATAAAACTAGAAATTTTAGTAAATATTTTAAAACATTGTGAGCAGCGGCCAGAATTATAGTACAGCAGGTAAGGCATTTGCTTTGCACATGGGTGATCTGGGTTCAATTCCCTGCATCCCACAATATCCCTTGAATACCACCAGGAGTGATTTTTGAGGGCAGAGCCAGGAATAACCCCTAGCATTGCCACGTATGGCCACAAAACCAAAAGATAATAAATAATGTGAGCATTGTTTAATAAATAATAAACATTGTGAGCAAGATAATGCATCCATGATGACATATATGTGTACATATAGACATATACATGTATGTATATATAATCAAGGCATATACATATATAAGTATGTATATAAACCTACAGGCGGAGATTTGGGAAAATGGAAATATTATAATGCATTTTAATATGAAGCTTTTAAATGGCAAGTCTATTTTAAACATGAGAGTCGCTCATCCAGTGGAATCACTGAGTTGATTCTGCTGCGTATAAAATATAAATTTAATGTAGGCCATACTTTGAAAAAGTAATCTGGTATTAATTTCCCTTTGTTTTATTATTGATACATTATGAATATTACTGAGTTAGGCATGTGATGTCACTACTCTACATTCACTATTATGATGCTAATATTCCTCCACCACTATTCATAGATGCTATTATTTTTTTATTTCTATGTTTTTGCCCACACCTGCCAGTTTCCAGGGTTTAGTCCTGATGGTGTTCATAGGGAATAATAGGGTGCTAAGATTTAATACCAAAAGGTTCTTAGAGGGAATCAACCTGCTAGCACCTTAACTTTAGACATTTTACCTGTAGACAGGCGAAAACTCCATTTGTGTTGTTTAAGCCATCTAATCTGGGGTCTTCTTTAATGGTGGTCATTGCAAACTTATGTCATTTCTTTCATCCTACCTTATCCTGTCTGCCTAATAATAAGATTATCACCTGTTTCTGGTTCAACTACACATAGAGCATCACTTGTTCCGATACAGAGCTAGGTAATAGGTGTGAGATCTAAATCCAGAGTCATTCATGAGTGTACTAAGCTCAGAATAAAGAGAATGAAACTTGCACACTGATAAAGAAATTTCTGGAAAATATGAAATCCAGAAACTTCCAGTTGCCCATGTTTCTCTTGATGGAGTAAGCTGATTGGCAGAAAAATGCATGTGACACATAGAGAAGAATAATCAAAAAGGAAGTAAAAAGAAAGAAAAATACAACAGATTCCTGGTTGTAGTTCTTAGACAGGTACCTTTTGAAATTTTGCTGATCACATGAGGCACTATAGAGGTATTTTTTTTAAATTAATTACCATCTGTTTGATATTATCTACATTTCTTAAACTAGTTAGACATAAATTATTTCAGATAGTAATATTAGGTATATTTTCAGATTATCAAAGTATTAAAGTAAACATATATTCTTGGAACATTTTATATTTTTAATTAAATAAATATTTTAAATAGTGTATCTAGCAATGTCTAAACACATGTCCAAATAAAGAATATAATGATTCTATAAATAGAAGATCTAAATTTTAACATACTACCACATAGCCTTAGGATAGACGTATTTCCAACATTTTCTGGTCTATTTACTATATCCAGCTCCCATTTTTGAATATAATTTCTCTTTATTTTTTTATAGACTTCTTTAGCTTGTCCCAGTTGGCTACAACATTCAGTGCTTCTCATTTATCCAGTTCCCTGTTGTTAATTTTATGAATAGTTCCCGCCCTACCTTATTTATCCTATTTTTGTGTGTTCCACATAATAATGCGCATGACAAAAATTTTGGTTATTGTCTGGCAATTTATCAACAAAATCACCTGAGTTTCAACTCATTTTATTTTCTGAGAAGTTGGCTATAGTATAGACACATTTACCCTATGACAAGAAAAAAATCAAATATAATGATAGAAAATAATTTGTTTCATAAAAATAGTATGTTAGTTCCATTGCATAAATTAAAAGAAATAAAATGTTTGAAAGTTTAATAGAATATGTATTTAATATTTTTCTCTGACTTATCTATATATTATTCCATATTATTCCAATAATAAATCATCTTACTTTATTTCATAAAAACTAAAACTTCTTATTTAAAGAGCTAATTCTATGTTCAATTTCCACATGAGATCATTTTGCTTTTAATAAAGAATTTTCACAATCTTTAACTGAGCTCAATTTGAAGTGGTTTATGTATCATTACTCATTGATTATAAGTAAAGATCACAAATCATAGATTTTTACTTTATGAAGTAGTGAAAGTGTAATAATAATTTTAAATTATTATATATTATAATTTAAAATATACACTCTCCACATTCTCGGGCGAGCCTCATCCATGAATGAACTGGCAGAGGAACCCAGGTGTGAGAAACCTCAGGCTGAGATCTCCAAGCTTGCTCTGATCGAGACTGGGCCTCCTCCACCCAGATCCCCCATTTTTCAGTCACTTGTCAGTCACACCCACAAACTGCCCCTGGGGCCATGCAATCTCATCAACATCCAAGATCCAGAGACTATAAAACAAAGCTCCTGGAAACATAAGGCTGCATTTTCAGCTGTGCAATCTCTTATTGTCTAGTTCCCCCCCTCGGACAACTCAGCAAGCTACTTAGAGTATCCTGCCCACACGACAGAGACTAGCAAGCTCCCCATGGCACATTTGATATGGCAAAAACAGTAACAATAAGGGTTCTCATTCCCCTGACCCTGACAGAGCCTCCAATGCGGCACTGTTGGGAAGGATGAGTAAAGAGAGGCTTCTAAAACATCAGGGCTAGGACGGATGGAGATGTTACTGGTACTGCTCGAGCAAATCTATGAACAATGGGATGACAGTGATACAGTAAACTTAAAATACAGAAATAGGAACAGAAATAGGGGTTAAGGTAGATATTAACTTACATCTTATCACCTTGCATAAGGTGATGCCGGGTTGATCCCCAGACCACATATTGTCTCTCTAAGCACCATCAGGAGTGGCCCTGGAGCACAAAGTCAGAAGTAGCATCCAAGACCCTTTGGTTGTGCTGGTAAAACCTAAATCAATTAATTTTAATACATAAAATGCAAAAGTATGTCTAGATAAGAAATATTTATTCACATTTCATGTAACAAAATCAAAGGAAATATTTCTAATCTACATTGCTACTAGATGTATTTTTGTTAATGTCTTCAAGAGGAATAAGCATTCAAAGATATAAAAACAATGCATATGGATTAAAGTTTATAAACTTGAAGTCTGCTGTATAATACAACATTAAAAATTCATGTTTAAATTTAAATTTTAATCAAAGTTTAAGTTTAATCTCATCAACATCCAAGATCCAGAGACTATAAAACAAAGCTTCTGGAAACATTTAAAATTTGATTATAATGGTCATTGTCTGTCACTGTCATCCCATTGCTCATCAATTTGTTCGAGTGGGCACCAGTAACGTCTCCATTATGAAACTTGTTACTGTTTTTGGCATAGTGAATACACCCTGGGTAGCTTGCCAGGCTCTGCCATGCAGGTAAGATACTCTCAGTAGCTTGTCGGGCTCTCCGAAAGGGTTGGAGAATCTAACCTGGTTCGGCCGCATGCAAGGTGAACGTCCCACCCACTGTGCTAATCTCTAAAAAAATTAGAGATTAAGTTATCTTCAAAGAAAATCACTTTGTTGATACAGATAATATTTGTGCCTATTTTTAAAACTTCCTCTTAAATACCTAATTACTATCTCATATGTTTTCCTATAAATGAATGAAGAATCATTGAAAATATTATTATTTCTTTTTGATGAGCTATTAAATGTTAATAAGAGAAATCTCAGGTCCTATGGGAGTTAGAGACCTAAGGGATGATTCCAAGAGTAACAAGATAAGAATCATCCTAGTACCAGGAGTTACAGGGAGGCAACCCCGATGTAAAAGCCACATTTCACGAAATCATTGCTGAAAAGTTCCCAGAGCTAGAGAATGCAGGCATCTGGGTTCTAGGAGCCAGAAAGTTGCCAGCTAAAAGAGACCCTAATAAAAAGACTCCAAGACATATCATAGTCAGAAAGATGGATGCCACAGATAGAGAAACAATACTGCAAGAAGCAAGGTCAAAGAGAAAAATCACGTACAAAGGAGCACCCCTTTGATATACAGCAGAACTATCAGAGGAAACCCTCTAAGACGATGTTCATGAAAAATGGAATAGTTCCTGATGTTCCATTTACCCTCAATGGAATGGACATCTCCAAATGCAGCAGCTATGGGCATGTCGAGAACACAGCATGACAAATCACTTGGCATCTGAACTGTGCAAGAGGAAGAGAGCATCATGGAATGCCTTCAAGAGCATTGAAGAAGTGGTTAAGAGGACGAAGAACCTCTACTCTGGGCACATATTTTTGACTCCACAGTTCTTCCTGCACTAACATACACCTCAGAGACCTGGAGCCTATAAAAACAGGATGAGAATGTTATTTGCATATCCCAAAGCGGAATCAAAAGAGCTATGCTTGGAGTATCATATTTCATTCAAGTGAGAGAAGGAATCCAGAGTTCTGACCTCTGTCGATGATCAAGAATCAGGGATGCTGAGGGATTCTGTCTTGTTTGCCAGGGCATCTAATGTCAGATGGGCCAGACAAATAATGCTAATTTTATCCTACCGCTGGACCAGACTGTTACCAACTGGATTTCACGGAACGTCAAAAAAATGTGTGGCCACCCACCTAGGAGATGGTCAGACTTCTTCGTCAAGACCCTAAATGAACAATTTGAGGCTCTTTGTGTTCCTGGAATGAGGAGACGCCATTGGGCTACACTAGCACACGACAGGGATGAATGGAGACTTTACTGGTGCTCGCTCAAATATATCGGACAGCAACCAGATGACAAGTGATACAAGTGATGTATAGAAGGAAGAAATCACATTTCTTAATGTATACACACACAATGAGGTTTCTTCTAACAGATTTTATGGAGGACATTGCTAGCAACACAATAGTAGTTGAAAACTTCAACACCGCTTATCACCTCGGATAGATCAGCAAAAATAAAACTCAGCAATGAAACACTGGCTTTGAAGGGCAAAATAGAAGAGAGAGGACTAATAGCTCTATACTGGGTGTTATATCCCAAAAAGAAAGAATACACATTCTTTTCCAGTGCACACAAGACATTTTCCAATATGGACCACATGCTGGGTCACAAAGCCTAACTCCATAGAATCAGGAAGATAGAAATTGTATCAAATATCTTTTCAGACCACAATGCACTAAAGATAGAAGTTAATCACACACAAATGCAGAGAACTAAATCAAATACCTGGAAATTAAACAACTCAGTGTTGAACAATGAGTGGGTCAAGAAGGATATCAAGAAAGAAATCAGAAGATATTCAATTGGAAACAAATGAGAATGAGTACAGGAGCTACTGGAACCTATGGGATGCAGCTAAGTCTGTGTTAATGGGAAAATTTATAGCTCTGAAAGCATTTCTTGGGAATAAAGGGCCCACATAAATACCCTGACTTCAAAACTCAAGATCTTAGAAAAGGACCAACAAAAGGAGCCCAAACCAGGCTGAAGGAAAGAAATAATAAAACTTAGAGCAGAAATTAATGACATGGAAATCTAAAAATCAGTCCAAAAGATCAATGAAACCAAGAGTTGTTTCTTTAAGAACATAAAGAAAATTGAGAAGTAACTATCAAGACTCACAAAGAAAGAGAGTTAGAGCACCCTAATAAACTGAATCAGAAATTAAAAGGGGGAACATCATAACAGAAACCAAAGAAATTTAAAGATCATCAGAAACTACTTTGAAAGTCTGTATGCCACAAAACAAGATAACCTAGAAGAAATGGATAAACTCCTTGATTCCTATAATCTCCAAAGACTGAACCAAGAAGATTTGGAATATCTGCATAGACCTATTACTATCAAGGAAATTGAAATTGTAATCAAAAGTCTTCCCAAAAACAGAAGTCCAAGTCCAGATGGATTCAATAGTGAATTATTCCAAACATTTAAATAAGGTCTATTGCCAGTTCTTCTCAAGCTTGTCTAGAAATTGAAGAAATATAAACTCTTCCAAATAGTTTCTATGAGGCACATATATCCCTAATACTAAAAACAAAGACACTACCAAAAAAAAAAAAAGAAAACTACAGCCTGTTATCTCTGATGAACACGAATCTGAGATCCTCAACAAATTATTAGCAAATAGAGTCCAACAACTCATCAAAAAGATCATACACCATGACCAAGTGGGATTCATCCCAGAGATGCAAGGATGGTTTAACATTTGGAAATCATTCAACATGATCCATCATATCAACAAAAGATAAAAACCATATGATCATGTTAATAGATGCAGAGAAAGCATTTGACAAGATCCAGCACCCATTAATGATGAAAACCCTCACCAAAATGGGTTTTGAAGGAATGTTCCTCAACATAGTCAAAGCCATCTACCACAAGCCTATGGCAAGCATTATCTCCAATGGGGAAAAACTAAGAGCCTTCCCTCTAAGATCAGGTCCAAGATAAGGTTGCCAACTCTCACCATTTCTATTGAATATAGTAATGAAAGTACTAGCATAGTGTTTAGGAAAGAAAAGTAGATTAAGGGCCTCCAGATGGGAAAGGAAGAAATCAAGCTCCCACTATTTTTAGATGATATGATACTATATTTAGAGAAACCTAAGGCATCTATAAAGTAGCTACTAGAGGCAATAGACTTGTATAGTAAAGCCGCAGGCTATAAAATCAATGCTCAAATGTACATGGCTTTCCTATAAGCAAAAAATGAGAAAGAAGAAAGTGATGTGAAAAAAGCAATCCCATTCACAATCATGCCTCAGAAAATCAAGGACCTCGGAATCAGCTTATCTAAGGAGGTAAAGGACCTGTTCAAAGAAAACTACAAAACACCAATTCCCAAAATAAAAGACATGAGGAAATGGAAACATACCTCCAGCTCATGAGTTGGGAGAATTAACATTGTCAAAATGGTAATTATATCCAAAGCATGACACAGATTCAATGCAATCCCTATAAGGATACCCATGAAATTCTTCAAATAAATGTATCAAGTACTCCTGGAATTCATATGGAATAACAACCCCCTACGAATAGCTAATGCAATTATTGGGAAAAAGAAGACGGGAGACATCACCTTCCCCAACCTCAAAATCTAATACAAAGCAGTAATAATTAATCTTTGATTAATAATTCGATTTGATTAATAATTCAATTAATATTATTAATTATTAATATTTTGACTAATAATTAAAGCATGGTACTGGAACAAATGCAGAGATGCAGACCTGGAACGGGGTGGATTATCCATACACACATCTTCAAATATATGATCATCTAATCTTTGATAAGGGAGCAAGAAATGTGAAGTGGATCAAGGAAAGCCTCTTTAATAAATGGTGCTGGCAAAACTGGACAGATATATGCAAAAACATGGGTTCAGATCTCTACCTAAGAACCATGCACAAAAGTCAGATCAAAATATATTAAAGACCTCAATATATGACCAGAATCCATCAGCTACATTGAACTTATGGTTGGCAAAATCCTCCACAACATTGAAGCTAAAAGTATCTTCAAAGACCAGACGCCACTGACCAAGCAAGTGGAAACAGAGATAAACAAATGGTACTATCTTAAACTAAGAAGCTTCTGTACCTCAAAAAAATAGTGACCAAAATACAAAGAAATTCTACAAATGGGAAAGGCTATTCACCCAATACCCAAGCTGATAAGGGGTTGATCAAGAATATGGAAATCACTGGTTGAACTCTGTAAGAAGAAAACATCCAACCCTATCAGAAATTGTGATGATAAAATGAACAGACACTTTATCAAAGAAGAAATCAGATTGGCCAAAAGGCACATAACAATTGCTCTTCATCACTAATCTTCAGGGAGATGCAGATCAAAACAACAATGAGATATCATCTCATACCACAGAGACTGCCCCACATCCAGAAGAACAAAAGCAACTGGTGTTGGTGTGGATGTGGGGAGAAAGGGGTTCTCCTTCACTGCTGGTGGGAATGCCGACTGGTTCAGCCCTTTTGGAAAACAATATGGACGTTTCTCAAAAAAGTAGAAATTGAGCTCCCATTTGACCCAGCAATATCACTTCTGGGAATATATCCTGGAGATGCAAAAATGTATAGTAGTAATGACATCTGTACTAGTATGTTCATTGAAGCACTGTTTATAATAGCCAGAATCTGGGGGAAACTCAACTGCCCAAGAATAGATGACTGGTTAAAGGAATTTTGGTACATCTGGGTAACTGTTAGAAAAGATTAAGTCATGAAATTTGCATATTTGATCAATATGGAAAGTATCACGTTAAGGGAAATGAGTCAGAAAGAGAGGGAAAGACATAGAACGATTGCACTCATCTGTGGAATATAAATTAACAGAATGAGTGACTAACACCCAAGAATAGTAGAGATAAGTACCAAGAGGTTTGCTCCACAGCTTGGAAGCTGGCCTCACATGCTGGGGGAAAAGGCAGCTCAGATAGAGATGGGACCACCAAGTAAAGGGTGTTTAGAGGGCCCATTCGGGATGGGCGATGCATGCCAAAAGTAGACTATATATACCGATCATGATGACCATTCAATACTTGCATTGCAGAACACAGCACCCTACAGGAGAGAGAGACTAAAAGGGAATGTGCTTGCCACAGAGGCTGAGGGGGAATGGCAGGGTGTATAGAAGGGGTGGGAGGGATACTGGGAACATTGGTGGTGGAGAATGGGCACTGGTGGAAGAATGGGCACTCAATCATTGTATGACTAAAATGTAAGCACAAAAGTTCATAAGTCTGTAACTGTACCTTATGATGATTCATTAAAAATAAATAAATAAATAAAGAGTTGAAATTATATATAGCAAAATACTACACTGTATATAATAACCTTGAGTTTCAAAAAATAATCACTTAGGGATTGACTCTGAAAATAAATAAATAAAGATAAATAAAAGAAGTTTGACAAGTATGGCTCTTTAAATGTCTTGCATTACTCTAATCAAAATGAAGTCCAAATTTTATTAAATTGAGTCTAGGCCACAAGGAAATCACACACACATACACCTATACTCACACTACTATTATTTTGTTGTTCTTATAACCTCATTTTCCATTCTGAAGTACTTGAAAGTGACAATTTCAAAAAGAAATAAATGATGTACAATTTTTATCTTATTTAAATCCATGACCCCTCCAATTTTATATATTTGTATTAATTAATAGAAGTCAGAAATTGACTAATCAAAAATGAAAATTAAAATATAGGATTAAAAAATCGTCAGTGACAAGGAGAGAATCTAAATGAAAAGTCTGTGGAATATAGAAACTAAATTAGGATCTGTAGTTGGAGAAACACATACTTGGTGGTTACTAAGCCTCAGAAAAAGAACAGATTCACATAGGTCATAAAAAAATCCCATGAGGCTGCAGGCTATCAAATAAAGTTCAAAACACATGGTTAGTTTCCTAGAATGAAATTTTTTTAAAGTCATGGGAATAATGAATATAAATCATTACTATAAATATTCACAGGATAATACAATTAGTGTAATCAAAATCTCATCTTGGATTGTTAAATATGGAAACTATGATTGATAATTGGGGCTGGAGTGATATCGTATGTATGACACTTGTCTTCTATTAAGGCACTTAATACCCATTTTCCATAACATCCATACCATAATTGATGAGATTCCAATATGGTGTGAATCATGTGAACATCTGTAAGGGCGATTGGAGGCTGCCCTAGAAGCCACCATCCCTCTGAGAGAGCCCGACAAGCTACAGAGAGTGCCCTGTCTGCAATGTCAGACCCAAACACCTGAAGAATCTCCCGCCAGTACTCGGCAATACACTGGCTCTGCTCTTTACATGCTACCTGTCTGAATGCAAGGTTCCATTCCAATGTAAAACCAGTGGGATGGTTCTGTTGTACAAGAAGGGAGACATCCAGGACATCGGCAACTATTGCCCAATCTTCCTGCTGTCCATCATCTACAAGTTGTTCACTCAATTCATCCTAAATAAAATAGGCAGAACACGACAAAGGACAAATATGTCAGCAAGCTGGGTTCTGAAAAGGATTCAGCACGATCGACCAAATCTACATGGTGACCAAGCTCATTGAGGTTTCGAGAGAGTTCAAGATACCACTCTGTCTAACGTTCATAGATTTAAAGAATGCCTTGATTCTGTTGAGACTGAAGTGGTCATCGAAGCTCTAGACAAAAAGGGCATTCAAAGCAAATACAAAACAATCCTCTGTGAGTTGTATTACGGATTCACCATTAGGATCTCACCATTCTACAAGGAAGTGATCACTGATGTAAAGAGAGGGAGTTCAGCAGAGTGAAACCATTTCACCAAAACTCTTCAGTGCCACACTCGAGAACGTCATGCGACCACTGGAATGGGAAGGACTGGGAGTGAAGATAGACAGTCGGCAACTACAGCACCTCTGCTTCACTGATGACATTGTTTTAATAACACCAAACATGAGCTAAATGGTACAAATGCTGGCCGATTTCGACCACGAGTGTGGACATGTCAGACTGCAGCTGAATCTCACCAAAATAATGCTCATGAAAAACGAACTATTCCATGATGTTCCCTTTGCTCTCAATGGAACGAACATCTCCGAATGCAGAAGCTATGTGTACCTGGGTCGAGAACTCAACATGAGGAACAACTTGGCGCCAGAAATGCGCAGGAGGGAGAGAGCAGTGTGGGACGCCTTCAAGCGTGTTGAAGAAGTGGTTGAGAGAACAAAGAACATCCAGCTTCAGGCACATCTATCGACTCCACTATTCTTCCTGGACTAACGTTCACCTTAGAGACCTGGGCCTTACAAAAATAGGATGAGAGCACTATTTGGGTATCCCAAAGAGGAATCCAAAGAGCTATGCTTGGAGTATCATGTCTCACTCAAGTGAGAGAAGGAGTCCAGAGTTCCAACCTCCTTCGACAATTAAGAATCAGGGACACTGTCCTGTTTGCCAAGGCATCAAAAATCAGATGGGTCGGACATGTAATGTGATTCAGAGATGACCGCTGGTTCCCAACTGGATTCCACAAGATGTCAAAAGACCACGTGGCTGTCCACCAATCTGACCACCAATGACATGGTCAGATTTCTTCTTCAAAACCTGAACGAATGTTTTGAAGCTCTTCTTGTTCCTGGAGTGAGCAGATACCATTGGGCTACACTTGCACTTGACAGGGATGAATGGAGATGTTACTGGCACCTGCTCGAGCAAATCAAACAATCAAAGGGATGACAGGTAATACAAGTGATACAAGTGGTATAAAGCAAAATAATAATAATACCTATTATGTAATGTTAATATCCTAACCTTTAAATTATCATATACAGAATAATTAAATTAATTAAAATACAATTTTAATAATATACTGTTCCCAGACTGAATGATTTAAACAATGACACTACCCACATAATCTAAGAGGATCAATCCAGCCATAAATGTCCTAAAATTAGAGTCAGATGCTAGAAGATAAGTTTTAAGAAATGTGATATGCAGATGTGTGCAGCTTTTTTGGCTTGGAAATAGAAGAGGTTCATGAAACAAGAAATGGGAAATTTTCTGCTCAACAAAAAAACATACCTTCCTTTGAGCTTTCATAAGGAAAAGTAGTCTATGGAAACCTAGATTTTAATTAGTAAGACTTCTGCCAGAACCTTAATCCACAGACACATAAAATTAGAATATGGATTGTTTTTCTTGTCACCAGATCATTGTTACTGTAATCAGTAACATGAGAAATAGCAAACTGTATAAAAAACAATTTCAAGAACCTAACTTAACAAATTAAGATGATAATGTAACTTTTACAGCACATGTTTTAAGAATTGAACAAAAATAAAACAAAAAATACAAAACAAAATACAAAACAAAATAAAAAAACAAAAAGTAAAAACCTGTCAGTTTTAAATTGCAAAAAAATATGGTTAACTACAAGGAATAGTCTATTTTCTGAATTGGGAAGTCCATATTGTTAAAAAAAATAGAAAAATAATCTTAATCACCTTAAACCTATTTGCTGAACTCTATGGTTCTGGTCCCTCCACTGCCCTATTTTTGCCACTATTTCATTCAAAAGTGGTGGCAATTAGCTCACATTCCTAAGTAGATGTCTTGCCCTGGAATGCTTTAACAAATCTAACAATATTTCTTTTTTTTAAGTTTTTTATTGAAACACCAAAAAATAACTATAAGCTTTCATCTTACATTATTTCTAATCCTGACAACATTTATGCTTGTTCCATCAAAACTTCAATCATCATCATCATCATCATGATCATCATCATCATCATCATCATAATCATCCCGTTGATCATCGAATGTCTCGAGCGGTCTCAGTAACGTCTCCATTAGTCATAGCCCTGACATTTTAGAAGCCTTTCTTTACACGTCCTCCCCAACTATGCTGCATTGGAGGCTCTTTCAGGGTCAGAGGAATGAGACCCAGTATTGTTACTGGTTTTGGCATATGAATATACCATGAGAAGTTTGCCAGCCTCTCCCATGTGGGCAGGAAACTCTCAGTAGCTTGCCAGGTTCTCCCAGAGGGAGAAGTAGGCTATAAGATGTTGGTTTTAAGTCTCTGGATGTTGGCCATTGGTGGGATTACATGGCATTGGGGGCAGTCTGTGGGTGTGACTGTCTAGCTACTGGAAAATGGGGGCATCTGGGTGAAAGAAGCCCAGTCCCAATCTGAGCAGGCTTGCAGGTCTCAGCCCCGGGTCCCACACACCTGGGTTCCTCTGCTGGTACCTTCATGTGTGAGGCTCGTTCGAACATGTGGAGAGGGGCCTTGATCATGGCAGTGGCTAGGTCCCGGGGGTCTTTGGCCACAGAAGCTCTGCTCAGGGAGGGGAAGGAAGCTGGAGCCCACCCTCTCCAAGGGGCCCCAGGGAAGTCAGCCAGGCTTGTGAGCAAGAGACTCTGTGCGTTGCTCTCTTCCAGGAGCTTGCTCTGCCCATCTCTTCAATACTTTATCTAATATACCTACTATTGGTCCAATTCTTATGTTTTTAATATTTTTTTATTTTACTGAATTATCTTGAGATAAAGCATTACAAGCTATTCATGAATACTGCTATATTTATTGCTTATTTATAGCTCCCCTATATAGAATATAAGATCAATACTAGCAAGAAATTTATTTTTATTTAGTAACTAGATCAGTATATTTAAAAAATATTTGATTAAAATTTCATTTAAATTTATGAAGCAAAGCTAATGAAGCATAGTTTTAAATAGAGAAAATCCTGCAAGACCAAAATGTTGTATATATGGAAAAGTAAAAGTACATAAATAGCATGGATGGCAGAGCCTGGCAAGCTACCTATGATGTATTTGATATGCCAAAACCAGTAACAGTAACGTGCTCTTCATGTTCCTGGAGTGAGCAGATGACATCAGGCTACACTAACATATGACAGGGACAACTGAAGATGCTACTATTGTCTGCTCCAGCAAATTGATGAACAACTGGATGACAGTGTTACAGTGATACAGTGTTGCATAGAGAAAGCAATTAGCATGGTTGAGCTTTATGTATGAATATGTGTATATGTATATTTACATACAGAAATTCATAACATAAATAAAAGCACAGAGACCCAGAATAACAAATTAGTGCTGTGGAATATTTAAAATATTCTAAAACCTTTCTCCTCTCTGGAGAAGACCCTAGTATTCGTTTTTTCAGTGTGTTTGTCTCTCTCACTTTCTCTCATAATATTTCCAAAATGAACGTTTTCAGTCCACACACAATTTCTAAGTTAAAAATATCCTTTTCAAAACTAAAATAAATCATACACAAGATACCTTTTTATCTTATACAATTTTAAGCATAGTGTGATCAGACATTTTTTAAAAAATACTGAATATCATATTAATGTCAAGATTCTTAAAAATAAATCATCTTAAGGAATCTGATATATTTTAATTTATTTCACTTAACAATTTTAATTTTCATTATTTTACTTGGATCATTATGGCTTACTAAAACATAATTGTATGTGTAGTTACCTAGTCAAAAATGATGGCAGCTAGCAAAAAAATAGTTATTAATATATACATTTTAAGTTTGACATAGTAGAGCATCTAATGCTTTATTTTCTAGTTCATTTACATTCCATTGCCTGGTACTGAAATACTATGAATGTGTGGCCTTGTCAGAACTGTTTTTATAAAATGTGACAGAAGATTAGTGGCTGAGTAGTGTTGAATTAAACTCAGTGAACTGTCAGAATAACTTAAAATTTGCCAGTTTTATTTTGCCCAGCATTTTTTCTCCTATCCCAACCTTCAGGGTAGGTAATATTATTTGAAACATAGGTTTGCATTTATGATCCACATTTCTGGTTCATATTAATCTACCAAATACTAGAAAAGATGACAAATGAAGATAACTGTAGATTCACTGTTTTATAGTTCTGAAAATCATGTATTCTTCCCTCTGAACAGTCTCTCCAATGTGCCTCTAGAATGAACTTCATTTTGCGAAATTTGCCTGCTTTATTTTGTCATGAATTTTACTTTGTCTTCTAATCATCACCTCAAAAGTAAGCAATATTCTTTGAAATGTGAACCTCACATTTTTGATTCACATTTCTAGCTGAGTTTCACTAGCTTCCATATTAGTTACCAACTACTGAAAGTGGAAAAATGAAGATAACTATATATTCACAGTATTAAACAGTGATGAGTATATTGTCCTGCTCTCTGTTCTCTATGTAGCTGTTGTCTTTAATTACTCATTAAATTATTTCTGTAGGAAATTATTTTCTCTTATTCGTTTCAGTTTTCATTAGGATGTATCGTTATAGTAGTAATGATGTTGTTTGTATTCAATGCAGTAAATATAAAAAATGAGCAAATATTTTCATATATACTTTCTTGACTATTACCATATATTTACTATCTTATACAAACAATATCCTCAGAGTGTTCATTATAATAATAAAAATTCTAGAAATACAAAGCATGAAATGATTAACTTTTTATTTATTCTTTTGGATTTTTGAGCTTTGTATCAGTCTGATAAAATCAATGAGACATTTGTTCTGACAATCTACTGGAAAGTTAGGTGTCTAATTGACTTGCGTACTGAAAGAACAATGTTAATTTGCTTTTTTAAAAATTAATTATATTCCTGGCTGATCTGTATTTTAATTTGAAATCATACAATCATACAATCAAAAATTCGTGTTACATTATAGTTACTCATGTCAAAAGAAATGTTCAGTTGAGAGTTTTACTTGGGAATTTAATCTTTCAAAGCAAATAAACTGGGTTATGGATGTAACTGATTATTTACCTTAAACATCTGAGGTCCTTGGTGTGTTTTCAGACATTGAAAGAAACTATCATCAGTGACCACTGAAAATGTCAATTTGTTTTCCGAACAAATAACATTGAAATACTTAGTAGCTTCTAAATATTAATCCCATTAGAAAACCAATAATCATTATGGTATTTTGATTCTTTTTGTTTCCTTTATTTTCCTTTATTTTTTGTGGGGGGGGGTCTTTGTTTTTATCTATCAGTGCCCAAGGATTATTCCTGGTTCTGCACCCAGGGATTATTTCTCGTACTGGCCAGGGGACAGTACATGCTGTTGGGGATCAAAGTATCAAACCTGGTCAGCTGCACATGAAGCAGGTGTCCTGCCTGCAGTATTATCTCTCTAGACACATGAGCATTTCTTTATGAAAAATAAGAACTGCATCTAACCAAGTTAGTTCATAGGGTCAACTACTGCAGTGCAATTAACAGTAGAAGATTATATCAATATCACTATAGAATTCAAAGACACTCAATGTTTCAGTACACTATAAGAGATGTAAGTTTATAGTATATAGTCATGGCTGGGTGAACCGAAAGAAACTGCACAAGGAAATAGTCTAGTCTATTACGAGGTCTATTGTAATTCAGAAAGGGGTGTATAAGTAACAAATTTAACAATATAAAATTCAATAATATAAAATTGAAAAGATTGCCTGAAACACTTCTCCAGAGTTAATCCCAGCACTGAATAATTGGCATCATTTAGGTATTCTATTTTGTATTTATTTAATGTAACACAAAATTTGATACATGCTCACTGCTAAGAAACATGTTTATTGTTTTCAGGGAATTGGAATGGTTTTGTCAAAAATAGTCTAATGCACATTTCTCTTTTTATGAAAGAAAAGTATTACAAAGCCTTCACTGTTATGAAAACTGTATTCAAGATTTATTAGTCTAAAGTACAAATAAATTGGACAGATTTAATCTTTGGAATAAAGTTTAAGTCTTATAATACATTCCTTTGAAATTATCAGACTTTTAGGTTTTTATTTTCCAAATATGAAGTCCTATTTTCTATTTTAAAAATGAAATCTAGGTACTTAATATATCCTACTGAGAGGATATTGTTGTTGAATAATGTCAGATTGCTTTCGTTTAAAGCACATTGTTAATTGTACTGTGCTTTTATATCTTTACTTACTTTCTTCTTCCTTGACTCTCTCCATGTCATAGAGTAAAAATCCTCCTGCAATATAGTTTTAGATAGTGAAAAATTAAAACTATCTTTCATTTTCAGTGTCAGAGTGAACTTATGATCTTAAAGATCAATAATTGAAAATAGGACAACAAGGTTGAACTGTTTTGGTGAATTATATTGTGACTAACAACTTTAGCGTCTAACTCAGGTTGGCTTAAATTACATGCCAACCTTTGAGTACAGCTGGTCTACCAACCCCTTAAAAAATTCTCTCAGTCTTCCTGCCATCCCTGAAATTGGTCTTTAAGTAAAACAGAGGTGTCCCCAGTTGTACACAAAGCTACTATTGCCTTTCTGCATAGGTCCAGTATTCCCCAGGACATGGTATTTTTGCATCACACATTTTACAGACCACTCAAGAAAAATGAAAATGAGATTAAAATGGGGCCAAAAGCTAATCTATAAATAAATTCTTGATTATCCTAGTATTCCAAAATCACAAGGCTTTGGTATGGAATACAGAGCTGAAAGCAAAGTAAATATAGGCTGTTCGACTGCTGACTGCTTTGTTTTATTCAGTTTTGCTCATTCTATATATGCTTAGGTGTCATTTAGCTTAATTTCATCAGGCTGTCTTTGGAGAAGTAGATGCCTACTTTCTGTTTTCTGAATAAGAAAGAATATTGGCCCTGAAGATGTAAAAACTTTTTACTGAGTTATAAAAATTTGCCAGATTTATTTTGTTTGGTCGCCAAATAGTGGTTCATACAATTTCACTGTATCACTGTATCACTGTCATCACGTTGATCATCGATTTGCTCAAGCAGACACCAGTAACATCTTCATTGTGAGACTTGTTGTTACTGTTTTTGGCATGTTGAATACACCATAAAGTACACTGAAATGCAAAATACCATTTTTTCACTGAATTATCTAAATACTGACATTGTTTTATTTTAGCAGTGGAATAATACGTTCCCACTCAATAAAATAACATCTTTACCAGTAGAGTAAATGGGAGAGTGGAACAGAATAATGTGCATTCTTGAAAACAAAGACATTGAAGTTCAAAGATAGACCCATATGGCAAAATTATGTTCTAGAAGGCATCAGTAACTATTGAGCTATTTGAATGTGTATACAGGGAGCAATTTGTCCAGAACGCAAACTAACTGTTATATCTATCACAGTTCAAGTATATATGATGGTGTGTTGGGGTCTCAGTAGCCTGCCTGAGACTTTGACTAAAGCCCCTGCCCCTGAAAGCAAGAGCTGGCCCTGTTTCCAGGGTCCCAGGGCCCTGCATTCCACACACTCCTGCATTCCACGCACAGGCATTCTAGTTGAGGAGACAATGGGATGAGGGGTGTGACAGTTAACATTTACCTGAGCTAGTTAACCCGGCCCTGAGATTGGGGAATACAAATCATTAACTAGCATCTGTTCTGAACTCCACGAGATAAGCGTGATACATGAGTGGAATGTCCCCCCTCACCCGATTGTGTTTATAAAAACCCCTGTGTAAGAATCAATAAACCAAGTTTGCTTGACCACCAGGCTCCCCCGCTCTGCTCGGGGACCTTCTTGGTCGGCTTGTTTCTCGGCAGTAGGAATCCTGGGCGAGCAGACGGCCAGGGCAGAGGCTTTTCTCCTTCCCACTCCCTCGTCCCATAGGGAGTAAGTCCGGTGACTTCGGGGCTCATACTCCAGTGTGCCGGGGTCGACTGGCCAGGACCCCGACAATGGAGAAAACCCAATTAAATAAAATACAATAAAATGTTACATGACATTATTCTGACTCATCTTTTCACTGAATTGGTGATTTGCCATAGGAAAGAAAATACCTTCAATACTTATAGCTGAGCTGTTCTTCTATTTTTACCCAGCCTAATATGCATGTATAAATAATAACTCAAGCATTCCCAACAAGGATGAGATGAAGCCAAATCACCCAAAATTGACATATGGAAATCATCTTTGGTTCAAAGAAACCGCGTTTTGAATTTGACAGTGGAAATACATAGATTCTGGGGTCAATTGTAACCCTTTATAAAAATCAGATAAATGTTGATACATAAATACGCCTACCTATAACAGAAGTTTCATCAACGTTATCATCAATGACAGAACTATTATTGAGATTTGAAATACCCATACAGTCTCCCTGTTGCAAGTTGATAGTGTCAAAATGTAGGAAAATACAACAGGAATTAAAGGCCTTCTCTTATAATTCATGATTTAAAGAAATATTATACCTTCTTGTGTGTCACCTCAACTATTCTTAGAATCTAGCAAAATGTTTTTTGGTCTAGTACATATAAAAGTTGTAATGACGCCAGCAGTTAATTGAGATTTTTCTGCTAAAATGACTACTAGAAGATTATTTAATAGGGAGAGTTTCGAAGGATTTCATGTACCTCGTATGTTCTATTTTTAAATAGGTTTGAAATATTTCTATTATATTTTATTTAAAACAAATTTATGTGACAGAAATAGGACCTCTTGTTTTGTAAAGAGTATCTTATTTTAATTCAACCATGTAATGGCACAGGCATTATCTATGATAATGTACTGCTACTGTACTATAACATTAAATACTCTGGAGTTCTGCAAAGCCAATATCTAAAATATTAACTACCAGTTATTTTCATAAAAGTCTTCTGGTTTTTGATTTAACAAATAAAATGGGAAAATGATACTGTTTTTTTATATATTATTTTGTAACTGTAATATTAATAATAAATCAAGAAAGTAATTTCAAACATAGACTGAGGAAATGATGTATAGAGGTAGATATTCAAGTCCAAGAAGTAATGCTAAGATAGTAGATACCAATAGTAGTATTAAAAACATTTCCTTAGAGTAAATATTTTTCCACCATATTTTATCAACTCAGAAGTCCAATATTACCATAGCTAATATTATTAGAGATTACATAAGCCTCAAAGCACAAGGCTGATTTTTGCTAAAAAAAAAACTAAATTTGACCGGAAAAAATAGGCAGTCATTTATTTTTCTGTAAAAACAAGTTATAAGTACTTTTAGAAGACCACCTGCCACTCAGGAATCAGGAAGTGAAAAGAACGGAATCATTTAGTAGCTCTCACACTGATAGTATTAAAAACTTTGGAAGAACAAGGTTCATACAATGAAGAGAAAATACGTGATTTCAATCTTCATCAACACTCATGATTTTCCCTCCTACAGAATTTTAATTTCATAAAAATAAAATTCTGTACTTTTCAAAATTATACAATTAAACTAAATCTAACTCTTTGCTGTGAATTTTGTTTTTTTCCTGATGCTTTCTGGGCATTTCTATCTTTTAAAAGTCTACTAAAAGTTAATATTCCAATAATTAATTTAAGGGTATTGTACATAATTAGTTCATTGAATTCCTAACCAATTCATAAAGAAAAAAATCTCTGAATACATAATGCAATACTTTTCCATTTAGCCATCTGTGCACAATATGAATCATTTATTTTAATATTTTCAAAAGGATTTTATAAACCATAGCTTATATTTATCATTCTGTCTTTGATAAATAGCTATGTGAGCAGGGACTGGCCCCAGCAATTAGTGTAGCTATTCATGTAAAATTTTTCAAGTATCATTTCAGTATCTTACTATGATGAATTTCTTTTATTCCTTTTCTTACTTTTATAAGAGGAATTTTTCAATTCACGTTTCATGAATGCTAAATCTCAAACATGTTTCTAAGGGAATTAAAAATGAACTAAATGGAAGCAATTGCCTCATTCCTAAAAAGGTTTCTAAATTGTTAAGATAAATTAATGAGAGGCTATGTTCCTCAAACCTAATTTTCTTTATTTTAAGTTAATAGATCAACTCAAAAGCATTTAGAGGATGTATTTATAAATCAGCCCTGTCATTTATAAATCAACAATTACATTTCACTTATTCCTAATATTTCATTTTTGTTAAAATGTCATTATCATGCCAAAAATTCATGTTTTGCAGATAAGAGAAAATTATAAGAAAAATCTAACAATTTATCATTAAGTATCACTTACTATATCCAAAAGAATTCTTGTCAGAATTCCTATTATAGAAAACTAGAACAAAAATGTGTTGGCATCTGAGAGGTAGTAGATAGCAGACACAAGGCTTGCCTCATCTCTGGCCAACCTTAGTTCAATCCCTTGTACCACATACACTTCCTGAGCACTGCCAGGATTGATCCCTGAGCATAGAGCCAGGAGTAAGCCCTAAGCAGACCTGGTTTGACCCCACCCCAAGCCAAAAATTCTATCATGAGATATCCATTAACAAAAGTATGGAAGCAAAGTAATTTAAACCAATCTAAAATAGTTTCGATTGATTTTAAATGATTATGTGGGCGAGAATTTACTATACATATTCAAAAGCCTTTACATAGAGTGACATATTTTATTCCTCATGTGAACTGCTTGGGTATGATTATACATAATTTCTTTAAACTTGACTAACACATTAAGTAACATTGGTTCCATATAAATCTTTACTTTCATTGTGACTATTTGAATAAGAAGGTGGAAACAAAAAGTAGTTCAATTAAATATATTTTTAAAGTTGATATTTCAAATTATCATGTAATATTCAGAATAAACATAGCACTATAGCACAGTCTTCCCGTTGTTCATTGATGTGCTCGAGAAGACACCAGTAATGTCTCCATTGTGAGACTTGTTACTGTTTTTGCCATATCAAATACATCATGGGTAGCTTGCCAGGCTCTGCCGTGCAGGCAGGATACTCTCTGTAGCTCGCTGGGCTTTCCGAGAGGGACAGAGGATGGAATCTGGGACGGCTGCACGCAAAGCAAATGCCCTACCCACTGTGATATTACTCCATATGACACTTGAGATACTGACAGTGTGGGGCCAGAACAATACTTCAGTGGTAGTGTTTGCCTTGCAAGCACCGATCTGGGTTTTATCCTGTGCTCCCAATTTAGTTCCCTTAGTCTGCCAGAAGTGATCCCTGAGTTAAGGGCTAAGAGTAAGCTCCGAGCACAGTTGGTTGTACCTTCCTTCCCTCATGAAAGAAATAAAATATAAAATGAAGTAATGACAATATGAACAAGAAATATAGTAATATTTGATTTGAAATTGTATTGGTATATGAAACTGAGTAATAGAATTATTTATAAAAACAGTTTTTTGCATTTAGACCCTGAACATTATTTTCTTCTCCCATGAGGCACCAAAGTAAAAAATAAAAAAAATTATGATGACAATATCTTTATTTATGTTTCTCGGACTGGAGCAATAGCACAGTGGGTAGGGCATTTGACTTGCATGTGGCCAACCTGAGTTCGATTCTTTCATCCCTCTCAGTGAACCCAACAATATACTGAGAGTATCCCGCACACAAAGCAGATCCTGGCAAGCTACCTGTGGCGTATTCAATATACCAAAAACAGTAACAACAAGTCTCACAATGGAGACATTACTGGTGCCTGCTCGAGCAAATCGATGAACAACAGGACGACAGTGCTACAGTGCTATAGTGCAACTGTTCCTCAAGTCTTTCTTAGAAATACTTCAAAAGAATAATTCTTTTTTGAGAAAAATATTAGAGGAAAACTCTTAAAGGTATTGGTACAAGGTAGCACTGTAGCACTGTCATCCCATTGTTCATCGATTTGCTCTAGAGGGCACCAGTAACATTTCCATTGTGAGACTTGTTGTTACTGTTTTTGGCATGTCCAATAAGCTACTATGGGTAACTTGCCAGGCTCTGCCGTGTGGGCGGGATACTCTCAGTAGCTTGCCAGGGTCTCCGATAGGGACGAAGGAATCAAATCTGGGTTGGCCGCTTGCAAGGCAAATGCCCTTCCAGCTGTGCTCCTAGCAGCAGATAAATACTATCTCAATAGCTAACGTTTCTAGTTATTTGACTGTCAGTTTCTCTCTGTTTTTGAATGCTACATGGGCAATACCCTACAACTCAACCTTTGAAATTCTTCCTGATTGGTTTTACTAATCGTTAAAATTTTCTGAAGGACTCATGTCAACATTGCGTCTTTCCTCTGTAGCAAATAATAAAACACTACATAAAGATACAAATAAAATAATAAGAAAATGGTTGCCTTATGGTTAATGTTTTTTAAAACATTTTTTCCTGTTTTAAGAAAACACAATAGAAAAATCAAGCAAACTAAACTTCTAATTATCAGACAGTCATTGGCAGAAACAGCTGCAGCAAATATGATAGTAAGAAAGAAAGCTTAATTAAAACAGATGTTTTTAAATGTGCAATTTTAATGGTATACAAATATGAGACAAAATAAATTTTAAATAAAATGAATTGGAGTGGAGGCTTAATTGAGAGCCAAAAAAATAAAATAATCTTGATACAAACTCAATTAGAATAATAAAGAAGACTCGGCCATCCTTCACAGTGAACTCTGAGAAGGGTAGAGGAGGATTAGTTTTATCTGTTAACTTCAATATTATTTCGTCAAATATGTAATTAAAATGTCTTCCAAGACATTTTCAATGACCATAAAAAATTCAGAGAAGATACTTTAGAAATATTTCCCCTAGACAGCACTAAAGTTATAGTCAACAGATGCCTACAATGAAATTTAATAAAAGATTTTCCAAAACTTTAATATCTAAACAAATGGAAAAACTATCTTTTCTCACATTTGCTCTCATTTTCTCCTCAACTGTTCTACTTAGTAGTGGTCAAGATGAGGAATGAACTGAGACTTCACATTGCTTCTCATTTTGTTTTATTTTTGTTGAATTAATATTGGTTGGCAAGACTATATATGTCTTAGAGGCGCAATTCCACTCATCTCCGTAATTCATGTTATAAAAACACATTTCACCACAATCCCTGGCAGCCATCCCCATTGTGAACCATCCTCCTTCTGCCCTAGTAACTGCATTTTGAGTTTCATAGTGTTTTGTTTAACTTAATCTTTTCTCTGGCTTTGTTATTCTCCCATATCTAGCTATTCTCTGCATTTAAAAGCTACGGACATCGGTATTATAGTTTTATAAAATATAGTAAATGTTATAATAATAATGACAAGAGCAATAGATTCTTAGAAAATAAATGTGATTTTACTCTGCATAACAAATATCAGGAACAAACCCAGGATAATTCTATTTCTTCTTCTGTCTGGGGGATCCAAAGTGGTAGTGTGTTTGGGTTAAGGTATTTGACTAAATATAGATTGGTTGGTTCTGAATCTAAATCTTTTGTAATGAAATATGAGCTTTGTTCTGGGGAAGATACTATACAGTTTAGTCATTCATGTTTTTTTTTTTTATTTCTGTTTCTCTGGTTTTAAACAAAACAGTCAACTTTGAAAATAAGTCCACAGCAAGGTAAAATAATCTCTTACTTACTTAGACAGAATAGTTAAAAATATAAGAAACCCAGGGAGTGTATTCTTCTGTTCAAATGACTTCTCTGAAATCAGATTCAGTTCCAATGTTATGTAAATTTTGGTAGTTTCCTAAGAAGGAGATTTATTCTTCTTAATTATTACCTTGTCTTCATTTTCACTTTGGCACAATTTTTTAACTTTACTAAGCTACTAACTGATGCCAAGTCAAACTTATTTACATACACATAAAAAATAGATTTAAAATGGGATATTATTGGAACAAATAGCACAAGTTATGTTTAGTTGGGACAGAACAGATGCACATTGAAGATAGCAAGGAAAATTGGACAATGTCTTCTGAAGGAGTTCTTTAATATTCAAATATATCCCCAGGCAAGGCCAAGTGGGAGAATCCATGCATACTGCATATCTAACAAATGTCAACAAAATCTCTAGAATGCGTGTCATGTTTCTCAATACATTTTTAATGGAAGTAAGATATATTTGATTTCTATATAACTGAGTTACGTTATAACTATCCAAAAATGTGACTTTTATAAAATGCTATCTATTCACTGACAGGTTTAAGTTGAACCCAATAGCTAAGGGCTGGAGTTCTCTGATGTGTCATTTATTTATGCAGGTCTCAATGGATTAGATCAAGCATCAGATAAGTTGGGAGCATAGCTAGGGATACTGACAAATGCACGTAGTCTCTCCGGGAAACTGAACTTCTTCATAATGTAGCTCCATATTAGACCAGAAAGAAATTGAAAAGGCCCAAGAATCATGGAGATTTCATTTAGAACCACAGCAACTGGTCACGGAGCATCACTGCTGATGGAATCATAAGCCCTAAGATAAAAGAAATATCAATATATCTTCCATAAGTGGAGACTCATCCAAAAGTCTATGGAAGAGTCATGTCATATCTCCTTATATGATATCAGCATTATAAAAGATATCAAGATCAGTCATATCAGTCAAAGAAAGGATGGGAGAAGATAGTCATATTTAGAGAATAAAATCTGAAATGCCCAGAAGAACTTATGCACTATAATTGCCTGGCTTTGGTTGATAGGAGTCAATTGTGTGCATCCTTAACCAATTCTAACATCACTATAAAGGCTTAATATCATAGTACAACACTATTGAAATAAAAGTGTTGCATTTTTTTTTCTTTTAAATTGTAATTGACCCTTAAAGTTTACAGCTTCTAATTCCCATTTTTCTTTTTTGAAAGGTGTTCATTTCTCTTCTAGGCCACATTTGTTTGTATAAGATTTCCTGATACTTACATTCAGAATAAAAAAAAACCTGCAATTAACATATCTATGTAACTCTTTAAATTGTAAAAAAAATGGAAAACAAAACTTTTCATGTATGATGATGCATGTATAGGTGAACACTGTCTAGATGGTAGATAGAAAGACATTATTGAACCAAACTGAAAGTGTCTATGACTAGAGTAATCTTCATTTCTGAATCTTATTACATAGTGTTAACTTCTGTTTTTAAAATTCCTTCTACAATTTGACTCATAATTTACTTTCCTGCTGGCAAGCACTTTTATAAATCATCATGCCTTGCTTTGTCAATATGTTTTAAATTTTTTTCCAGAAATATCTGAGCAATTCACAGTTACGTTTATATTATATAATACTTTTATATATTATCAGTTACTTATATATATTGATATAGATATTGATCAAATCATGTCAAAGTAGATAGCAACAACAAAAGGTTTGTCCCCAAATGTTACCATTTTCCTAGTCAGGGTTGAATTAACTGGTATGGTAACTCTCCCTTGATTTTGCTTTATGTTTAGCAAAGTGAGCATCTTACATGATTCAATAAGATGTGTGGATCAACCAGGCCTCACGGGATGGGGGATCCCCGCCCTGATGGGACCCTGAGATGATGCCCACAAACTGCCTCTGGCTACTATTTAAACGCCTTAATGGCCATGATCCAGAGACACACAAAAGAATCTCAGAACTGAGCAGTTCACTGCAGAGATTTCTCTACACCCTAATTACATTAAATTTTAGAATTCTATAATGTTGTTCTCATGGCTGCGTGACATCGTATGCTATTCCTAACAAGAAATACAAAATAAGTTGTCTAGCATTGTCTTTCAAGCAGGTTTGAGTGGGGGTGGGAAAATTTCGAAGAATGATGATGGAACTGTTGACAAAATATTGAATGTAATCAAAGGAGAGAGAGTATTGTGGAAGTTGCCATACAGGCAGTGGGATGGGGGTATATTGGGGATGTTGGTGGTGGAAAATGTGCACTGGTGAAGGGATGGGTGTTTGATCATTGTATAACCAAAACTCAAACATGAAAGCTTTGTAACTATATCTCATGGCGATTCAATAATAAATAAATAAATAAATAAATAAATAAATAAATAAATAAAAGAGAACAAACGGGAACACAATAAAAAAAAGTATTTGCTTGGAATTTTTTAAGAAATAAGAAGTATAGAAGATGCCCCAATTTTTTTCCCCTTTGAATTCCAGTCTTGTGAATTCTATTCTAGGAAAAAGCAGCAAAGTATCTTGGTTACTGATTCAAAGCAAATGCAATATCCTGGTAGACATTAATAGGACCACACACTGCGTGGAAAACTCAGGTATTGATTCCTTTAAGCATGATCTACTATCAGGTATACTGTGCTTTAGTCATGCTACTTTAGGGTGGTGAGAAATGAAACCAGTGACTTCTAAGAGAGGGAGAAGAAATTGCAGTGTTTTATGCAGTGTCAAATCATGCCCTACTCAGAAGGAATGTTTTGCTATATAAAAGATAAGTGAGCATGAGACACTGTAGACAATGGACCGTGATTTTCACAAAACACACACGACCAGTGGAACCAAACCCAAAGTTATTTTCTAGGGAAATCAATTCAACACACAATGACTTCAAGAGTATGGTAAGCTTCAGACCAAAAATTGGTGTCATATTAAGTCTTCAGGCTAAGATTGCTGCAATTAGGTTTTGCACTGAGAATATGGATATACTCAACTTCGGCTGTACAAAGTCCAGGGCCCAAATACAATGAGTGAGGTTCTTGCCTTGCATGAAATTGATAAAGAATCAATTCACTGTAACACATAAGGTCTTTTGAGCATTGCCAGGAAAGATCACTGAGTGCAGAGCCAGGACTATCACAGAGAAGTTCCCCCCTGCCACATACATAAATAAACACAAGTTTATTTTTTGCGTATACGCATCATCCCCATCTCTATCCCATGAGCACTATGTACATATGGCTATTGGGAACATACAGTGGTATACAGTCATTTCTACATGATAAAAAACTAATTTCTGTAAATTATGCTTTCTAGAGCATAGTATCTAGAGCATAATCTCCAAAGCATAAGGAGAAACATTAATCTTTTCTGGAACTGTTTGTTTAAAATGTTCCATTTCATTTGTTTTGAGTTACTATATATTGAGTTTTATAATTAGGTTTGAGTGTATAAATGTATAGCTTTCTCTCCTTATAGAGATGATAGTAATAGTTATTCCTTACTAAAATCTGTGCCCAAAAGGAGGATTTTAATTTTTTTACAGCTTTCATCTCACCTTGAAAACAATGAGGATATGTCACTAAATAGCAAATTTATCTATTACATATTTTCTCATATATATTTGTTAATATTTTTTCATATATACTATACAGATTCGCATGAATAAATGCTTGAATAAAACAAATGCATGGACATTCATGAATCTGCATTTGTACATGTACTTGATACAAGTTTCCAGAAAATATGGTCATTTTAGCTAATGTTAAAAGAAGATTTACAACAGCAGAAGAAATTAAAGCCAACATCTATTTCAGATTACAAAATGCATTGCTATTTTCCAGTGTCATTTCAATTTCTGTCTCATCAGATTAGTGAATTTACAAGAAGTTTGAATTAGTAATAATCAACTTTCTATCTTTCCTTTACTTGGTGGTGCAAATTGATTGTCACAATGAACTCATGATCTTTTTAAAAATTCTTTAAAGAGTCATATACAAAATCCATCATGTTTGGCTTTTAGGCATAAAATATGTTGACACCTATTCCACCATCAGTGTCAAATTTCCTCCACCACTGTTCCCATGTTTCCCACCCCTCTCCCCCACTTGCCACCTTGACATGCACACCACAAAGTTCTCAAGTTGAAGTTTATATATCTCATGTTTTCAATTTTGTTGAGTCTTCTTTGGTTATATAGCTATAATATTCTCCCACAGTAAGGCTACAACGGACTTTCCTGACCCCTATTCCTTATTGTAAACCCTTTTATTCTTCTTTTCCATCTCTTGATTTCTTTTCTTTCCTATCCTTCTCCTTCTTATGTACTGGGGTCAAGGGTAATATAGAAACCCATCTTTACTACATTATATTTCCTTGTATAGTTATTCTACATACCACTAATAAGTGAAATTATTTTATGTTTGACCTTCTTCTGCCTTAGTTCACTCAAGGTATCTTCCTTTTGCAAGGAGGTTGCAGCAAGTTGTATGCGTTTATCTTTCTTTGCAGCTGCATAGTATTCCATTGTGAATCTACACCACATTTTATAATCTGTTCATTTGTTGTTTAAAACATAGATTGATTGCATATCCTAGCAATTATGCTAAGTGCTATAATTAATAATGATGTGCATTATATATATATATACGTATATATATATATAACTTACCGTTGAGTGTCTGTTTTCTGTCCTAGGGGGTGGAAGTCCAACAATGGAATTGCTGGGTCATATGTAGTTCAATCTTACGTTCACTGAGAACTCTCCATACTGTTTTCCAGAGGGGTTGAAGAAATGTGGTATTTACCATATCATACTATATTGTTCTGTTTTATAGTTTTGATGTTTCCACTTAGCCTTATTTCCAGAAAGGCCACACTTCATTTTTTAGGTAGCTACTGTACAAATGCTTATTATTTTTTACTTAGGTCTGTTGGGGCTCTACAATATGAAATAGGGAATATAAACACAGAAGAAATTCCAGGGTTTTCTGTATTCATGAAGACCCAGACTAAATAATCACCATCATTTTTCAAGCTTATTTTTCTTATGCCTATTGGAATTGCTGCTAATTCAGTACCAGCGACCAATCTTTTCATCAGAGTTTAATTATTTTCCTTCCTGCTACATAATAAATAACTAAAGACACTTCTAATAAAAGTTAGGTTAAAAGCATATATTCAAAATGTGGATGGAAGAGCAATAGTGTTTTACCTTATGATTTTTCCTCAAGAAATTGAATATTCAAAATCTGTCAAAGATTTTGTGGAGTATGCTAAGCATTTCGTGTAGGAGCTGGGCTGTACTGCTTTTAATAATGCAAATCAGAGCCATTCTAACTGCAGCTGTGCTATGTCCCATCACAATAGTCACATCTATCTTCACACCTGGCAATTGAGCACTTACTCTTGTCTTCTATCACATTGAAATTCCATTATCTCCATTGCAACTGCCAGCACAACTTTCCACAGTGCTTCCAGGGATGCAGATACCACAAAGCACATTAAGGTTCTGGGAGCAGATTTGTGAGTGCCTCAACTCCTCAGATTGCATAGAAATGACAGTAGAGGAACTTGAATAGCTAAAATAGCATAGAAGCTGCTAAGTGGAAATTAAAGAGTAGGGATATAGCTTTGTGTTAGAGTATATAAATTGCATGAGTGAAGTTTAGAGTTTGATCCCAACACCACACCAAAGTATAAAAAGTAAATTAAAAACTGAAAGATAATAGTGTATTCCAAAGTTGCAAAAATTGTTAACTCATTTGATCCTTAAAAATTGCATAAAGAATTTATTTAAAACTTATGAAGGAGGCATTATTTCATTCGTCATTCTATATTAAGAGCTTTTTAATATCATTCTACACTTTTATAATCAACTATATGAAGATTTATATATATGTGTATATATGTATATATGTCTATATACACAGTAAACTTCAATTTTGGTATCTGCTTTGTAGTGATGGCAGAATTTGATTAAAAGTAGAAGAGTATTTTTATTTTTAACTATGTATTTTATTATCTATATAACATACAGTAAAGTTATAGGTGTGTTTTTAAATTATTAAAATAAAATTTACATAAACAAATGCTTTATTCTAAAACTGTAGTTAAATTAATGTGTTTCACTAAGTCGTTTGTATAAAAATGAATCATAATTATCTAAAAAGAAATTGAATTTTTTATCAAACATTCACAACACATGTTCAGTATATTCATATAAGACAGCAAATATATTTAAGCACAGATAATAACATTGAAAAAGAAGAATTATTTCAAGTGTGGATCACTGTTAGTTTCTACGTAACTTCAATATTATTTATGAGAGGCATTATTAACTATTCATTTGACCAAAATAGTATAATAAATAAGATTTCTACATAATAAAGGAACTCACAAATTTAGTGGAACTTCCATTTCTGTTTTCTAAATGCGTCTGAGTCTATTTCTATAGAAGCTGCGCAGATTCATGTTCTGCCCACAATAAACATCAATCAGTCACACGTAGCTATGATCACTGTTTCCAACATGTCAGATATAGTCTATCTTATTGATGCAACCCACTATTTATAGTTTTGATTTCCATTGCCCTAAAACTAAGAGATCGTTAACTTTTTGTGCTCCTAAAAAATAACCATAATCTCTCTCAATTTTTTTAAAGTCTCCAGTTCTTTTCTCTCCCATTGCTTGCTTGTTGTTCAGCTGTGAAGTTTTGCAACTTTACTATATATTTTCGATATTAGCTCCTTATCGGATGCATTATGTGCAAATATATTCATCCAATTACTTGGTTACTTTTTAGTTTTTGTGATAGTTTCCTTTGCTGTTATAAGATATTTAGTTAGATATAGTCCCATTTATACATTCTTATTTTTGTTTCCCTAGAAATGCATTGCTTCCTGATGATGAAGTACTGAGTATGCATTCTATGCCTTATTTAAATGCATTTCATGGTTTAGGGCATAACATTTAGGTCTAAACATTTTTGTTACTTTTGCAAAGAAGTTAGTGATTTACTTTTACTTTTTTTTAATGAGGCGATCTTATTTTCCCAGTACTATTTATCAGATGTATTCTTTACACCTTTTTATGATCTTGGCGTTTTTTAAATCACGTTTGTAAATGCAGATGTGTTGGTTATTTCTGGTCCTTCTCATATCCCAGTTGTTTCTGCACACTCTTTTATTGTTGTAATTCCAGGATTTTACCATTTGTTATAATTTCTTTGCATTATAGTTTCAAGTCATATATATGCAATATAGTTTCAGTACAGAGCCTCCATTTTTCTTATTTTTTGCCATTGTTTTGCCATATTTTGGAAATTTTTGTGGATCATTTTATAGCTTTGAACTTTTTCTATAATTTTAAGAACATGAATTATAATTGATAAAGGTTGTGTGGAATCCATTGTTTGTTTTGTGTAACATTGCCATTTAAAATATATAGTTTTTCAACCCATAAACAGATACTTCCTTATTTCTTTAAGTGTTATTTTTTGGTAATTTAATGTATAGTTTGTTAGTTTACAGTTCCTTTATGCCATTTGTTTCACTTACTTGTTTTTATATTTTTATGCAGTGGAAATAGGAACTGTTTGAGTTCTTTATCTTTCTGTCCATTGCAGCAATTTTATACGTTCTAAGTTGTATCTCATTAATCATTCAAAGAATGATAGCTATTTACCAGTTTATTCTTTTTACATCCTTTACATCATTTACTACCAAATAACTCTAGCTAGGGCTTTGAAAAAGACTGTTGATAAGTAATGAGGGTATTAAATAGATTGAGGTTAGACATCCTTTTTTTTGATATAGAAGGAATAACTTTCAGCTATAACTGTTCAATGTTACTTCTTGCTTTTTTATAGATGGCCTCAATTAAGTTGAGATCTATTGATTCTATGTCCCATTTATTGATATTTTATTACTATAAATGGATGCTGAATTTACTCAAGACTTTTTTCAGAGTCTCTTAACTCTTGATATAATCCTGTGACAACATTTCTTCTGTTGAGGTGGTATATCTTATTAATTTATTTTCAAATCTAGAACTTACTAGGCATATGTAGGGTGAATTTTACTTGGCATTTTATAATAATTTGATTTCTTGTTAGGTTGAGTTTTCTAGTACTTTGATCAGTTTGACTTCATTAATATCACCTGAGATATTTGTTAATAAGTGTGTGTTTTTCTTTCCTTTATGACTCAAGATTTCTAGTGATAGAAGTCTTCTAAACTTTTGCAAAAAGTATGTCCCCACTTCAATATTTGGCAGGAGCTAGAGAAGAATCGTTTTAGTGCTTCCTTGAAAATTTTTAGAATTTGTGGGTGATTCCATCTGGACCTGAGATTTTTCTTAATTAGTAATTTTAATTACTCATTTGATTTCCAGATTTATCATTTCTTTGTTCAAGTTTTTAGTATAACCTGGTTCTTTTCTGTAAGTTTTATAACTCTTAAGATAAGTTTATTTTCTCCACATTGCCCAATTGCCCAATTATCTAATGTGCAGAATAGTTTCTGATAATCTTTTCTATTTCTCTCCTGCAAATCAAGTGCAATTTTAACTCTTTTGTTTTTTAATCTTTTCAACATTTTTTCTCTATTTATTTATAATCCTAGCAATGTACTTATCACTTTTAATTAACTTTTAAATGAGAGGTCTAAGTTTCATTCATCTATTATCACATTTTAAATTTTGAAACTATTATTTTCACTCTAGTTTCATATCATTCCTTTTTGATGATATTTTCAGTTCAAGTTTTCAGTTATCCTTCACTCTGAGACAAAAATTTGTTGTAGGTCTTTCCTGTTTATTGGTATGTACCTGCACAATGTTCAACAGTTTCTTAACATGACTTTTGCTGTATCCCGTAGGGTCTGCTATTTTTTCTCTTTATTTTTATTTTCTTCAGGCAACTTTATTTCCCTCATGATTTCTTCATTGACCAATAAGTTATTAAAGGACATGTTTTTGAGTCTCAACAGGTTTGAAGAATTTACTATTTTCTTTTCTAGTTGACTTCTAATGTCATACAGAAGTAAATAGAAAAAGTGCTTGTTGTGTTATATCTAAATGTTCTTATAGTTATTAAGATTTCCAAGATATGGTTTATCCCTCAAAATGTTCTGTGTAGACTGGGAAGAACGTAAATTATTTTGAGATACAAATTTTATATGTTTATTAATCATATTTATTTGAAAATTAAATAAAATATATTAATTTAAAATTAATATAATATAGTATAAACTTATATTAATTTAATTATATTAATTAAAATTATATCTCAGAAGGGAACATAAAATGTGGCCCCCATTATTATGCCACCAGACTTTGTGCCAGGCTGTTTTCTCTCAGGGTGCTTCAGAGGGGGGCGGGTAAGAGCCCACCCCGCCACAGGATACTCAGCCCCAGCAGCCGACCTCCACTACCCAACCACCACCACGCTCCAGCCCGCTTTTGAACATGTTTGGGCTGAGCCTCACGCATGAGCGAAGTACCACGGAACCCACTTAATGCGGAATTTTGTGACCTTGGACTCTGGGCTCAATAGGACCTCTGTCTGATTCCTCCAGTCTCCAGTGGCCCAGGGGTCACGCCCATGAGCCACCTTCTGCTAGCTCCAGATAATCTCATTAGCCACTGTCAAGAACTCATGGCTGCTTCTTCCAGAAGGGAGCATAAAATGAGGCCCCCATAACCATGCCACCTGGTTCCATGCCACGTTGTTTTCACTCGGGACACCCCAGAGGAGGTCTGCTGAGAGCCCGCCCCACCCCAAGAGACCCACCCTGGCAGCCAAACTCCACAAACCAACCACCACCATGCTCCAGGCCGCTTTCCACACTGAGCTTCACATATGAGTGAACCTATTTAAACCGCGCAGCCATGACACATTGTAAGACACTCCTTATTCATTTTCTATAATTACCACACTATATTTGATTGGAGGCAAGATGGCGTTGACACTGCCTGAACCCCTTTCACTCTCCCAAACCCGGCTCAACGTCTTGCCTTAGACAACGTGCAGCTCAGCATACCAGGCAGAGAACTTTACACGTGATCCCTGCTGGAACTTTAGCATGATTCCTGATGGACAATCGCCAGTTGTTTTGCAAGATTCAGACAGAATGGCATTGGTGGGACACAGAGAAACTGCAGCCGCAGCCGCAGCATCGCTTTCTTGCCTGGCCAGACCGAATCACAGCGCTGTCAGACATAGCGCCATGGCAGCAGTGGCTCATCCACTGAGGGGTGCTGTCAGCTAAGCAGCACATGACCTGGGACTCAACACAAGTGTTCGACCTGGCACAGACCCTCTGCTATAGGGTCCTGGTCTGCCAGCTGCTCAACAACATCCGGGTGCACTCCACCAACCCAAAGAAAACCAACCTGAGGCTGCAGATGTCCCATCTTCTGCCCAGAGACACAGGCAGGTGCGTGTTTGTCAGTGTGCAGATGGTTACAACATGCCAGTCAACCAAAAGCTTACATTGGGAACACCCGTAAAGGCGATTCGAGGCTGCCCCAAAAGTCTTCATCCCTCTTGGAGAGCCTGGCAAGCTACCCATGGTGTATTCAATATGCCAAAAACAGTAACAATGATGGTCCTCATTTCCGTGATCCTGAAAGATCCCCTAATATGTCTTCGGGCTACACTAGCATGCAACAGGGACAAATGGAGTTGTTTCTGGAGACCACTTGAGCAAATTGATGAACAACGAGATGACAGAGTGATACATTGATTTGAAGATTAACTTATGTTAATTACTTTCACTTATGTCAAGTAGTTTCTCTTACATTTTTTTTGATCTGCTCTGCTCATTGTTGTTTTGCTGTATCAAGATCCCTACAATTGTTGTGTTGTTTCAATAAAGCTCTTGAAGTTATCAATATTTGTTTGGAATTCTGTTTTGTAATGTGTTTTATAATCTTAAGTGATAGTTGCATATATTGATAGCAGTTTTAATTTTCTGATAGGATAACCACTTGAACAATATATTATAATATTTACTAACTACTTAATTGATACATTTTTAAAAATCATATTTCAGAATAGCAATTCCTACCCTAAATGAAATCTATAGTTTCTTTGCATTATTGTCTTAGGACTACTTCATTTTACATATATACATATATGAATATAGATATGAAGTTAGGGATCAGAGAAATAATACTCTCAGTAGATTAGCCTTGTATGTGGTCCACTAATTTTAATTTCTGATGTCCTGTCAGAAGAAGCCCTGAGAACTACTGGACATGTCTCCCAAATAAAAAATCAAATACATATGTATATATGTGTGTATAATATAAAATGATCATGGCAGAGCCTGGCAAGCTCCTCATGGAGTATTCGATATGCCAAAAAACGGTAACAATGATGGATCTCATTCTCCTGACCCTGAAAGGGCCTCAAATTGGCACCATTGGGAAGGATGAGTAAAGAGAGGCTGCTAAAATCTCGGGGCTAGGATGAATGGAGATGCTACTGGCTCCCACTTGAGTAAATTGATGAACAACAGGGTGACAGCGATACAGTGATATAGTGATATAATACTATATTTTATATATTTTAATATTATTTCACCTAGAAGTGCTTGCAAGACTTTGGAGATCATTTTTATAATTTTTATTCAGAATGAAAATGTAGATCAGGTTCTTCAGCTTTCTGGCCAGTGATATGATGCTAGACCTTTCAATGTTTGGGGACAACCAAGACTATATTGTAATGGTTAGGAAGTCATTCTCTATCAAAGATATAATTCAGGATCTCACAAAAACTATATGTGTGCTCTTCCACTTGAGCAATCTTCCCATTATGACTCTTGCTCTCTTTAGTTCATTGACTGATTCTGTGTCTTCATTTAGTCATTTATAGTATTACAGTTGCAAAGCTAAACCAAATAATAATTAATCTTGACACTAAAGTAACTTTCACATAGACTTAAATAATTTTCAAAAATTCTAAAACAAATGAAAAGTAGAAAATTGGTATCCATTTTTCTATGCAAACTTGAATATATCCTAAACTTATTAATTTTTAATGAAAGCACATAAAGTTGCTATCATATACTTGCCTACTGAATATTGCCATTTTATTATAATGATATACATACATATAGTAAATAAATAATATTGATTGCATATTTGTTATTATATAGATAACATTCCTATATTAAAAGTATGTTTTTATGTAAATTGTTTATGTAAATGTTGATGGTAAGTTTGTAGTCTGAACTTCTTTAATTTCATTTCATTCATATGTTTTGGGTAAGATAAAATATTACGGTGAATGAGCATGTGAGATATTGCAGGGGAAAGGTGTTTACCTTACAACTGGCTAATCCTGGTTCAATCCAAGAGCCACGTATGTTACCCAAGTATCACTAAGGGTCACTTCAGAGTAGAGAACCAGGAGAGCTCCTAGAATGCCTGGTGTGATACTGAAACTAACAGAAACTACTGAAACTAGCATCCAAATTAGAATATTTTAGAGGAACAAGATTTAAAGAATACACCAGCAAAGTACTAGCTTGGCTGAAGTCACAATCTGCACATGACTGACCGTTGCCTTTATTTCCTGTTCATTTATCTCCACGATTTATTTCCAATTTCTGTAATTAAAACTTAATGAAAATTTTTCTCAATTTGGAACAACAGAAAACGTTCCTCATGTACTGTTTAAATGACATTTCAAGTCATAGATGATGGATCTAAATTTCATTATGTACGGATTTACAGTTTTGCATTATATTTGCATTATAAACTTTTCCATTTTGGGCTCATGGTAAAAAAAACTCAAAAAATCTCTAGGTTGCCATTTGTGGATGATAACTTGTGATAATTAATTTTAAATATCTTATTATTCATAATTACCATTGTTCTCATATACTTTTTTCATAAATAGTCTTGATGTCGGTGGGCCCCACAGGTGGCTCATGTGAAGAGGGGAGGACAAAGATGGTCACTTTCTCCCCATCCGCCCCTGCCATCCAGGATCCAGGGTTACTGGGTTCGTGTCTCACTCGCAGAAAAGAATCTCAGGAACAGACAAGTGATGAAGTAACACAGATTTTATTTAGAGAGGTTATGAAGGTGTGGAGGGGGAGAGAGAGAGAGAGAGAGAGAGAGAGAGAGAGAGAGAGAGAGAGAGAGAGAGAGAGAGAGAGAGAGAGAGAGAGTAACACACTCACTCAAGAGAGAACACAGGCTTCTCCAAGGGCAGAGAGAGCCCCTACACACAGCCCAGAATTAGACATGAAAGTGTGAATGTACACATCTCAAGAGGGGAGATGGGGAGATATGGGAGACACATGTCTTGGGTGCCACATGTGCTCAGCCATGTGGGCGAAAGCAGCATTTGTGCACCCTTCTTTTATTCAAGGTAGCTTATATAAGCTTTTCTTGGGTTGTCTAGATCCAGGTGTTGTTTTGATCTGGAATGTTCTGGCGTCTTCTTGGGGCTATATCACTAAAGTTAATCGGACTAAGGGAGAGGTCTGAGGGTTTGAACCTCATGGGGAGGGGTCCAATCACCTCAGGGTCCACGGAAGGTCTTATCAGATTTCTGTTTTCCGTATCCACAGCGTGGATCAGCCTTAGAATTTTCCTCCCAGAAGTTTTGTTGAGCTAACTTTCATTGCCGAGGGCCTTTCCCTGTCTATCTCCCTACATCAGTCTCAAGATTTTCTGATCTTGTATCTCCATCTTGTCCACTGAAATACAACTTTTCATTTGCAGAAAAAAAGTCACATAAAACAGAAATTGCCTACAATTGAAAATACATGCAAGTGGCTTTATAAAGTTTGATATTTATCAGGTTACCACAATAGAAGACAGCAAAATTTCACAGTGAAAAAATAAGTTTCTAAATGCCATCACTGATATTTTTTACAGTAATCTTAGGTTTCTTGGGAGAGCTAGTTGTTCTGTTGCTGGTAACAATACATTTGTCAATATCTACACAATCTAACTCTGATTCTCAGAAGGAAGAAAAGAAAGTGTTCACTTTGACTTTGACATGCTTCTCATTGGATTCAGGTATAGGAAATGCCAGTCTGAAAATTATTTTATGTTGGTTAAAATGCCTCAAGAAAATCCCTCCAACTACAATTCATTTGTAATACTTGGAAATGTAGGTTGTAAAACACAAAACAATTTGTCAGTAAGAAGAAGGGATGAAGAGTAAGATGTTCCTTTAATTTGTCCCTCTTTCTCGTTACTTTGATTTCTCTTACAATTATATTTATTAGGGAAATAATACCACACCATGTCAATAGTCAGTCTGACAAAGAGAGGAAAATAAACTCTTTAGTCTCATTTGTAACCAAATCATAAGATGTTGGATCCAGCATACAGGTTTCCCTTAGCCAGATAAGTGACATACATGCATATTCACTGAACTAGATGGAACAAAACAAAAATTCTTATATACATGTTTTCTTAGGAAATATTAGGAACAATATGCTCATTCTCTTCTAAACACAATCTCTGGATGAGTAAATAATTTATTTCAGGTTCTTGGAATCTTATAAAGCAACCAATTTTCATAGGTTTTGAAATTCAATATAGAGTCTATCACTCTATTATCTGACATGCATATTCAATTATTTATTATGCATGATAAATATCAAATTCACTATTTTTGTGCTATTATATTAATAAGTTCTTTAAATTCCCCTAAAAGATAAAAAATACTATATCCTGTCTAAAATGTTTTAGAGTTGGAATTGTATGCAAACAAAAAAGGCAGTTGTTCAGAATATGATGTTTTCAATCTAAATATAACTCACTTAATTTTATACAAAGTCTTAGAGACTCAATAGTTCAACACATTTCTTATCCTGATTCTACTCTATTGGAGGAGAATGGAGATTTCTGTCTTCTAGGTTTATGCTTTTGTATTCTGTTTATTTTATTCTATTCATTTATTGGCTTTACATACTTCCCTCATACAGTATCAAACTCAAAACTGCAAGACTATTTTATATCACAGACAACAATAAAATTCTAAAGCAGTAGCATCCTACAAATTGTTCTTTTTCATTGTGTCAAGTATTGACTAATAATAGTTAAAGCTCAGTTTACACCACAGTTCTCAGATTCCGACTAATGTTTTATTGAGTAAGTGATGCAAAATTAAAGCATAGCATTAGCTTATTGAATTAAGGAAAGTAAAATATCAGCAGCTTTTGTACTTACTCATCAGTGTCATAATATTTCAAGTGTAAAACTGATCAGTTGTCAGACATTAGATTGACTATCACAAAGCCTTTGTGTTAAAACACATGTGTTAATGAGTTCAAACTCAATCTGTCTTTTTAAGAGAAGTAGCAAAGTTTCCTGAAGGTCATTTGGGTAAGTTTATTTGCAAGAACTGCTGTGCATTTGCATTTTGATATGCACTCCAAAGTATTTCAAGATTGTGTAAATCTGTTTAAGGTGATGTTTAGCTTGCATTCTTGAAATTATTTTTTTAAATGTAACTAATTTAAGTTAATGCATTATTCATTGGAAAGAATGCATTTGCTCAAAATTGTGGCCGGATAGGAGCAAGTAAATCTAGCTTTAATCATATATCGAGGCAAGGACAAAATCAAGCATCTCTTAATTGTCTTGGTCCATAGAAACACTGGTGTTTATTTCAACTTTTCATGTAAAATAATTAATAGACCAAATATTGATTCATTTTGAGATTTTAGAAATCAATCTTACAGATAGTGTATATTTATATATTTGTCATTTACTCCCAGGGAGAATATAACAAAATTAATTTTCTGAAGAAGAGCATATGCTGGTCATTAGAAGTAAACCAAAATGAATATGCTTTCTGCAAAATGATACTATTAAGTTTCATGTTGCATCAAAAGTATCTGTGATTGCAAACATATGAAATGTAAACATGTACTTTTAGTTATCAGTGGTTTTTCTAAATATTACCTTGATAGACATTTTCCTGTTTGAAACTATGTTTAAACAACAGGATTATGTTTCTACAACAGCAGTGTTCCAGAAAATGTGAAAGATAAGTACTTTACTGAAAAAAAAGATGTTGAGGAAATAAAAATGAATGAACAGCTCTAATAACAGTTCTAATGACCATCCTTAAGTCATTCTTTCTTTACTTTTTTTTTTTTTTGGTCTAAGTTGTTGCTATGAAAAACACACAAGACACTTTCCAACTATTAAAAGTTAAATTTATTACCGCTGGGTATTAACTTATAGCATCCTTAATAAAAGACATGCTGGGAACACAAAGATGGTGCAGCACATAACTCATTGCTTTGCATGCAGCCGACACAGGTTTGATTCCTGAATGGGAATGGCTCCAGCTCAGCATTGATACAAGTTTTCCATGAGCACAGGGTCAGGGATAAACCCTAAGCACCACTGGGTATGGTCCAAGAGCCAAAAGCCATAATAAATAAATGAATTAATCAAAACCATGCAGATGACTTTCTTACTGAAATATAGTTTGTTTTTTTTTATTTAGATTTTGGTTTCGGGGTCACATCTGCTATTGTTCAAGACTTAATTCCTGACTGTGCTCAGGAATTACTCTTGGTGATGCTCGGGAGATTAGGGGACCATATGGAATGCCAAGGATAAAACCCAAGTTGGCTGCATTCTACCTGCTGTACTATCTCTACCTGCTGTACTATCTCTTCAGCTCCTCCAATAGAGCTTTATAATTTTAAAACTTCTCATGTTTGAAACTTGATAATTTAATCAGTATGATAAAATGCCATTTTATTTTAAGCAATAACAAGCCTGTAGATCAACCAATCCTCTAAAATTAATAGTGAAGCTAAACAATTTAGTTGTTTTAAATTCATGGCTTGAAAGGAGTATTTTTAGCAAAGTTCTAAATTCTAAATTCTAAGTTCTAAGTTCTAAATTCTATGCTTGAGGAAAATAGTGTTTTGTCAAGAGTTCACGGGCCTTGATAATTATGAATGAAAAGTTTATTTGATTTGATTGCTTTATTTTTGTCCTTCGATCACACCATGTAGTACTTAAAAGACAATAAAGTCTGTGTGTGTATGTGTGTGAGTATTTGTCTGTATGTATGCATGGATCTGGTGGGGGTGTGGTAGTGGACATTATACCCAGATGTCTTGTGTGTAAAGCAGACACTCTGCCATTGAGTGCCTTATAAATTTGTTCTTATATGAACACTGGCATTCAAGGAAAGTCATTCCAAAATATACCATAGTGGCTTGATGATGGTTTTGAATTAAATTTGCTTGAGGAACTTTAATTAGCCTGCACAGGAGAGAACAAATGATCCCATTCTCCAAGTCTCCCGTGTAAAAGGTATTGAACTGCCCCTACTTCAGGAAGTAGAAAGACATCTGTGAAACAGGAGATAAGGACAACAGGGCCAGGGAACTGTGTAAACAACCTCTGCTCATTCCCTTACAACTTACAACTCGAACACAGTCTCTCTGAGCTGAACAGTTCACTGATTAACTGTTTCCTTTTTTAAAAGCTATATATCCTTAGGTAGGAAAGGTAGTGCAGTGTTAGCACACAGTACAGGCACCTGACTGTGGACCAGTCTCTAGAATCATGGGAATTTCACATCACCAGCAGTATATATATTGCTGGTGGTCTGAATATATATATATATATATATGGAATGCCAAGGATAAAACCCAAGTTTTGTATTTATAAATATATATAAATATATATATATATTTATATATAATATATATTTATTTATATATATTCAGTGTATATATATACATACATACATACATATATATAAATATATATTTATATATATTTATATATATTCAGTGTATATATACATGCATACATATATTTGTATAATATATACACATATATACTGAGTATATACATACATACATATGATATATGTGTATGTGTATATATGTGTGTGTGTATATATATATATATATATCAAGGCACTCAAGCATTGCTGAGTTGTTGCTGGTAGGTTTCAGCACCCAGGACACAAGAGATAGATACTGTATCCTTCGGCCTGGTCACTGAACCTTTAACTTGCTTGTCTGAGCATCACTGGTAGAAGCCCACATCTCCCTGAGAGTTATTTGGGAGACCATATTCAACTTTTTTAAATTTATGTGTGTGTATAAGTGTTTCTGTGTGTGTATATGCACAAGATAGCACTGCACTGTAGCACTGTCACCCCGTTGTTCATTGATTTGCTTGAGCGGACACCAGTAACGTCTCCATTGTGAGTCTTATTGTTATTATTTTTGTCATTTCGAATATGCCACGGGTAGCTTGTCAGGCTCTCCTGGGCGGGCAGGATACTCTTGGTAGCTTGAGAGGAATCAAACCCAGGTTGGACGCATGCAAGGCATACGCCCTCCCTTCTGTGCTGTGGCTCCAGTCCCCAAGATATATGTATATGTATATATATATATGTATTTATATATGTATGAACAAATACATATTTATAATAATCTATACATTTCAATACATATTTTAATGCATATTTAATGCACATTTTATACATATTTACGGACAAATATGTAGAGCTTTTTGAATTTGTGATTTCATGTACAGTGGAAGTGTATGATTATCCTATTAGCAAAGTAGAACAATGTGATAACTTTAAATAGTAATGGTTAATAAATGCCTATGCCTCAAGCATGAGCATAGACACTCTTGTAACCATGTTACTTCATCTATGATAAGTAACCTAATACTGTAAATATAAAGACATTATTATTCCTATTCTTTTATTTCTTATATTTTTTTTCCAATACCAAAAATTATCTCTTACCCTTGAAAATATATTGCTTAATCCAATGGAAAACATAAAGCAAAGAGAGTTTTAGAAAAAAATGCTATAAAATTACTTGATATAAACCCTACGACCTTCATTGAAAACTCATTTACTCTACAAAGTACTCCACACTGCCTTCCTCTAAGTAGCAGATGTTTCCCTTTATAAACATCACTGTATCAGTGTCATCACTGTATCACTGTCATCCTGTTGCTCATCAATTTGCTCGAGTGGGCACCGGTAACATCTCCAGTGTGAGACTTGTTGTTACTGATTTTGTCATATCAAATATGCCATGGGTAGCTTGCCAGGCTCTGCCGTGCAGGTGAGATACTCTCGGTAGCTTGCTGGACTCTCTGAGAGGGGCAGAGGAGTCAAACCTGGGTCGACCGCATGCAAGGCAAATGCCCTACCTGTTGTGCTATTGCTCCAGCCTTTATAAACATAATTGGAATTTTTGAAGTACAATGACACCCAGGTTCCTTCCTGATCAAGCCGCCCTAGTAGCACTCAGAACTGCTCAAACTATACAGGAATAAAAAAGACTCAATGGGACCATTCCCAGACTCTAACAAGGGAACTTCACAGTATAGAGTAGCTGCCCACAGAGGCCTGAACACTTTCACTCTGACTTGGAAACCACAACTGGAGCATGGACCAAATTCTTTGGGTCAAACAAAGGATGTTCTCTGGCTCTCAGCTCTCTGGAGGGCTAGAGCCAGAGGTCCTTGAAGTCCCCATCTAAGAACCTTCTTCCAGCCCTTCCAGAATTCACATCCTGGTTGGTTTATGATACTTGGTGCCCCCTTATGGATCTTCCAGGACTGTACCTTCAGGACTGATGTTCCTTGAATGATCCCAGTCAGAAATCATATTTCTTTCCACTTCATCCTGTTTATAAGATTAAACCAGAATCTACAAAATATATTGATGAAAATATAGGTGGACACTCTTATATTTGGACCTCAAAGTGTTCTTCAATGGCATATTGGCAAAGGCAAGAGAATTTAAAATGAACGAATGGATCTATATTAAATCATAAAGCATATGCATGCCACAAGAAACATGGGCTAAAAAGATGACAGCTAACTGAATAACAAAAAAAAAACACAATCCAACACGTCATATGAAGAGTTGATAAGCAGAATATATAAACTATGAACAACAAATTAACAAATACAAAAAACTCTATAAAAATGTAAAGAGGAGATAAACAGGCACTATTATAGAAAGATAGGCAGATGGCTAGTAGGTACAAGAAACATGCTTAGCATCACTTATTATTAAGAAAATCCAAGTAAAGATGATTGGATACTATCTCACACTAATGACAATTGCACATATCAAAAGTACTGGGGAAGTTTTCCAGTAGGTTGGCAGTTACACCCACTAACACCCCCCACCCCATGTAATCTCATCAAGATCCAGGACTATAAACTAAAGCTCCCAGAAGAGAGCACTGCAGAATCTCCTGATCCCGCTCCAGGCTGTCTTCACTGGGACACCTCAGAGGGAGTAGGTTGAGTCTCCCTCCTTATCCCAAGCAGAGCCCCAGCAGTCAAAAATCTCCAAAAACCAAATGCACCATGCGCAAGGTCACTCACCCAAGAGGGGTCGAGCCTCACCCAAGATGGGATGAACCTCTATCACTGGAGAGCAAACTGGCCGAAAAACCCAGGTACATGGGAACCAGTGACTAAGATCTCCAAGCCCGCTCAAATTGGGACTGAGCCTGAACCCCCAGGTTCCCAGTTTTCCAGTAGCTTAGCAATCACACCCCCAAACTGCCCCCGGTGTCATGTACTCTCATCAAGACTCAAAGATATAAGCTCAAGGTCCCAGAAAAGAGAGCACCGGAGAATTTCTGGAGTGAGCAGCTGCATTCAGAGCCGAGTGACCTCTTATACTCTACCTCACTTACTTATCCAGAATATCACACATTTGTTTTGTTTCGAACATACTTGCTTGTATTCTCTTATATTTGGGCTTAAATGGCTCCAGAATGAAATACAACAACCCTCACACACTTCACTCTTATTGTGGTGGGAAGGTGCTCGGTGGTGGGATTGGTGTTTGAGGATTATCTGTAATGTACTATTGTGAACTACTTTTATGAAAATAAAACATATATATTAAAAAAAAATCTTGTTGGATATGTGGTGAAAAAAGAAATCCCAATCCACTGCCAGTGGGAATATTGTCTCCTTCAACCACTATGAAAACAAAATGGAGATTAACAGTAAGATAAGAGTTGAGCTCCCAGAGCAGGAGTGATAGCAAAGCGGGTAGTGCGTTTGCCTTGCATGCGGCAGAACTGGGTTTGATCCCCAGCATCCCATATGGTCCCCTGAGCACTGCCAGGAGTAACTCCTGAGTGCAGAGCCAGAAGTAACCCCTGTGCATAGCCAGGTGAGACCCAAAAAGCAAAAAAAAAAAAAGAGTTGAGCTCCCATACAACCCAGCAATTCTCCTTTTGGATACCTACACCCAGGACACAAGAGTATACCATCATTCACTGTGGCACTTAGTACAATATCTGGGATATGGAATCAAAAGACAGATGAGCGGATTATGATTATGTGATTATATATATATATACATATACATATATATAATAGAATAGTGTGTACCTGTAAGGAATAATGAAATAACAAAATCACGTAATTTGCTGCAAGTTGGATGACACTGAAAGTGATCATGTTAAATGCAGAAAGTCAGAAGAAAGACACACATAGAATGATCACTTTTATATGTGGTATATAGAGAAGCTAGAGGAGGTAATGTGATGTATTATTGGGGGTGGTGCAGGATTCAAGGACCTCAGGGTCATCTGTGATATAGTGGAATGGTACGGCTATATTCAAAACACAGAGGTCAATAACAACGAAAGCAAGAATATAAACCACAACAAACAACCTTTAAAATGAGCCTGTCATGGATGGGTATTGAGAGGGCTGGGAAGGAATCTGGCGACATTGGTTAAGGGCAGTTGACCCTGGTGCTAAGACTGGTCATACTGAACACAGTATGTCTAAAATAAAATACAAAAAGGAAAATAAAAGAAAATCTAAAGGATCCATAAAATAAATGCACCTTTGCTCTTATAACCTTGCTCTTCTAATTCTGAGGTTGTGTGCAATGATATTAATGTGGATACATACTTAGAAACATATAATTTTTTAAAAGACTCTGATCCTCTCATGGTTTTTCACCCCCCCCCCTTTTTCAAGTTATTTTTGAGATTACATGGTATACAAGTTTACATGGGCTGGAGCAATAGAACAGTGGGTAATGCACTTGCCTTGCATGCAGCCTACCTGGCTCGGTTATTCCATCCCTCTCGGAGAGCCTGGCAAGCTACTGAGACTATCCCACCCACAAGGCAGAGCCTGACAAGCTACTAGTGTCGTATTCAATATGCCAACAACAGTAACAAGTCTCACAATGGAGACATTACTGGTGCCCGCTCCAGCAAATCGATTAATGACAGAACAACAGTGCTACAAGTTTACATATGATTAACTGGTGCTTACATTGCTCTAATATTTTGCATGTCAGAAGGTCAATAACCCCCTACTACTGTTCCAAGTTTCCTTTTTCTCCCCCTATCTCCCATTTGAAGCTTCAATTGGCAACACTGTTGTCCACTCCTTAGGGTTTGTTCCATTTGGGATTGTCAATTACTTTGTGTCATTTATTGCTAGTTATTTATTTATATTCCATATGTAAACAACATTATCTTGTACATAGACTTTTCCATTAAACTCAACCAACTACATAATACCTTTCCATTCTAGCAAGTTGCAGTATAGAGCAAGATTTCATTTTTAGTTATAGTAGAATAGTAGCTTATTTTGAATATCTGCCACTGTTTTATTATCTACTCACCTGTTATTATACAATTGAGTTCCTTTCTGATCTTGTCTATTGAAAATAATGCTACTCTATACCATAGATGTGCTCTTATAACTTAATGCTTACTGTTCCTGGAATTATGTGTAGGATGTTAACAATTGTGTTGTAAGGAAGATTTGTTCTTCACTTTTTTTTTAGTACATTACATATTTATTCTCAGATCCTTCATAGGAAGATGAACTTGTCTCATATACAGTTTAGTGGCATCATCTGTTTATCTTAGTTGTTGTATTCTGGTTATATTTTCCAGTATCTTCTTTAATATTATACTCAGTTTACATTTTTTTAAATTTTTATATTTAATCACCATGTGGAAAGTTACAAAGCTTTCAGGCCTAAATCTCAGTTATACAATGCTCAAACACCCATCCCTTCACCAGTGCATATATTCCACCACCAGGAACTCCCAGTATACCCCCCACCCCACCCCCCACCCCCTGCTGTGTAGTTGATAAATTTCACTTTACTTTTCTCTTTACTTTGATTACATTCAATATTTCAATAAAAAGCTCACTATTATTGTTCGTAGTACCCCCCCAAAGTCAGACCTATTGAAAAGGAAGCATTTGATAATTTGTTTTGCATTGCTGAAAATGAAGAGATATGTGGTCGGTTTTGGATATCTGTATTTTAGTAACTAAGTCCAAGGAATTTTCTGCCAGAAATTGCATCATTGCAAGCTCGCACCTCCCTTTTGTGGTCGTCATAAGATGGAGGTTGTGGCTCAGTTCACAGTCTAGAGACATTTCTGCAAGAAGCTGCTGGTGCCCACAGTAGTTTAGCTGGCCTCCAGGGCCATGGTCATGCAGCAGTGGAGAGCATTCTTCACATATTTTTAAAAGTCTCTTTACTGTGTTATATAAAAGCAAAAAATCATGCCAGCAAATATGAGTAAGGGAGCCTTTTTAACTGAATACAGAGCATCACTTGGTGCTCCTGTCACTTTTATCTAGACTATTTTCACAGGTGTAAGGTGGTTTCTCTGCCATTCTTTTAAAAAAAATTCTCTGATATTTACTGAGGATGAACAATTTTAATAGGTCAATTAGTAATTGTTATGTTTTTTAGGAAGTATGTATGTAATCACTGTGAGATATAGTTAAAAAGCTTTAGTTTTTTAGGTTTTTTAGTTTGAGTCATACAATGATCAAACACCCAGCCCTCCACCAGTGTGCAATTTCTACCACCAATGTCCCCAGAATCTTCCCCTTTCCAGCCCTCTCCCTGTCTCTACGGCAGACAATTTGCCTTATCTCTCTCTACTTTTGGGCATTGTGATTTGCAATATAGATGATGAGAGGCTATCACTTTTGGTCCTTTATCTACTTTCAGCACACATCTCTTCTTGCAAAATGTTTGAGGATGTATTATAGAAATTTAACTCATGTTTTGATGGGGCTGATACTTATAGTAGCTGTGGAGTTTTGAGTTCTGTGAATGCTTTATATTACTTGTTTGTTAGTTCCTCGTGCAGTGTGTAATGTGAAAATATTTTCTCCCATTTGAAATGTTTATGATTGATGTAGTCCCATTCTTTGCTTCTGATTTTAGTTTTACTTGCTCTGGGATAATTAATGATTTCTCTGAAGTTAATGTCATGAATAGTTTTGTCTACGACTTCCTTGAAGTATTTAATAGATAGAGGTGTGATATCAGTGTGTTTTCCTCAATATATTTAATAGATACAGATGATTCTCCTCCTCCTTCTCCACTGCTTCTTCTCCTCCTCTTCCTCCCTCCTCCTCCTCCTCTTCCTCTCTTCTCCTCCTTCTCTTCTCCTCCTCCTCTTCCTCCTTCCTTCTCCTTCTCTCCTCCTCCTCCTTCCTCTTTTTCTTCCTATTTTTCTTCCTCTTCTTCTTTTTTCTTCTCTGCTTCTTCTTCTTCTTCTTCTTCTTCTTCTTCTTCTTCTTCTTCTTCTTCTTCTTCTTCTTCTTCTTCTTCTTCTTCTTCTTCTTCTTCTTCTTCTTCTTCTTCTTCTTCTTCTTCTTCTTCTTCTTCTTCTCCTTCTCCTTCTCCATTTCCTCCTTCTCCTTCTCCATTTCCTCCTTCTCCTCCTGCTCCTTCTCCTTCTCCTTCTCCTTCTCCTCCTCCTCCTCCTCCTCCTCCTCCTCCTCCTCCTCCTCCTCCTCCTCTTCCTCCTCCTCCTCCTCCTCTTCCTCCTCCTCCTCCTCCTCCTTCTTCTTCCCCTGTGCATCACTGGGTGTGACCCAAAAAGCAAAAAAAAAAAAAAAAAAAAAAAGAAAAGTAATTCTGCTGAAAATAATGTAAAGTGGATAATATCCAATAAAAATTGGTATTAAGACTCCTTTAAATATTTAAAGGGAAACTCAATATGCACCAGCAAATCAACTTCTAGGTATTTTTCCAAAGGAAATGAAGACACTTATTCGAAAGGTTATTGTACTCCTGTGTGCACAGGAAGAAATAGTACTTTTAGTCATCAATTATTTCATGGAAAAAATAAAACTGCTTCAGGTCAAAATTAAGATTTTTAAAAGTGATTCATAAATGTCAAAATATGCTTTTTCTACTCTAGCGAGTAGAAAAATATGCTTTTTCAGTAGTCAAAATATGCTTTTTCTACTTCTTCCTTTCCCCTCTTGAGTAAATTTCTTTCAATAAAATGTATCGAAAAATAAGTAAAAAGTTCAAAAATAGTAAGCCCTTTTAATAATAATAAGAATTCATTCTTATAATATAGTCATTTGTATGCTTTTTCTTTGAAAATTGCACACTTACTATGCTGCTTAAAATACATGATTTTATTTCATGTCTCTCTCCACACGTTCGGACGAGCCTCATGCATGAAGGAACTGGCAGAGGAACCCAGGTGTGCGCAACCTGGGACCAAGGCTGCTAAGATCAGGACTGGGCTTCTTCCACCCAGATTCCCCATTTTCCAGTAGCTAGGCAGTCACACCCAGAAACTGCCCCCATGTAATTCCATCAAAAGGCAACATCCAGAGATTATAAAACCAAGCTCCTGAAAGCTCAACATCTGATAGCTTAGTTCTCCCTCTTGGAGAACATGGCAAGTTTGAAACACAGACACTGAGAGGTCATCATGTTTGGTTTATTATCTACTTTCGGTACACATCTCCCATCACAACTGATTCCTCTAGCCATCATTTTCTTAGTGATCCCTTCTCTATTCCATTCTCCTTCTCCCCTCTGCCCATGAAGCAGGCTTCAAGCAATGGGGAAATCCTCCTTGCCCTTGTATCTATTGTCCTTGTGTGTCAGCTTCATGTGATATTATTTAATACTCCACAAATGAGTGCAGTCTCTCTCTTACTAACTTATTTCACTTAGCATGATACTCTCCATGTTTATGAATTTATAAGCAAATTTTATGACTTCATCTCTCTTAGCAGCTGTATGTGGAATATTGTCTGCCATGGAGGCAGAGGGAGGATGGGAAAGGGGGGTATACCGGGGATACTGGTGGTGGAGAATGTGCACTGGTGGAGGGATGAGTGCTTGATCATTTTCTGATTGTGACCAAACATGAAACTTCTAATTATCTCACAGTGATTCAATAAAACTAACAAAAATATAAAAGAACCTGGCAAGCTACCAAGAGTTTACTGCCCACACGGGAGAGCCTGCAAGCTCCCTGTGGCATATTCATATGCCAAATACAGTAATAATGATGGCTCTCATTCCACTGACCCTGAAGAGCCTCTAATGCGGCACCGTTGGGAAGGACAAGTAAAGAGAGGCTGCCAATCAGTTTACAATAGCCAGAATCTGGAAAAAACCAGAGTGCCCCAAAACAGATGACTGGTTAAAGAAACTCTGGTACATCTACACAATGGAATACTATGTAGCTGTCAGAAAGCATGAAGTCATGAAATTTGCTTATAGATGGATCAACATGGAAAGTATCATGCTGAGTGAAATGAGTCAGAAAGAAAGAGACAGACATAGAAAGATTACACTCATATGTGGAATATAATGTAACTGAGAAGTACAAGTTGGCAATGATGCAACTTCTGGCAGATATTTCTCTGGACTTAGTTACTAAAATACTAAAATACAGAAACCCAAAACTGTGAGGCCGCTAAGTGCGGTCACTCGACCTCATACCTCTTCATTCTCAGCAATGGAAAACAAATTATCTAATGCTTCCTTTTCAGCAGGTCTGACTTTAGGGGAGAGACTCTCCAAACAATAATAGTGATTTTTGTTGAAATATTGAATGCAATCAAAGTGAAAGTAAAGTGAAATTTATTAGTTACACAGGCAGGGGTGCTAGGGGGGTTAGGGGCGTGGGGGGCTAGGGGTGTGGGGGTGCAGGGTGGAGCTATACTGTGATTCTTGGTGGTGGAATATGTGCACTGGTGAAAGGATGGGTGTTTGAGCATTGTATAACTGAGACTTAAGCCTCAAAACTGTAACTTTCCACATCGTGATTCAATAAAAAATAATAATAATAAAATAAAATAAAGTGATGGAAAACCAAAAAAAAAAGACAGAGGCTGCTAAAATCTCAGGGCTAGGATAAATGGAGATGTTACTGGGCCTGCTCCAGCAAATCGTTGATCAACAGGATGACAGTATATACATACCTCTCAGAGAGCCTGGCAAGCTACCAAAAGTATTCCCCCGCACGGGCAGAGCCTGGAAAGCTACCCATGGAGTATTCAATCTGCCCAACACAGTACTTATAGGTCTCCCCTGACCAAGAAAGAAACTCCAGTCCTTGGGAAAGACGAGTAAGAAGAAGCTGCTAAAATCTCAGGGCTGAGAGGAATAGAGATGTTACTGGTGCCTGCTTGAGTAAACAACAGGATGACAGTGATACAGTGATATTGCATCTCTAATGGTTTCTGTAATGAACACAATTACTATTTGTAAAAACATTTCCTCTGAAATAAGTATGTCATAAGCATTTGCTCATTATGCAAATTTTTAGTTTATAAAATATAATACACAATCACATATTAAACTTTATACTAGTGGAATGATTTAAATTATCTTTCCAAAGTCATTATCTGGGAAACTCATAGAGAAGTCATGTATTATTTTAAAATAATATTATATTTAATTGTTACTCCAATATGTAACTTCAAGGTACCGGAGGATAGCTGAGCTTTCTAAAATTTGTATGGCAAATTATGGAAATTTCAAATCAGCATACATAAACAATGATTAAGAATAAACTTAAAGCTATTCAATTCTAAAAGTGTTTCTAGCTTAGACTGTTCAGAATAAGTATAATGCTGAACTTGTTCCATGAATAAGTGAATAAATTTAGAGTGCATTCTGCTGAAGTTTAAACAAAATTTCACTAATTATCGCTTTTATTGGAAATTTGTTGTGTTCTATTCTGAATAATTACTCATTAGTTCTTCCCTGGAAATTCTCAAGTAAAATTCTCGTGACCTCAAAGCTTGGGGAGACAATGTTTTATCTATATATTTTGTTGACTATTAAAAAATAATCAAAGACTATACAATGTCTGCCCAAGAAAAATACCAATGTATTCCTTATTAGGTAATCAAAGCTAGCTCACTTTTATAGGAATCCAAACAACAAAATGGATGTGAATATACAACTGTATTACATTATGTGAAATAAAATTAAAAAGCAGTTTAAGCCAGGAACATTTCAGTAGTTGAATAACTTTACATTTATTCTTAATCATCATTTTTGTATATTGATTTAATATTTCTATAATGTTTCCTCCAAATTTTATGGAACTCAGCAATCTTCAGATATCTTGAAGTTATTTATTGGAATAATGATGAAACATCACTATCATAATCATGAAATTTCATTAATCGTCGATTTCTTTAGCGGGCTCAGTAACCTCTCCATTCGTCCTTTCCCTCAGATCTTAGAAGTCTCTCTCAACTCGGCCCTCCCAAGGATGTCACACTGGAGGATCTTTCAGGGTCAGGGGAATGAGATCCAGTTTGTTACTGGCTTTAGATATGAATACACCATGGGAAGCTTGCAAGGCTGTCCCATGTGGGCAAGAGACTCTCAGAAGCTTGTCAGTTTCTCCCAGGGGGAGAAGTAGGTTACAAGATATTGTTCGGCCGCAAAGTGGCTGCGTGCTTCTGGGAGCTTACTTTTAAGTCTCTGAATGTTGGCTGTTGATGGGATTACACACACCTGGGCTCCTCTGCTGGTACCTTCATGTGTGAGGCCTGTCCGAATGTGTGGAAAGGGGTCTCCAGCATGGCTGTGGCTAGGTCCCGGTGGTCTTCGGCCACTGGGAACTCTGCTCAGGGTAAGGAGGGAAGCTGGAGCCCATCCCCTCCGAGGGGCCCCGGGGAAGACAGCCAGGCGTGCGGGGAACATAGTGTTATTTTAAAACAATAAATGACTTCTCTATCAGTTTCCCAGATAATGAATTTTGAAAAGATAATTTAAGATCATTCCACTAATATAATATTAAACAGGTGATTATGTTTTGTGTGTGGTACTGTATTATGTGTTAACTAAGTTTTTGTGCAAAAGAAACTGGAAAAATATGTATAGAATAATAGAAATAGAATGATACTGCCTCTCTTTACAAAAATTCACAGTATGTTATTTTCCCGTAATAAAAGCTGTAACATTAATTTTAAAGTATTTTATCATGGCTATTATTAGTACCACAAGAAACCTATTATCTTGTAGCTATAATATTTGTTATGGTGAGCTCAATATATTGCTTAAGCAACTTCAAAATGCTTTTAGTATTCTTCTCAGTGTCAAATTCTTAATGGTCCTTAAATTGTGCAGATCAATTATATTTGAACCAGAGAAATTTATACCTTGATTCTTAAAAGTGTAGTTATAAAAAAGTCATTATATTTTTAGTATTTAAAACTCAGGTAAAGAATTGAGTTTTTACAAACTGAGTATACGTACCATTGTTTTTTTAACATTTTACACTTTCTTCTTGAAATATATATGCACATGTAAATTTGAAAGATCTAGCAAATAAAAATAGATTATCATGTTTCTCTGAAATGAAAAGCAAAACTGTACTACAATTGTCTGAATTCTGCTTGATTTATAATGTATGTTTCAAATACACCTATTGTACCATTTGTAATTTAATATTGTAGTTTAATAAATTTAAGATTGACTCCTCTGTTTTTTCTTGTAAGCAAAGACAGACAAAAGTTTTGATGGTATGTTAAGGTTTCAATTTGCTTACTTTCCTTCCTTGATTCATATTCTTGAGTTGTATATAATAGAGCAAATAATCAAACTTAACACAAAAAAAATGAAACATTACATAGGAAATATTCTTATCTGTTTTAATTTAATGTAACATTTAATATAAGCTTGGTAAATATTTTTATAAATTAATTTAATTTAATTTCTATAGATATATTTAGTAGTGTGTACACATAGTAACTGTGATAAAATGAATATATAATAATATAAATATGCTTAACTTTTAATTTTTATTTTCTAAATTGTTGAAGCAATGTTTTATATGGTTAATATAGCACAAGTTACTTTTCTTAAAACCGTCATTTGCTTTTTACACATAGATTAAACTATTTTTAAGAGAGAACTGCTGATCAAGAAATAAAATCGTCAAGTTTAATGTAATATTTACTATGTGAATACTAAGTTAGCTTCCCATAGTGTCTTGGCATAGGGAATTTTAATGTAACATTTAGAGCTACTTTAAAGTTAAAAAAGATATAATCAAAATAATAATTACTGCATAATATTATGTATTATTTTTTCTCTAAAATAGCTAAGAAATAAAAGTCTGGTTGCCATCACAAATATATTTAAAAATAATTTTTAAAAAGTCAACGAATTTTATTTTTTATTATTTATTGTTTCTTTTTTGCCACACCAGAATGTACTCATGGCTTGTCTCTGAGTGTGCACAGATTCATTCTGATAGAATTTGTTACACATCCAATATCAGTAATTATAGAACTTCTCCAGCTCCAAGTAGAACTTCTCAATTGGTTCTTCATCATAGTTGGTTGTTGGTGCATAGACGATGAAGATAGAAACTGCTGACAATGAGTCAAATCTATTCAAATGTAAGCATCCAATTCAGGTTGTTAGGATTTCCAACGAATCAATGCTCACGACCAAGTTCATGTTGACGGGGACAACGACACCACCGATGCCTCTACTGTTGCATGTTCCAACTAACAATTCTTCTTTAGTGTCAATGATCGATGCCTTCTTGTCTAGATCAATTCAACGATGTCATACATAATCTGCACTTGCACCATCAGGTCCTCAATGGATGCTTCCGATGCGAGCATACATATGCAAAAGTGCAGACAGTCATTTTAGTCCTTTCTTTTTATTCAATTCAATTATTTATTAGTAAATTATTAATAATTTACTTTATTACTTAAGTCAATAATTAGTAATTCAATTATTTCTTTTGGCAGCCTAACTTGGCCCTGGGATTTTAGCAGCCTCTCTTTGTTCGACCTTCTTAATGCTGCCATATTGGAGGCTCTTCCAGGGTCAGGGGAATGAGGCCCAATTTTTAAAGTACTTTCGAATATTGTGTACATTATTTAAGAATTTTCATATAGGGGCTGGAGTGATAGCACAGCGGGTAGGGCATTTGCCTTGCATGCGGCCAACCCGGGTTCGAATCCCAGCATCCCATATGGTCCCCTGAGCACTGCCAGGGGTAATTCCTGAGTGCAGAGCCAGGAATAACCCCTGTGCATCGCCAGGTGTGACCCAAAAAGCAAAAAAAAAAAAAAAAGAATTTTCATATAAATATTATATATATTTAATCACTGTCACTGTCACTGTTCTCCCGTTGCTCATCGATTTGTTCGAGCAGGCACCAGTAATCATTGAGAGACTTATTGTTACTGTTTTTGGCATATCCAATACGCACAGGTAGCTTGCCAGGCTCTGTCGTGCGGGCTCCATACTCTCGGTAGCTTGCTGGGCTTTCCGAGAGGGGTGGAGGAATCGAACTCGGGTCGGCCGCATGAAAGGCAAACGCCCAACCACTGTGCTATCACTCCAGCCCATATATTTAATAATATTTAATATTTAATATATTAAATAAGATACATATCTTACAAATATAAGATATCAGCATGCTTAAATAATAGATATTGCTATTTTCTACTTCATTGTTAATAAATTGTTGCTACTTAAGTATTGAATATTTGAACTACAAAATCTACCATTTGATAAAGCTATTTATGTACCTCAGTTCATTTCTAAAATTATCATTATCACATAAGTCAGTGAATTTACATTAGGTTATACATTCAATGACAGATGACATGCTAGATAATAGTGACAACCTTGGGGATTCTGTAGAAGATAAGTATTCAGTAAAGTTTTTGAACTCATTATAGGATGCTATTTTTTCCTTTTTAATAGATAAGTAAATTCAGTTATAGAAAAGTAAATCCAATTATCTAATATAAAATACCTAAGACATGTGGTAATCTCGATCTCAATATGTTCTCTTCTAATTATCTATTATTTGCCTGATTTTCTGATAGGTAATTCAATTATTAGCATGGGAATTATTAGTCTTTGGCCTACAAACTGAGATTTTCCATTTCTTTAATTTGTTTGAGCTGCAGTGCCAAAATATAAAAATATGCTTTTTTATATATATGCATTTTCATCGTCTAAGATTTTCGTTTCCCAGTTGAATCAAATTCAAATGTTTGATAAATGTTCACTATGTATTCATAGCACCTTTATACTATCCTCATAAGAAGTTAAATTCTCTCTGGAGTCTCTTTTATAAAGCATTGCCCTCATTGACTAAGAATTCAGTCTTATGACATCAACTCCCAAAGCTCCCACACCCACTAGTATACTAGAAGACTCCTTCAGCTGACTTACAAGCTTTTACTTTTTATTGCAAAAATAAAGACAAAATTAAATATTAAGAAAATTTCATATTTATTTGACTTTACTTCAGTAAGCCAGTAAGTTCATGTTTATATAATGTAATAATTAGAAGATTTGTTATTTTTAAGACAGTCATTTCAAATGGCTCCCACAGAGATAATTTCATGGACTTGTAAACACATTGTGGATCACATCATCAGGTTTATTACTGACCTTGTTTTCAAAACTATGGGCACATATTTTAGAGTAAATTTATCCATAAGACAAAATGATGATGCAATTAAAAAACATGCCTTCACAAAGATGCATGCATTTTATTGTAAGAATTATTTTATTTTTTTTTCTAATTGTTAAATGCTTAAATATGTTAATTTTTATATGATAGACCCAATATTCAAAGTAAACAAATCTGTTATTCAGGTGAAGTAAAAGCTTCACAGTAAAAATTTAAATTAATCGAGAAAGCAAGCAATTGAAACAGAATGATATTGAGAAGAGAAATAAAGTACAACAAAGGAAAAACTATGTGTTCATTATTTGGATTTTTTTACATTACTAATTTAATATCATTTATCCTGTGGTCCTTGGGAATCAGTTGAATCCCCCATAATTATATCTAAATGAACTGCTCTTGAGCAAAAGAGTGGGTGTTACTTTAACTTTATTCGGAAATAAATCTGCACATATATTAACATCTTGTGAACTAAAGTTAGATGTTTAATTAATGGAGCTAAGATTACTGCTTATATAGCAAGTTCTCTGTAATAGTAAAAAAATTAAGTTACCAATTAAAGCATTTTTAGTATAAATTTAAGAAATAGCAAAATGTAACTTTAAGATTTTAAAAATTATTTTAAGCATGGTTTGTAATATAATTTGGCTGAGAGACATTGAAATATTTAAATAATGTAGAAATTGCAAAACTATTTATTTTAACTTTTGTTTTATTGATTTTTCACATTAGAGGATAGACAGGTATCATATTACTAACTTTTAAAACCAATATTATTTCTTGAAAGTTTTTTTTATGAGAGAATGTAAGCTCTTTTATGGTGAGCATTCAAATACTCCTTACATCGAATGAACAATTGATTAAATCTAATATTGTAACTTAAAATCTGATTTAGCACTAAGAATCAGTGATGTCCAGTTATTTGTGACAATGGATTCAGAATAAATTATTTTTAATGTTATTCAATAGTGGATTAAACTGATTTACTTACATGATCATGTATAAGTTATGCCATTCAATGGAAAGATTTTAAGTGTAATTAACTATATATAAAATTAAGTATATATATCCCCTTGTATGTGGTTCAAAAACTTGTTTTACTGTAAAATATAATACATATAGTACAATATTATTATTTTACAATGTAAGGAGAATAGATAAATATCACTTTAAGTATTATGCATCATTGAAATAATTCCAATTTGGTAAAGAACTATCATTGTTCATGATATTACTACAAATTTATTTCTTTAAGATATCTTAGATTTACTTGTTATAGATATTGATAGCAAAAAATACAAATTTATTTATATTTCCTAATACAAAAGAGTAAACTATAAGAATGTAATGAAATTGTTTGCCTATAGGACTGAAATGGATACAGGAAGATTGATAGAATTCTGACTACATATTTATTGACTTTTGAAAGCATGTCAATGGTTTCAATATTGATCATTGAAAGCATAAAAAATATACAGTTAAATAATAAAAAAAGAAAACTTATAACTGAAGAAATGAATCAGATTTTTTTTCAAATTAATACTATAACCACACTGCATTTGAAGAACATAGATTTAAATATGTATTATTTTTGACAAAGTAGCTTAAAGGTTGCAAAAAGGTAACCAATGTATGTTTAAAAATATCCTTTGCAGTTATGAGTGAAGCTAATGTAAATTTATTATATTTATAAATGGGTAAAGTACACTTGCATGCAGAATGCAGTCTATGTTCAAGTGTATTTTCATAAATATCCAGTTTTTGTAAACTGTGTTGGTTTCTTCTGCATTTCCACTTAGAATTTGTTTTTAATAGGAGACACTGAAGGTGCTAGGCCAGGCACTGCAGGTCTGAAAGGTTAATTTTTGGCTTGCAATCCTTAGGCCTATGAGAGCTACCAGGAATCAAAATTGGGACCTTATTCATGCTAGGAGTGTGCTCTAACATTTGAGTTGTATAACTGGAGGCCATTTTGATTTGTTTTGCTTTTAAAGGGGACACATCAGCAGTGCTCAGGGCTTGCTCCTGGCTCTGGGCTCAGGGGACCATATAGAGGGCTGGGATTGCATCCAGGTAGGCTATGTGCAAGGCAACTGCCCTAGCAGGTGTATTATCACTCTGATCCCAGAAGACTTGTGTATATATTTCTTTGTTTTTGCCACAGCCTTTTAATTTTGAAAAAAAAATCTTGGTAGTTTTAATTTTAGTGAATTCCAAGGATGAAATTTATTTTGTTTTTGTTTTTATATTTACTGAATTATGCTGAAAAGTTGGATATCAGCCACATTAATCTGGCTACTGCAGTATATTTTTAAATATTTTCATATAATTTATTTGACATTTTACACAAGGCTGTGTCTAAATTTACAGAATGTTCTATACTTGAGAGTGAACATTGAGTTTACTATTTAATTTAAGGTCAGTCAGAGCAATAAATATGATCTTATGCTCATTATGCATGAATATCTCTTCCCTTTTTATAATTTAATACATATTAATTAAGTAATCTATGTGTACTAAAAAAGTGGGTGTTTTTACGAAACTGGGAGAATGATTTTGACCTTAATGTCTTTCTATGTATGTGTCTCCTTACTCCATCCCTATCTCTTTCATCCCCTGTATTTTTAACTAGTGTATTTAGAGACTTCTGTTTTCACATTTCTTTGCGAAAGGAGAAAATTTGACCTATAATAAATACATGACACCTCATAGCTACTTCAATTTTCAGTTATTGATTTGACAAGTTGGAAGTTTATTGCTAGCTGAGTATCCTGGTATTTTTAACACATAAGATACTACTATTGGTGAGATGGATGTCATTTTCATCATTACCTTCACAATTCTTATAAAGCAGGTATAAAGCTGATGCTACTATCATCAAAACAGATTTTATATAATTTTGCTTATATGAGTCATCTTTAATTAAAACTTATAATACTCTGATATTTCTTTGAATTTTCATTTTTAATATAAATATGCATACACTTTTGTATTAGTGGAGCAGGGATACTATAAAAAGTATCATCAATTAGTTTGCCAATCAGCAAATTTCTGGTGGAGCTTTCTATTTAATAGGAGTGAAGGGCCATCAAACAAAATTTCTGGTTACATTATGCTGTCTTTGAGGAAAACTCTCTTTAAACCATGTTGCCTAACAAATAAATAGCAGAAAGTTATGTTCTGAAGACAGTGGTAGACTAACTCTAAAACTCGATAACTATTTCACACTGGGCAAAACCACTGATTATTGAGGCAAGTAGACAGTTCACAACAGCTATGGCCCAGGTTAAGGGACAGGAAAAATGGTAACATGTATGTAAAATAAAAGAACATTTGGATACCTAGAGACCTGGAAGCAAAGACAATCCTGCTACAGTTGAGACTATTTAATTTTAAAATGTTCTGGAAATAAGAGCTAAAGCCCCAAATTGAAGCCTTCATAAGGGTAGAAATAAAACTCTGAGAGTTTATCACAGCAGTAGAGACAGAGCCTCTTTCATTTGTCAAATAGAAAACTCTGTAATGGCATTAGGCATTCTGACCTTACAGAGGAAGACGTTTAAACTCAGGAATGGCATCATACAATTTTATGCTTACTAAAGAATAAACGTTTGCATGATTGTAAACCAGTGTTAACTCAATAATAAAGGCAATGTGATGAATAAATAAAAGAATGGTCATTTGAAGTGAAATTGCAATTCTCATGAAAACACACCTACCACTGAATACTGATGCCAATTAAAATTTTTATGTATTATATGGCTCTTTAAAATCCTACCTGAACATGATTTATTTTTCTCATATTATGTTACTAACAAAAAATATTATTACCTACAGACAATAAATACTAACTCTTCATGGCAACCTTAAGTGTCCAAGCAAGCATAGTATGACCAGAAAGATTTTAACCTGAGTTAGAATTTTGGCCTTACCACTATCATTGAATTGACTTCTCAAGGGGCCTTTTATTGATTTTTAGCCCATCTGGTCAAAAATTGTTGGAGTGAGCCCAGAGCCCACTGAGCACTTCTTGGAAGAACACCATAATATCCACCACCAATAAAAAAATAGCTGTTTAATACATAAGACAGTGAGACCTCTGGTGTCTTAGTTAAATAAAGAACAATAGTAGCACATATTCTAAATAATGTTGGAGTTACTGAGGGTAATGGTAAATGCAATATATTTACCATAAGCTAGATTCTACATTTGTTCACCTGATTTTTGTGACCTATTTTTACTTATTTTCTTTTTATTGTAATCTTGACTATAGAATGACTATCTCAGATGAAGAATTTGGTAAGATAATAGTGTTTTTACTTGGCTTTATGAAGGTTGGCTTTGGCTCCAGAAACCTATTATACCTACATTCTTGCAACCATACTCAATACATGCCATACACATACATGTATGTTTTTGTTTATCTGTTTAAAATATGTGTTCTACTTACCTTAGTCTGGAATCTCTCAGAGGTCAAGGAGAGAGCTTATAACCTATATTTTATCTTGTCATTCATATGTGGTTCAGATTTTAGTTTATTTCAGCAAACATTTCTAAAAATACATTTCCACTCATTTTCAAATCTCCATGACTACATGAATTCCCATTATCTTCATCTCAAATAATATCTCTTTATTTAATTTTTGTCTTTCTGTTTTATTTTAATAGTAATAGTTTAAATAATGTGCTGGAGTGGTAGCACAGCGGGTAGGGTGTTTGCCTTGCACTCAGCCAACCAGGGTTCGATTCCGCTGCCCCTATTGGATAGCCCAGCAAGCTACCTAGAGTATCCCGCCCACACAGCAGAGCCTGGCAAGCTATCCGTGGCATATTCAATATGCCAAAAACAGAAACAACAAGTCTCACAATGGAGACATTACTGGTTCCTGCTCGAGCAAATCAATGAGCAATGGCATGACAGTGATACAGTGATATAGTGATACAGTCTAAATAATAATAAAAATAATAAGTATCATCATCATCATTATTTATTTTAGGGACACTCAGTGAGGCTCACACCTTATTCCTGGTTCTATGCTCATGGATCAGTCCTGTGAGGCTTGGGAATTATACAACATGTAGGAATTAAATCCACATCATTCAGTGCAAGGAAAATGTCTACATTATCTCTATGCCTATTTCTAAATTATTATTTAATAAAGAATATGGTGAAATTTATCATTTTTCTCTATGAGAAAAATAAATAGTGCTGCTTTGCTGCAATTAACTGCCTTCAAATACAAGGACTTCTAGTATAGTAGAAAAACTACAAAAGATTCACTGTATCACTGTCATCCCGTTGATCATCAATTTTCTGGAGCAGGCACCAGTAATGTCTCCATTCATTCTGGCCCTGAGATTTTAGAATCCTCATTTTACTCATTCTTCTCAGCCATGCAGCATTGGAGGCTTTTTTAGGGTAAGGGGAATGAGACCCATCATTGGTACTGTATTTGGCAGGTCAAATATGCCATATGGGGCATTCCAGGCTCTGCTGTGTGGGCAGGATGCTCTTGGTACCTTGCCACGTTCTCTGAGAAGGAGAACTAGGCTATAAGAGGTCAGGCGGCCGCAAATGCAGACATGCACTTCTGGCAACATTGTTTTATAATCTCTGGATCTTGGCCGTTGATGGGATTTCATAGTGTTGGGGGTAGTTTGTGGGTGTGGCTGCCAAGATACAGGAAAATAGGGGGTCTGGGTAGAGGAGGACCAGTCCAATCCAAGCAGGCTTGGAGATCTCAGCCCAGGCTCCTGCACACCTTGGTTCCTCTATCGGTTCCTTCATGCAAGAGGTCTTCAGCTGCCAGAGTTCTGCTCAGAGCAGGGATTGAAACTCAACCCGACCCATTCCAAGGGGCCCTGGTGAAGACAGCCAAGCTTGGGGGCAAGAGACTAACAAAACATTAACTAAAATTTTAGGACATAATTCTGTATCAAGAGCATATGCATCTACATATTTATGAGGAAAATTAAAATATATATTTGAAATAGACACAAAATTGCTTATAATATAATGAGATATATTAAAAGCATATTTGGTATAGTCTAGTAATTTATCTGTACTCGAGCTCAATACTTGAAAAATACTGTATTTCTGTTTGTTAATTTTTAATTCTGCATTATAACAGAAAGAAAGTTACTTCTAAAGGATAATGATTAAATGAAGGCAATGTGTTTCAAATTACAAATTTTTCAAACATTTTAATTAGAATACATGAATACATAATTGTCTTTATGATACAGCATTGCTTTTTGTTAAAAAAACAGAGAGATCACCAGTTTTTTCACAATCATAAGCCATTCTGGACAATTAGATTATATATTGTATCTATAATATTTGCATAAAAACCAGTTTGATAACAGCTAATTACATTTTAAAATCACTTCTTTTTTTCCCTTTGAGTAAGAAAAAACATTATATTTAATCAACAAAGACTGTATTAGTAAGATAAGTATTGCTTCTTTGGTAAAAATATGTAAATACCACATCTAACCTATTGGACATCAATATTTGTTTTTTTCCCATATGTTTTTGTTAGGAAAAAGTCACCAAGAATTACAATTCATCAACCCTACTATGTTAAAAAATAGAGATCTTCAAGACTTAAGTAGCAGAAAATATAGTTTTATTTCCTTTTGCATTGAATTGTGTATGACATTATATTGTGTTTTTCTCATAAATTGCAGACAAATAATTTGAAACAATTTTCACTTTTTATAGTAAACCAGGAGATAAGGGTATTTAATTGTCCAATAGTTGCCACCAATATTAAATATCTTCCATCAAATGTACTTTTGGAACACAAAAATGGTATGAGTTACCTAGGGCAACCTATCTCTTTTAATTTTTTCTCCAACAAATTTGGTTCACTGTGTAGATTACAAATAGTGTAATGAATCACGAATCATGAATCATGAAAACCTGTTGAGCGTCAATTTCTCGAGCTGGCTCAATAACCTCTCCATTCATCCTAACCCTGAGATTTTAGAAGCCTCTCTCCACTGGGCCTTCCCAACGATGACACATTGGAGGCTCTTTCAGGGTTAGGGGAATGAGATCCACCTGTTACTGGCTTTGGCATATGAATACACCATGGGAAGCTTGCAAGGCTGTCCCATGTGGGCAGGAAACTCTCAGTAGCTTGGTAGTTTCTCCCAGATGGAGAAGTAGGTTGTAAGATATCGCTTCTGGGAGCTTGCTTTTAAGTCTCTAGATGTTGGCCATTGATGGAATTACACACACCTGGGTTCCTCTGCCGGTACCTTCATGCGTGAGGCTTGTCCGAATGTGTGGAGAGGGGCCTTGAGTATGGCCTGTGGTCTTCAGCCGCCAGGAGCTCTGCTTGAGATGGGGAGGGAAGCTGGAGCCCATCCCCTCTGAGGGGCCCCAGGGAAGACAGCCAGGCGTGCAGGCAAGAGACTCTCTGCAAATAGCATCACTATTAAAAATAGTAAATGATTAGAATCCAACATAAAATGGAAGAATGTCTGAAAAGAAATGAACAGGACACTGGAGCATTATGGGTTAAGTTTAGATGGAACAATGCATGAATCACCCATGTTCTTGGCATGTTATCCAAGCCCATATTTCCCTTAAACGAATATATAGCTTACTTGTCTCTGTTTATTGTGTTTTCTGCTATAGAAAAGTCTGTTCTCTCATTCTTAAACACATACATTCTTTCTATTCTCTCACATCTTTCTACTAATTTTCAATTAAAGATGTCTTACTACACACACACAATAAATATTTGAATTCTGGAGAAAAGGAAGGCTAATTCAATAAAGAAACACTAGTGAAAGAAATATTAGAAATAAGGGAACTGCCACATACTAGTTACTATTTGAAGAGTTTGCTAACATGCTAATAAAGTATATATTGAAGAAGGACATAAAATATTGAAGAAGGACATGGGGCCCTGGTGACATTCAAGCGGTAGAAGATTCCTTCTTGGAGTGATTATATATTTTCTCAAAATGTCTCCTAGATGAGTTTCATCTTATACAATACCAGCAAATTATCTTATTCATACACTATTAATGAAGGTGTTTATTTATAATTTAGAATTTTTTTACCAATGACATATCTACAAATCAGGAAAAGTAAAAGGTAGGAGGCAAAATTGATCTAAACAGTTTCATCCCAATGTGATATACTTTTACCCTGCTTCCAATTAATTATACAGGGTAGGAGGAACAGTCTAGTGAGTAAGATGATTACCTTGATGCAAGTGAGAGAGCACAGCCCATTGGTGTGTTGTGCAAAAATTGTTTAAAATAGCTCTCCCCCACAAAAAAATGAAAACAAAAACAGAAACCCAATCCATTCACCAGAAATAGGTTCATAACCCAAAGTTAATTTCAAGGAATGATTTATTTATATTTAACAATATCAAATATGGTATGGAATAATAAAATTCAATAAAAATCAGGAATGCTGTCTCATTTGCCAAGGCATCAAAAATCAGATGGGCCGGTCATGTAATGTGATTCAGAGACAAGTGTTGGACTAGAGCTGTTACAGACTGGATTCCAGGGGACGTTCAGAAGACCTCATGGCCACTCACCAACTAGATGGTCAGATTTCTTCGTCAAGTCTCTGAGTGAATGATTTGAGGCTCTTTCTGTTCCTGGAGCGAGCAGGTATCATTGGGCTACACTAGCTCCCTATAGGGACAAATGGAGATGTTACTGGCACCCGCTAGAGCAAATCGAAGACCAAAAGATCAACGGGACTACAGGTGAACAAGTGAACAATATCAAAAAGCTCTTAGTTTTGAATTTTGACTTGCTTATTATGGCCATATTGATATTAACGTTCATGATGTTTATGTACAAAACTACTACGCCTCTCACAAAATTGTCAAAGATCCTCCTCACTGTACTGTCATTAGAACTTTGACAAATAGTAACCCAAGAGTTCAACTTCTCAAATGATGAGGGATTAGCAATGTTTTCTTAGTATAGTTTTATTTCGGGGCCATATCTACAGGTGCTACAGCTTACTCCTGGCTCTCCACTCAGCGGTCACCCTGGAAGGGAGTAAGGGGGCTCTGTCTGATACCCAGAATGGAACTTAGGTCAGTTGTGTGCAAAGTAAGTGCCTTAACCACTGGTTCTCTATGCTGCTTAGGTTATTAAATAAAATTAGGAAATGAAATCAATAGACTGCCTCTTTCAGGACATTGCTTAATTGTTATTCACAAGAGCTAATTTTGACACTGCAATAGGAGTGGTAGCATTGCACTGTGGCACTGTCATCCCATTGTTCATCAATTTGCTTGAGTGGGCACCAGTACTGTCTCCATTGTGAGACTTGTTGTTACTGCTTTTGGCATAGCGAATATGCCACGGGGAGCTTGCCAGGCTCTGCCAGGTGGGCGGGATACTCTCGGTAGCTTGTCAGGCTCTCAGAGAGGGACAGAAGAATCGAACCCAGGTTGGCTGAGTGCAAGGCAAATGCCCTACCCGCTGTGCTATCGCTCAGTCCGCTATAGGAATGGTAGATCAAGATATTCAAAGTCATTTATATGTAAATCTCTAATATCATACAAATCATTATAAAAATTGTGCACCCAGGATTTCATTATTATTACTTGAGTTTCACTTTCTTTTGTTTTGTTTTTGGGCCATACCGGCTGTGTTCAGGGCTTACTCCTAACTGTGCCCAGGGATAACTTCCTGCAGTGCTAGGGGTGTTATGCTGCATGCTGGGAAGCAAACCCAGGTTGGCCAAGTGTAGGACAAATGACCCACCCACTGCCCTATCTCTTCTGCTCATTACATACAATTTGAAAATAAATCTTGGATTGGAGAGTACATATTACAACATGTAGGGTGCTTACCTTGCAGTACGTCAACCTGGGTATGATCTTCAAGACTGCATAAAGTCTGTAAAACATTGCTGGGTGTGATCCCTGAACATACATCCAGGGGTAATTTCTGAGCACTGCTGGCTGCAGTACCCCCTCCCCAAAGAATTTTAAAAGTAAATATGAAATTTAGTAGTAAGAGAGGAAAAACCGTCATTTAAAGTTATGTCCCTTAAAATCATGAGGGAGTACACTGTTGCTTCATGATATTTTGAAATATTACTTAATGTGAAAATAGCCCTCTCCATATCCCAGGTGATACATTTCTAACTCAATACATTTGGTTCAAATCATGAGGGATTTCAGTAATATTAATGCCCCAAGACTTTATAAAAAATTCATATATACGCATGCAATATATATAGATTGATTGATAGCTCTGAATTCACTTAAAATCCCAGTGAAAAACTGATTGATGCCAAACAGTTAGCAACTATACAGATCAATCAAAGAAATACCTCATTGCTCTTGAGACAATGACAGGGCTAGATGTTGGATGTGACAGGTTCACTGACATTAGCTTTAATAAGACCACATTTCATTGCAGTCACATTAGGCTATAAACTGAAGTGCTTCCTGCTCATAGTCCTTGAGAAGGTGTGATTCATGCCAGCAGATACTACCCAGACAGGCAATGAGTGGTTAGAGCATATATATGATGAAGTGGACATGCTTTATTCCTTCCATAATCTTCTTCAAATTGTACTTTGTCCAAAACATACTACTATTTCAAACAAAAGCATAACCCCAAATGGTTTATGCACAAGGATGACTCAGATATAAAGTACTTGTATGCAATATCCCTGCCCTCATGGGGCTTGAAGAAATAAATATTTCCCGTTCCATTCAATGACTGAATCCGCTGCATCGGCACTTGTACATGATTTAGCATAGGAAGCAAAAAAACACAAAATAAGTTCCTCCACTGAATGAAATGTATCTGTTCAAATCAGTGATAATATAAGGGACAGTGATAAGGATTTTATTGAATAAGTATAATGTATATGTTTCTTAAGAAGGCTAGAATTTAATTCATTGAGATATTTGTAAATTGGGCATAAATAAAGGACTTCATACAGCATGTAAGAAAATTAAGTGTGAAATAGCAAATGAAATATGAAACTTGCTCTACATTATGTGCTCCAAAGAATAATGCCTCTCTCAAAGTACTTTTGTCGCTTTAAGATAAAAATTAGGGAATTGTGAAAATAATGAAGTTTGGAGTTTTACAATTAAAGTAAAAAAAAATAGTAGCCAAGACCAGGTATGAAAGCAGAAAATTTATACCTCAGCAATAGATCATCAAAATCAATGAATGTGTTAAGCTTTAGTGTTGACAGGCTGGGAAGTCTTACAATTTAGGGAAGATAAATCATCTTGTGTATGAATCTACAACTACTTATATAACTAATCTGTTTCTGAATAAATGTGAAGGTGTAGACTAAAGCACTATCACTAGGACCTTCGGAAAGAGAAATATGCAAAAGGATATTTCAGAAGTTAAATATGGTGCGATTTATTTTCATAATGAATAGACAGTGATGCATGAACGCATATGTTTTGAGAAATAAAGTTTGTTATGTGTATTACAAAAATATGCCATGTATCATACAATATTTAAGATTTCAAAATATTCTGAGGTTAAATTAAAAATACTGAGTAATTAATAAAAGTCGAGGTCTTTATGTTAAGTACTGAAATTAATTTAACCTCTTTTTATTTCTTCTAACTCTATCATAAGATGGAGATGGCAGGAAGCTCCATCACAACAGCAGTTGGCTGGTTAATAAATGAAAAATAGTGAAATTGTGACAAATATTCCAAGAAGTTGAAAATTATGCAGGCTGAGCGTGAACCTATAAGGCTGGCTTATCTCAGCCTCATTATGCTCTTGATCTTCCTGCTGTCTTAAAAATCAATCTCAGTGAATAATAAAATAAAATATAAAATAAAATAAAATAAAGCATGTGTTGACCACTCCCTACCCCCCACCCCATCCTCCCAGTAATCCAAGTTCTGCTACACACCCTCGGCTCCAGGACCTGCCCCTACAGGTCTGGGAAGCTGAGCCGACTTCTGGCCTCACGCAGGCTCACCAGCAAGTTTTAAACTCGCCTATCCCATCCCATAGTTCCTAGTGCCGACCACCCCCTTTCCCACCTCTGCAGACTAAAGGGGATCCCTGCTGCCCTGCTCTGCGCCCCAGGTCTAGCCTCCAACCACCCGCAGAAGCCCGAGTTGCATGTGAACCCAATCCGTTATTGATTTTTTTACTTCCAGATGTCCCAGACGCTGCCGTGAAAGCCAAAACAGAGCAGACGCCTTAAATAACTTGCTCTCCCAACCACACTAACTCTTAGTGGGCTTGTATGTTCTGTATCTGTCCTCAGATATTTCTCTAATAACACTGGTCTGTAAAGGGAAGTAACTGGATATTCACCTCTATGGATACAGAAATATAATTTCAAGGGTACGGAAATTATTAGAATAATATTATAAGCAGTAGCCCTTACCGATCAGAACTCAGATACCTGGGAATCTAAAGATCAGCTGTCAGCATCCACACATCTCTGAGGACGATGGGGATGCAAAGGAATTCACCTATACTGGCAGACAGTGACTGAGGCTCCAGAGAATTCTTGACCTCCAAGAAAGTCTCAAGCCTTAATCAGAAAGACCTCAAATCAACATACCATGCAATGGCAATAGGATTTTTTTATGAATAGCATTTGTTATTTTGCGAATACATGTAATACATGTATATTTTTCCTACTTTATTGACAGTCTTTATAAAATTGAATTTTGCATTTTAGCAAATGCTTCTTCTAAACAGAAGAATCAATATTTGATTAATAGTTATGTTGAATTTTTTATTGTATTTCATTGATTTTAACTTCTTTATTTTTCTCTTTGATTTTTAGTTTTCTTTTATTTTTCTAGTTTTTATAGCTAAAAGCCTACCTTAATGATTTTAGATCCTTTTAATTGTATCTGTTTCTCTATTTCTGCTGTTTTGATCATCTCTTAGTTCTCATAAGTTTTTCATTGTCTTTTACCTCAAATTAATATACATATATACATATATATATATGGAAAGAGACAGAGAGAGAGAGAGAGAGAGAGAGAGAGAGAGAGAGAGAGAGAGAGAGAGAGAGAGAGAGACTGGAGTGGAGTGATAGCACAGCGGGTAGGGCATTTGTCTACACTTGGCCGACCCAGGTTCAATTCCTCCACTCCTCTCGGAGAGCCCAGCAAACTACTGAGAATCTTGCCCACACAGCAGAGTCTTGCAAGTTAACTGTGGCTTATTTGATATGCCAAAATCAGTAACAACAAATCTCACAATGGAGATGTTACTAGTGCCTACTCAAACAAATCAATGAGCAACGGGATGACAGTGATATCACTTAATTCTCTTTTCAGTCTCTTTTACCTCAAATTAATATATAGTATATATATATATATATATATATATATAGAGAGAGAGAGAGAGAGAGAGAGACTGGAGCAATAGCACAGTGGGTAGGACGTTTGCCTTGCACATGGCCGACCCGGGTTCGATTCCTCCATCCCTCTCGGACGGAGCCTGGCAAGCTACCGAGAATATCCTGCCCACATGGCAGAGCCTGGCAAGCTACCTGTGGCGTAATTGATATGCCAAAAACAGTAACAACAAGTCTCACAATGGAGCCGTTACTAGCGCCCACTTGAGCAAATCCATGAACAATGGGACAACCGTGCTAGAGTGCTACATCTATCTATCTATCTATCTATCTATCTATCTATCTATCTATCTATCTATCTATCTTTCTATCTATCTATATATCTATCTATCATCTATCTATCTTGTGGTTAATTTTCATTCATATTGAAATGTTTATTGTTTATGCTTTTGGGTTTTCCTAATTATATTTTGTTTTAAACAAGATTTGTTAGTACCTGTTTGTGCCCAGGGCTTAACTCTGTCTATACTTGGGGACCACATGCAGTGTCAGGGATTGAACTCACCTCAGCCTCATGAAAAGCAATCATCTAAGCCTTTCAATTATCTCTAAAGTCCCTATTTCTATTTTTTAGTAGTTTAGACTGTGTGAGAATAAAAAATTGTAAGAAAAGCAATGCATAGTTTTTATCTTTATGTTTTAAAATTTATTATAGGTGCCTTATGGCACTGATTGTGGTCAGTACTTGTCATTGTTCCAAGTAAAAGACTAGGAAAATTGCATTTTGATGTTGTAGAATATAATAACATACATTTAAATCATGTCCGGTTGATTGATGTTACTCTTAAGTTTGACTAATTCCTTGCTTGATTTGCAAGATCTCTCTGCTTTGGGGAAGGAGTGCTAAAGTCTCCGAATAGGATGGGGGATTCACTCATTTCTCTATAGCTCTCTCAATTTGGGCTGCAAATAATTTAGCATGAATATACAATACAATTTATTCTTGTTTTTTCTTGGAAAATTAGTTTTTTTCTTCATGTAATTCCATTCTTCATCCACAATGTGGATGTGGATGTGGGCATGAATTTGTGATCACAGGGTAGTAGGAAGTTTGGAGATGGGGAGGTCATACATCTGAAATCCTAATGAAAATCATTCCACAAATCATGGTCCATAAATTAGTAAAAAAGCAACAACCTTGAATTTATCATAAGATATTGTGAGATTTGGTTGTATGAGCTATCTTAGACAAGAATGGTCTTCCTCCCTTCTCATTATTAGATAATCGCATCTAAAAAATTAACAAGCCATGATGATTTCATTTAAGTAATGTCTATATTTTTCCTGCAGTGAACAATTTTGAATGTTTCCTAAGCCTACCATACTTCATAAAGTTCAGAAATTATCTTCTAGATTGTTTTGCTTCATAGATCACAAAGTCCTATAAATTCAACACCATATTATTGATGTTAACAAAATATTAATCAAACAATTTCAGCAGTTTTTCTGAAGACATCCAGTGTCACTGATGGAGCCATTGTTAAAAGAGTAATTGTTAGAACAGAACTCCCTGAGAAAGGTCAAAAAGGGCACCTTATGCCTTCTTGACTTAATCAGCCTTGACTGATAATGGCAAGTTGCTTTTTTCCCAATTCATTTCAATAATGCACTGTATTAATAAATATGTGATTGCTAAGGTGGATGCAATTTTCACAGTATTTGTACTTCACCCCAGGTTAATTTAAAATATTTTTTATTGTAATTTACTTTACTGTCATTAATGGGAGACTAGCTACTGAAAGAGAAGAGCTTGAAGCTTGTGAAAAAAGTTATTAAAATATGTATCAATAATCGTGATGATGAAAGGTATGCAATTTCAGTGAGTATATACCTTTAAAGTTCAGTCAAAAATACAAAATCTTACAATTTCACTTCTCCACAAAATAACCTTATTTTAGTGTCTATTTACTTATATAGCATGCTGAACTAAATCTCTCTTCATTCTATACTTATATAGACTTCTTTTGTACCCAAGAAAATAGTATATTTCCATTTTCAAGTAATTTTTGGACTTCAGGTTCTTGCTTTACCACAATTTTATCTCTCATGGAGATAACCTATAGGGCTATTCCTTGACTGTTTTGTCTTCAATGTTACTTCCCTCATTGAATTTCTTTTTAAATTTCCCTTTTTTTAAGTACCAGTATTTTACAATCAACTTTATCAACATTGCCTGGTGTAGAATTCTAGCTCTTAAATGTCAGGGCTTGTAAAACTTGCTTGGAGATGACCTAGTTCAATAAAACTATGCCACTGTTTAATAAATCCTACATGGCAATGATAAAAAATGCAAAGGGCATGTTTCTTATCCCACAATAATGTCAGCACCTTGAAAACTGGTAAGAACATATTGCCTCTTGAATTAATATTCATTTCTATGTGTTCAGTTTGTTCTGAAATGTCATTGCAAGTTAAAAAATGTTTTTCAGTGTTTATAAAAACAGAAGAACAAAATTAGCAAAACTTAATTACTAAACCACAAATTGGAGTGTTTATGTTTTGCCATTGGCCGACAGGAGACTTGGCTGGATCTCAACAATGAGTGGCTGTTTGCAAAAACTAATCACTGCCTGTCAGTAGATGTGAGTAAAAAGTAGTGTAGAGAGAAACGCATGGAGAGAGTAAGTGTTTTGGTCAAAGTATCTGTAGTGCATGTATCCATTTCAACGAATATATTCTATAGTTTTTCTGAAGCATAACACAACTGAATTTTTAATGCATTATTTGGAAGCTGGGGGGATATACGTATTATAAGGTCCTCAAAGAAATTAGCAAATGGGTAAATTCTTATGCATTTTTAAACTCATATTTTTTTTTTTTTGCTTTTTGGGTCACACCTGGCGATGCACAGGGGTTACTTCTGGCTCTGCACTCAGGAATTACCCCTGGCGGTGCTCAGGGGACCATATGGGATGCTGGGATTCGAACCCGGGTTAGCCGCATGCAAGGCAAACGCCCTACCCGCTGTGCTATCACTCCAGCCCCAAACTCATATCTTTTTTAAGTTTTATTTTTATTGAAAAAATATGTCTTATGAGGGTCTGGAGAGATAGTACAATGGTTATGGTATGTGCCTTGCATGCGGCCAACCTGCATCTGATAGATGGAACTCAATAGGGTCCCCAGAAATAATTCCTGAGTGCAGATCTAGGAGTAAACCTTGTGCATCACCAAAGTTATGTTGGCTCCATGAGGTAAACAAACAAACATAAAGCATGCCAGAGAAATGATCAAGCATCAAACTCAAAGAGAATATAGTACAAAATTAATTTGTATGCAAATTTAATACAAAATTATTTCCCAAATGAATTGCAAAATTAATACCCCAAAGCCCATGGCTTTCCTGTAGATAAAAATTGAAAGAAAATATAGAGAGATATTAGAAAAACTTTCCTACTTGCAATTATGTCTCGGAAAATCAAGTCCCTAAGAATAAGTTTATCTAGTTTAAAGTTTAAAGGTCCTATACAAAAAACACTACAAAACTTTACTTCATGAAGTAAAATAGGACACAAGAAAGTGGAAATTGATTCTCTGTTCATGGATTGGGAGGATTAACAAAGTCAAAATGGCAATTCTACTCAAAGCATTATGCAGATTCAATGCAGTCCAAATAAGAAAAAATGTGACATTTTTCAAAGAAATAGTTCAAGCCCTCCTGAAATTCATATGAAATGATAACCCCCCATGAATAGCTATGACAATGCTTGGGAAAAAAGAAGATGGACGGCATCACCTTCTTCAACTTTAAACTATACTACAACACAGTGGTAATTCATGCAACATGGTATTTTAATAAAGACAGAACCACAGATCAATAAAACAGAGTTGAATATCCTGAAACCTACCCTCAAATATATGAATATCTCATCTTCTTTAGTGGAGCAAGAAATATGAAATGAAGCAAGAAAAACCTCTATAAAGTAGTGCTGGGAAAACTGGGCAGCGAATAAAGGAACTCAAACATCTTTTTTTTACACCAGGCACAAAAGTTAGGTAAAAATGGATTAAAGACCTCAAGAGAAAACCTGAGTCCATAATGTACATGGGGGAAAATGTCAACAGACCCTCATAACAAGAATCTAAAGGCATTTTTAAAGATGAAACATCACTGACCAAATAAGTGTGTAGAAGCAAAGATTAACAAATGGGACCTCATTAAACTAAGAAGCTTCTGCACCTCAAAAGAAATAGTGACCAAGACACAAAGACATCCCACTGATTGGGAACAATTATTTTCCTAATGCACATCTGATAAGGGATTAATATCCAAGATATATAAGGTACTGGTAAGAACTTTACAACAAAAAGTCATCCAACTCCATCAAAAAGTGGGGAGAAGAAACAAAGAGAAACTCCCTCAAGGAAGAAATACAAATGGTCAAGTCCCCGCCAGGGTCGGGGCTCCGCTCCGGCCGGCCCGGTTTTCGGCCCGGGTGCCCATGTGTCTGCAGAGCCGGTGGATGTGGAACGAGCGGGAACCAGAGACAGCTTTAGGAATTGGGGTTCCAGCATCTGGCACAATTTTCCCTAGACTTTATACAGAAATCCAAAACTGCGCAGACGCGACTTAACATTTATAATTGTCAGCAATGTGAAACGGTTCCTTTTGAACAGGTCTGACTTGGAGGGGAAACTCCAAATAATAACAGTAAGATTTTGTTGAAATATTGAAGGTTTTTAATGTAGCAGCCAGCTCTCTGGACTGTGAACTAAGCAAAAGCCCCATGCTGGCCGACGCGGCGTGGCGTACACCATACTATGAGGCGCTGGAAGGAGGATGAGGGGGAAAAAGGGGAAAAAAAAGGAAAAGGAAAAAGGGAAAGAGAGAGAGAGAGAGAGAGAGAGAGAGAGAGAGAGAGTGTTATGTACTTGTAGCAGTGGGCCTACATATCTCTTCATTTCCAGCAATGAAAAACTAATTATCAAATGTAGTAGGTCTGTCTCTCTTGGTTGGAAACTCTAACAACTATAGTGAGTTTTGTGTTGAATTATGGAATGTAATCAAGGTAAAGGAAAAATGAAGTGAAATTCATTAGTTATACAGTAGGGGGTAGGGGGGTGGGTGCGGGGGGTATACTGGGGTTTCTGGTGGTGGAATATGGGCACTGGTGAAGGGATGGGTGTTTGAATATTGTATAACTGACATATAAACCTGCGAACTTTGTAACTTTTTCCACATGGTGATTTAATAAAAAGTTTAAAAAAAATAAAAAAAGAAATACAAATGGTCAAAAGAAATATGAAAAATGCCCTATATCACTAATCATTAGAGAGATGCAAATCAAAACTATAATACGCTATCTCAAACCACAGAGACTGGCACACATCAAAAAGAATACGAACAACCCCGTGGTGGCATGGGTGTGGGTACAAAGGATGTCTCCTTCATTGTTGGTGGCAATGCAACTTGGTCAAACCTTTTTGGAAAACAAGATAGGAATTCATCAAAAATTAAGTTATTGATCTTCCATATAACCCAGCAATGCCACTTCTTGCCCCCAAAACACACAGAAGAAATGCCATCAGCACTTCTGTTACTGCAGCGCTATTCACAGTAGCCAGAATCTGGAAACAACTGAGTGTCCAAGAACAGACAACTGCTTAAAGAAACCAATGGTACAGCTACACAGTGAAACGCATTGCAGCTGTTACGTAAGATGAACTCATGAAATTTGCTTATAAATGAATGGAAATGCAGAGTATCATGCCGAGTGAAATGAGTCAGAAGGAGAGAGACAGATGTAGAATGACTGCGTTCATTGTGGGGCATAAAAAACATATGAGACTAATATCCAAGGACAATAGAAATAAGGTCCAGGAGGATTGGTCCACAGTTGGAAGCCTGCTTCAACTGCTGGGAGAGAAGGCAGTTGGGATAGATAAGACAGTTGCAAATGATCACTCTGGATAAGAACTGAGTGCTGGCAGTAGGTAAAGGAACAAAATGATAACCTCTCAGTTTCTGTATTGCAAACCATAATGCCCTAAAGAAGAGAGAGATAGAGAGAAAAAATGAACATGCTTGTCAGAGAGACAGACTGGGGGATAAGGTAAGAGTGGTGGGAGGGAAACTGGAAACATTGTTGGTGGGAAATGTACACTGGTGGAGGGATGGGTGTTGGAACACTGAAGGACTGAAACTGGATCATGAACAGCTTTGTAACTGTGTATCTCATGATGATTCAATTAAAAGAAGCAAACAAAAACAAAATACCACCAAACCTTCCAACTATGCTGGCACAGGCTGAAAATACTCCAACCATCTTGCAATGAGTGTGGATAGAATCCGCAGCCCAAAGTTGGACCTGACAATCTCTGACTATTATCTATCTTATAGGTATGTGTTCATGTTTTTAAACATGTACTTTATTTTATAATGTAGGAGCTTATTAGTAAGTCTGTAGCACTGTCATCCCGTTGTTAATCGATTTGCTTGAGCAGGCACCAGTAACGTCTCCATTGTGAGACTTGTTACTGTTTTTGCCATATTGAATACGCAACTGGTAGTGTGCCAGGCTCTGCTGTGTGGGAGGGATACTCTTGGTAGCTTGCTGGGCTCTTGGAGAGGGACAGCGGAATTGAACCCAGGTCAGCTGTGTGCAAGGCAAACACCCACCCCCCTGTGCTATCGTGGAGGTAGACTATTAGTAAGTCTATCTAAATTATTTGAGGCATTAGACAAAACAAAATAGGGCTGGAAGATATATCTGGAATCTGGAGTGAATTTTTTACAGGATGGAGGCCTGGGTTTGACCATTGGTATTGTGTTGGCTCCTGAGAACTACTCACTGAGAATGACTTTTGAGCTCAGAAGACTAGTAGCTCCCATACATTGCTAGGTGTGGACCCAAAGTCATACACAGACAAGTAAATATGCAAATAAATAAACACTAATGAAGTCTGCTTAACTTTATGTGATCTGGCCTTACCAACCTCTTCAATACTGTACTCACTACTTGGCAAAAAATTTCAGTGAGGTCACATAATTTTGTTGTGCACTACTATTAGCACACAGTCAAAAAGATCACCTGAAGAGAATTGCTATGGTAAAAAATGAGATTTTTAACTTGGCATGCTAAATGAGACAACATCAAAGGGGGTTGAATGTATTAGCAAGGAGTTTTGAAGACTGCTGCCTTCATTGACTCCAACAAACAGAAGTTCTAAAAAGTCAAATTAGGTCAGATGGAAAATAGGACCAAAGCCAAGCATAGGAGTGAGGAACAGAGTGAAATTCACTCAGAAAACGTGGTAACTATTGGAGTGGAAAGATAGCACAGTGAGTAGAGCCCCTGCCTTATATGCAAATGACTCTGTTTTAATCTCTGGAATCCCATCAATTTCCCTACAATTGCCAGGAGTAATTTCTGAGTGCTGATACAGGAAAGACCCTTAAGCATTGCAGGGTATGGCTATCCCAGAAGCCCCTCCTCCAGTGCATATATGCATAAGTAGCCCGATACTATGTGTGTGTATATATGTGTTTGTACATATAACGATGCTTTCACTCTATCTTCTGAATTTTATCTGCGTAGTGCTCAATTTTCCTTCCATTATCTAATGTGAATACCTAAATTTTAATCATCTACATAGATATATAGGTTTTAAAATTTCTGATATCTCTCACAGATCATAAAGTATATGTTTTTTTCTTTTTGTGTGTGTGTTGGCATGCTAATTTGAGACCTTTCATAGAGTGCATACTCATGTACATAATATATGTTTTTGCACTAATCAATTTTTCCTACCTTCATTTTCACTTTTGTCTTTATTTCAGCATTCTGAAGGTTTGTAGTCTAAACTCATTTAATTTTTCTACAGAATTAACACAATGTTCAGCCTTTTTTCATTAATTTATAATCTTCTTTTATTTTTTGCTTTTTGGGCCACACCCAGAGATGCTCGGGGGTTACTCCTGGTTCTACACTCAGGAATTATTCCTGGCGAAGCTTGGGGGACCATATAGGATGCCGGGATCAAACCCGGATCAGATGTGTACAAAGCAAATGCCCTATCCACTGTACCATATCTCAGGCCCCTAATTTATAATCTTACAATCTCAGCTTTATGTCTCAGTATCTTTTAATTTTTTATTTTTTATAAATAATAAATTTTATATTATCATCTAGGTCATAAAATCACTGTATTGTACTGGTGATTATTTTATAAAATTAATGACATTTTACTCTCATGAAATAATTTCAAGTTTCTAACTAGTTTTGTGAAAGTAACAGTATTCAGGTCATCATCTGTATAAGGATTGAGAAACCTAGAATATGTTTTTGACTTAGAATAGAACCAATATATTCCCTTTGGACCTCATAAAGTATATATGGGGTAAATTCTTAATCTGATCTCAATATGCATTTTGTTGTTAATATGCAGGATTGAAACAGCTATGGAGTTTAAAAGGAAAAGATAATTATAAGTTTTCTCACTCATGTTGTCAATTTTTCTTTTAATCCATACATTTCATTATTATATATACAAAGATTCATTTTCCTTTCATAAAGAAGCCACCTTTATGCATTTATTATCTTTATAATCGTAGTTGCAGCTTGTTATGTGTTAGCTCTGCATGTTGGCTAATTCCACTAGGTACCATTCAGTTTATTGCCTGAAAAATAAATTCAAGAACTCCTTTCTCAAGAGAAATGTACATATTTTCTTTAAAAATCTAAAGTAATTCTCTTTTTGATCCTCTTCTGTTTTAGAATAATTTTGAATGGATTTGCATTAAGCTATGCATTATTTTAATAATACTATATGATTATGATTTTATTATATATTTCACATAAAATTGATTCTGAATAATTAATCAATACTTCTCACAAGCTATTTTGTTTAATATTTCAAATAGCACTATAATATATAATATATAAAGCAGTATTCATTAAAACAATAAAAATATGTTATTGGCAAAAAAATCTGTTTTTCACCTTTTAAACTATGTTTAAATAATGCATTGTTATTTGATTTAAAACATGAACAAGTGTTGCAAGTATAGTATTTCATGAATAATAGATGTCACAGACAGAAAATAATAAAGCAGATTTTGACTTCTATCTAGGTTTGTTTTGTTTGTGTTTGCATCTATTTTACTATCATGGGACCAGTGCCATTATTAGAAATATTCTAGCTTATATAGAAATGTAATGTCTGGAAATAAAAAAATTCTCTCCACCAAATATGTTCTTAGAATATGTCACTTATCAATGATTCATATAACAACTATGATCATTTATTCTCTGAAACAAAAATAATTTTGTTGTTTATTTGTGACCTTATTATTTTTATCTATAAATTGGTAATATCAAATTTATTTGAAATATTCTCTACTTCTTTCAATGAACACTTCATACTTCCACAAGTATTTAGAAGTTATTTTTGGATTATCATTAAAACTTTATCATTTCTTAAAATACTCTAAAAAATTTGTAAATGCTTAAACAAGTTTATTTTAAGTTTAATGAGAACTCATCAGTATTTCTAACACCGCTTGAAATAACATTTAGAATCCTTATAACTTCTACTTACATTCTACTCTAAATAATGTATAATGATGTTCACATATTAATTGCACAGTAGCACTATCACACTGTTGTCCTGTTGTTCATCGATTTGCTCAAATGGGGACCAGTAATGCCTCCACGGTGAGACTTGTTTTGTTTTTGGCACATTGAATACAACAAGGGTAGCTTGCCAGGCTCTGCCATGTGGGTGGGATACTCTCAGTATCTTGCCAGGCTCTTCAAGAAGGAGAGGAATCAAAGCCGGGTTGGCCACGTGCAAGGCAAATGCCCTACCCGCTGTGTTATCGCTCCAGTTCTCCTCACATATCAATTATTTTAAAATATTTTATATTTTGTTATTTCTCTTATGCCAGTTATTTTTTGTTTGTTTGTTGGTCTCTGTTTCGGGTCCATACCCCATGGTGTTAGTGGTTTCCTCCTGTTTCTGCACTCAGGGATCACTCCTGTCAATGCTCTGGGGATGTTATGGGATGCATGAACTCAAACTCATAGGGCTTTGAGCAAGGCAAGCACCCTGCTGCTGTGTCTCCAGCTCATCTCTATTGACAGATTTAAAACCACATGATTGGCAACTACATATAAATCAAATTCAATAAAGTTGACTAGGAAATGATATTCACTAAATAGCAAGTGACAAGTATAATAAAACTATGGAACCCTATCTCCCTATTTAAATAATAGTAAAAACATCCACCATGTTTTATAAGTGTTTTTACATAGTGCTATATTTAATAAATAGAAATACTTTAACTCGAATGGTGAAAGATGAGTGCAATTATTTATTGAAAACCATAAACGAAATATTTTATAGAAGTCTATCAGAGGTTCTTAATTTCTTATATCAAGTCCCCTCTCCACATGTTCAGAAGAGCCTCACGCATGAAGGAACCGGCAGAGGAACCCAGGTGTGTGGGACCCAGGGCTGAGATCTCCATGCTTGCTCACATCGGGATTGGGCCTCTTCTGCCCAGATCCCCAATTTCCCAGTATCTAGGTGGTCACACCCAGGAACTGCCCCCGGTGCCGTGTAATCCCACCAATGCCAACATCCAAAGACTATAAAACCAAGCTCCCAGAAGCGCAACATATCATACCCTAGTTCTCCCTCTGGAAGAAATTGGCAAGCTACAGAGTGTCCTACCCCCATAGGAGAGCCTCTCAAACTCCCAGTGTCATATTCAGATGAAAAACCAGTAACAATGATGGGTCTCATTCTTCTCACCCTGAAAGAGCCTCCAATGCAGCACCATTGGAAAGGACAAGTAAAGAGAGGCTGCTTAAATCTCAGGGGTAGGACGAATGGAGACGTTACTGAGACCGCTTGAGAAGTTCGAAGACCAACAGGATGATGATGATATGATGAAGATGATGATGATGATGATGATGATGATGATATTAAACACCTGTTGCTTTGTTCACACAATCTGACTTCAATTAGCATCAGTACCAGTTCAAGCTTATAATTATAGTTCTCACTTTAAAAAAAATAGTCTGGTGATTTTTCTTTTTTTTCAGGAAAATTGTCACCTTAGTTGTGGCATTGTGTTTCAAAAAGGGCACAACAGTAAGGGCAAATATTTTCAGTAGCCTTTGAGTGAAATAATGCAGTGCAGGATAAATAGGTAATATAGCAGGTAAGTCACTTGGCTTGCACACAGTCAACCCTGGTTTGATCATTGGCCCTTCTCTGGTCTCACCAGGAGCGTTCCCTGAGTTCAGAGCCAAACGTTAACCTGAACACAGCTAGCTATGGCTCAAGGCAAACTAAAATACAAGTATGTGTTCTCATTATACACCTCACCTATACAATAGTATTGAACAAGATAATTCATCTGTAAAATCTTTTTGGGTTATAAGACAATTATTCCACTCTACACTATTGTTATTTTGTTTGGGAATTGATGAAAGTTTTAAGTAGTTCACTTAATGACTGCTTCTTAAGAACGTTTAGAATTTTATAAAAAACCATCATCAAAGTTAAATCCCAATGGATGATCATACACTCCAAGTTTTGACAACAGAAAAGTAATGCAATGCTTGTAATATTCAAAGTTACACTACATTGTAATTCTTTCCTAAAAAAAATGCTGTAAAAGGAACTATGGCTGTTTCTGAAAACATAATACTTAATTTCACTAATTTCATTTTACAAATCAGAAACACACCTATCTAATAAGTGACAGAACTGAAATCTATGCCTAACTACCCCTAACTTTATTATTCATAATGCTACAACCATTCAGTCATGGATTTAATTATAAAGTAGATGGGCATGATAAGACTATTGCCTTAGAATTCTGAGGAAATTTGTCAAAAGAACATGTTTTGAATATTATTTGACCTTGCTTAAAGCAATATCTTTTTTAAATTTTTATTTATTTATTTATTTATTCTTTTTGGGTAACACCCAGCGATGCACAGGGATTACTCCTGGCTCTGCACTCAGGAATTATCCCTGGTGGTGCTCAGGGGACCATATGGGATGCTGGGAATCAAACCCGGGTAGGCCGCCTGAAAGGCAAATGCCCTACCCTCTGTGCTATCGCTCCAGCCCCTTAAAGTGATATCATGTAGCCTGCTTCTCTCTCTGGGAAAAACTGGCAAGCTTCTGAGAGTTTCCTGCCCACATGGGGCAGCCTTGCAAGCTTCCCATGGTGTATTCATATGCTAAATTCAGTAACAGGCTGGATCTCAGTCTCTGACCCTGAAAGAGCCTCCAGTGAGACATCCTTGGGAAGGTGGAGTTGAGAGAGATTTCTAAGATCTCAGGGAAAGGACGAATGGAGAGGTTACTGAGCCCGCTTGAGAAATAGACAATTAATGGGATATTGTGATTCGTGATTCATGATGCTTAAAAATGTCTGATATATTTAACGCCTTTGCTATTTACCAATTTGCTACTATAGTCTACAACAGAAAGCCAGAGAGGCAAAGACAGCAAGCTCCATCGAATAATCCTTTGATAGCAATTATTAAACTTGATATGCTGTATTAAGTATAAACAGATTAAAGTGATTTTATTACTTCATTTAACATAGTTTTTGTACTCCGGAAAGATAGAGGAACGTCATCCTTATAAAATGTATCTTACTCACATGCTAATTTAATATTTGCATACATTATTCTCTTCTAGATCAGAAATGCAAAGATCTTGCTTTTCTCAGGTTATTTTCCTTAAAATGAGAACACAGAAAATATTTACAATTATCCCAGGCACTGCCCAGAGACGCAGGCAGGTGTGTGTTTGTCAGTGTGCAGATCATTACAACATGCCAGTTGACCGAAAGCTTAAATTAGGTAGACTGAGAACACCTGTAAAGGTGATTAGAGGCTGCCCCAAAAGCCTCTGTCCCTCTTGGAGAGTCCGACAAGCTACTGAGATTATCCCACCTGCACGGCAGAGCCTGGCAAGCTACCCGTGGCACACTCGATATGTCAAAAACAGTAACAACGATGGTTCTCATTCCCCTGATCCTGAAAGAGGCCCCAATATGTCATTGGGCTATAGTAGCATGCAATAGCAACAAATGGAGATGTTACTGGCACCCACTCAAGCAAATCAATGAACAACAGGATGACTGTGATACTGTGATTCAGTAATATATTCATCATTTCCTATGTGTATGTGTGTATATATAAAATACACATACCACAACACAGGTAAAAAATTAATTCTATCTAAATATTCTGTAACAAATTATTATATCTAACTTCATCACTGTCATCCGGTTGCTCATCGATTTGTTTGAGCGGGCACCAGTAACGTCTCCATTGTGAGATTTATTATTACTGTTTTTGGCATATGGAATACGCTATAGGTAGTTTACTAGGCTCTGCTGTGGGGGTGAGATACTCTCAGTAGCTTGCCGGGTTCTCTGAGAGGGGCGGAGAAATCAAACCGGGCCTGCTGCATGCAAAGCAAACCCCCTACCGGTTGTGCTATCGCTCCAGCCCACTGAAAATCAGTAGGCAGGAAATCAGTCGTGAGCGGGAAGAATGATGAACAGATAAACAGAAGTAAATAGAAAACCCAGTTTGGGCTGAGCCGATAGGCTGACAAGAGCAGTCTCAGACTCTGCCCTCCGCACTGGCGCGGGCACCAAGAACAAAGCCTGCACGGACCAATGCCAAAGACACTGCAGCCCAGGAAATGCCCCCTGCCACAGCTGGGTCAGCTACCCGTCAGGGTGAGAGAGAGCCGCTCCTGGGCAGGGCCACTCTGCATGCTGACCCTGCAGGGCCTCCGCCCCCGGCTCTGGGCTGGTCTGGACCAGGAGCAGGCGGCATGGTGTGTGGCCTTATAGGGGCCTTCTTCTCTGGCCCTCGTCCCTCTCTACAGCCTGATCTGACCGAGGCTCCCCCAGAACCTGCAGCCTGAGGAGGGCCAGTGCCCATTTTAGCTTCATACGCCCACACTCTTCTTTGAAATCTGTTTGCTCCATTTAGAATCTTGAATTTTCGTCCAGAGATTTTAGAAATTTGATATGCTTTATCAACTTTATTATACTAATGCAGTTCTACCCTCAAAAGTGTGTAGTAGGAAGCAAATCAATGCATTAAACCTAAGCCATCCCCATTTGACCATCTTAATTATTCTATGATATATTGCCTGAATTTTGTGAGTGCAAAGACAAAAAGTTTCAGTGACACAAACCAGGGCCTTAAAACAACTCCATTGATATATTTTTGTCTATGTTTCACTCTTGTCATCCTCCTTATCCTTTTGTTTTCTCTAATCAGATCTTATCTGAGTAAGGAAACTGATAAAAAAAAGAATCAAAGAGGAGTTATGAAGGACACTGATATAAATAGACTGTTCCTGATGCTTATCTCGGAACAGGATTCAAAATTTAAAAAAATAAATAAATAAACTTCCTAGAGAATATTCAGACTCGATTATTCAGACTCAAATATTCAGTGGGTGGCTAGTACAGTGGTCCCAGTGAGTCAAGTTCTTGCCTTCAAAGAGACTGACCCTGATTCAAACACATTGTCACCTGAACACCTTGGGGAGTGACTACTGAGCACAGAGCCTAGAGTTACTCTAGAGTATCGCCAGGTGAGACTCAAAAAATTATTGGGGTTTTTGAGTCTTCCCCCAATACAAAATAAAGGGCATCTGACATTTATATATTTCTGAAGGAGTTCAAACAGAGGTTATAAAGAATGTTGAGAGCAACTAAACTGTAGCTACTTCTTCTTTGCATACTACAGTGGTCCCTGATGACTGAATCTCTAACAGATGGATTGGACTCTGAGGCAGAAGAATTATCAGTGAAGATGAGGCTGGCTCAAAGCTGATTTAGAAGGATCATGACTTTAGATGCTGTTTTCCAAGTTATGTGCAGGGCCTTGGTCTAGATTTCTTTTGTAAATCTAAAACAGAAACATACTATAATCTGGTTAAAGCAATGTTAGGCATTTCTATTTGTTGAAGCCACTCTTAGAATATACTGACTCCTTTAAAGTACTGGGGATTGCATAAATTAGGCTATTTTTGGAGCAGAGTGTTTTTCTCTATATATATATCTAACAAAGCCTCTGAGGTGATAGTAGAGTGTCACTGGCCAAGCGACACAGCTGGGCAAGACAGTGGACAGTGATACCCACAACGGTATAAGATCTGCAGGGTAAACATATTCTAACCTAGCACACTAGGAGTGATTTTCAGTGATGCCAGAAGAACCTTATTTACATAAAAGAAAGCATAAACACTACAAGATCTTTTAACTTTCAAAGAGTGGATTGATAAGCTAACAATCTTTTGTTATTACAAGGCATGGTAATCATTGTAAGCTGCAACATTATTCATTCCCTGGAAGCAAACCTGAGTCATATTTGGTAAATAGATACACAAGCAAGTCAAAGTGATAGAAAGACAAATGTCAGATGCTCTTTAATTTGTGTGGATTCTTATTGTAATTGTTAATTTGGTTAGTCTGTAGAATGTGTGTCTGAGTTGCATATGGAGACATCAGAGAAGATTGGGCAACATTTTCTTTCTCTCATTCTCTCTCTTTCTCTCTCTCTCTCTCTTTCTTTCTTTCTTTCTTTCTTTCTTTCTTTCTTTCTTTCTTTCTTTCTTTCTTTCTTTCTTTCTTTCTTTCTTTCTTCTTTTTCTTTCATTCTTTTGCTCTCTTTCTCTTCTCCTTCCTTCCTTCCTTCCTTCCTTCCTTCCTTCCTTCCTTCCTTCCTTCCTTCCTTCCTTCCTTCCTTCCTTCCTTCCTTCCTTCCTTCCTTCCTTCCTTCCTTCTCTCTCCCTTTCCTTTCTCTTTTATGGTTTGTGTTTGGGCCACACACAGCAGTGCTCAGGGCTTATTCTCTGCTCTGTGTTTCTGTGTTCAGGGAACACTCCTGGCAGGATTCAGGGTCCATATGGAGAGCAGGAGATTTAAGCCAGGTTGGCTATGTGCAAGGCAAATATCCTACAACTCTATTATCACTCCAGCCCCATGTTTCTAGTATGGTTGAGTGATGGTCAGAGTTCCCATTGAAGGACACAGTTTTAACTAGCATTCAACTTCTTTTATTCCTATATCAAGCAAAAGATAAGGTTTTGGTAATATAGCTACACAAAAACAGTGTCAGTATAGACAAATTAAATTACTGAATATGACTAATTTTTCATAAATATTATAAAATACAATTTTATTGTCCAAAATGTACAAAACCCACACTATCTGTTTTCCTTTTGTGTCGTAAACATATTAGAGAGGAAATGTCTAATAACAAATATTTAGGATTATTACTGGCTTTAGACATCAGCATTTGGTGGGGAAATTTACTGTAGTATGAAGACACCAAATTTTAGACAGCTGAAAAACTTAGTTTAGAGAAATAAATGTTTGTAAAATATTTTGGTTTATTAACCAAAGTCAGTTGTAGCAAAACAGTAACTAGAAGGGGTTTTAATTCACCATCGGTTTGGAGCCATAATTGTTTAGAGTCAAGATAAAATTATCTACAGGAAAGCAAAAAACACAGCAGTGCAACTCATATCCCAGTATATAAACATCACGGTTTATAAACTGTGATTTGTACCTATTTAACGGGACTGCATCTGGTTTTGCTGAGATTTCTGGCCAGAAAAGGTCTGTGGATTGGGACAACTAAAATTCCTGGAACTGTCTTCAGTTTATTTTGATAGATGATTATGGAACTATCGGGAATGGTTTTGGGGGATTATAGTGGAATTCCAAAACACTGCTCATTTTCTGAATTCCAGTGAATGGTAAAAAGGGTACTTTTGCAAACTAATTTTAGAATGTTTTCATTCACTGGATAGCCAGCTAGAGGAAGATTAGAATTTGTTATTTTAGCCTGCTATATGCTGAAGATAGCATCGTAATCTCTATTATTACTAACAGCACCCTTAAAAATGAGACAAGAATAAGAATATCTAGCATTGGATATGACTCATACTAGCCTTTAACACAACAAACTAACTGAGCAGAAAAACATATCTCATTTAAGCAAAGATCTCATTGAGTTTTAGATTTAACCACAGGTTTAAGTGTGTTTGTCATGATATTATGCTTAGAAAGTGGTTTTACATAAATAAAATAAATGCCTGCCCATATTTAAAGGATGAGAGGTCATTTTTTAAGATGTCAGTCTCTCCAAAATGGAAGAGAAATTAGTATTTCAGCCAGACCAAAAGGGCTTAGGTTATTTTAGCACATTTTGTAGTGATGGGTGGCACCTGTGTCCAAGAAACTCAGTTGCCAAATGAACAATTTAAAGAAAATAACCTCTGCAGTCATTCGGACAGAAAACCAAGAAAGCTTCTGTGACTCTGGCTGACTGCCTTTTGAAACAAGACCTTGGCAAACTTCGGAAGTGTCAAATATTCCGTATGTATCTCTTACATTTATATTGGCAGGTGGATAAAGTGTTTTGGAGTTCATTCTAAATTTTTAGGGTTTTTTTTTTTTATTTCCAAGGCAATAACCTAAGGACATTTGCATTTAGAAAGGCTATATTAGGCAGTGACACGATTCTGCACAGCCTCAATTCTGTTTCAATCATTTATTATACAACTGAAACTCTCAAATTTGGTGGGTGGGTATATTTGTTCCTTGTTGCTGCTACAGCAACAAATGCTTAAACACCAAACAATTATTAAATTTCAAATGTGGAAGTCAGAGTCTAGAGCAGGTAGACAGGGCGGCAATCCTAGATGGTCAAAGAAAATTCATACCCTTTGTTTCTTAGTAGATAGAAGTCACCAAAATTCTTTGGCAACTTATTTCTTTAATTTAAAAGTAGAATAGCAACTTCTAGATCAGCTTCTTTACTCCTCTCTGTGGTTCCCTTCTGTATACACTTGAAAATACATGTATACGTGTTTGCCCATGCATGTGTACATAGACATATCCAATCACACACATCAATAAAATCCATCTCCTATTTCTGTGTATCTATCACATATGTAGATTTTAGGCCTGCATTTATCAGTCTATTTATATCATTTCTTTCATTGTCACATTATCTGACTCTCCATCTCCTTTTAGTTGGAACAACTTTGGTTACATTGGACCTACAATGACAATTCAGGATAATTTTCTAATCTCAACATACTAAATTTAGTAACATTTTAATCACATCTTTAAAGGTATTTATATATATTTGTGTATATATATATGCGTATATATGTACATATATACACACACAACTGGCAAATAGGTTCTCTGAGGAATAAGTATTACATTGAATCATGGTTTGCCATCAGTTTCACCTTAATGAATAAGAATCTCAGCAGTCAATAACTGAGTGCAACAGTGTTGGCTGCATTATAAATTTTGATTGTACAACACCTGGAGTATTCACAGGGCAGTTAAAGAATCCAAGGCATTTTGGATTTTTCTTTTCTCATAGGACATTCCATCAGATTGTGGAAAGGAATGAGGTTGAAGAAAAGCATATCAGAGCTTTGATAATCAACAATATCCCCTATGGAGGGCAGAAAGTGTCCCTTAGTTTCAAAAATCATGAATATTTTAGGTTGAACTGTAAGAGAAAACAAAAGTTTCTAATTGATGAAATATTTCTGATATATTGGGTAACTATAGGAAAATTATGCTGGTCCCAGGAATGGATCAATATAATCAAAAGAAATCTAAAGCTAGAAGATGACATTAAAAAAAAAAAAGATTGCAAGGATTTCAAGAATTAAGTCAACTGTTGGCTTAATTCTTGTTTTTATGTTTTACAAGAAATGGATTTCCCCTAGAATCTTCAAAAAGGACCTACTGGTACTTTTATTTTAGCCTACGGATTTTATTACATTGTGAGTTTTGACTCTTAAATAATAAGATCTTTGACATGTAAATAATAAGTTCATATTATGTAAGCCTATGGGTACATAAAAATTGTTAATGTGGTAATAAATATCCAAGATAAATTTTGCTATTCTTTCATTTACCCCCAGGATTTTGTGTTTATTAATGATAAAATACATAAAGAATTTTAATGACTTTTCATCAAATTTATACTTTGTGAACTGTGTTTAATTACAGAAATTCTTTTGAAAAGTGAAAAATAATTAAAACATTTTTTTAAGATTCAATAAAATTATTTTATTGCAATTAATGATGATTTTATAATCTAAAGGGTTGTGCTTCATAATATAGCATTTTTGCAAGTGTACTATCTGATTGTCTACTACCAGAGTCTCTTTATCAGAAAATTTAATCATTTTTATTTTTAAAAAGTTTTGTTTGTTCAGTATGATTTATCATAGTGCATATTCATTATTTAGGTTTAACTCTGATTAGTTTTGTGGTTTATTTACAAGGGATTTATTTTTTGTTAAAAATACATTTGTCTACGTGAAAATTACTGATTATTCTTAAAAACTGATGAGCTTATCACTTCAAAGAAAAGTTGTTCAAATAAAATAAAGTCCCACGTGCTATAATAAACCATAATTTATATCTAAGACATACATTTGTATAATAGAAGCATATACATGAAAAAATTCAAATGATCTGATGCTTCTTGGCATCTATCCTAAAGCACAAAAACATCAATAAGGGCTGGAGCAATAGCACAGCATGTAGGTAGGGCATTTGCCTTGCATGCAGCCAACCTGGGTTCAATGCCCAACATCCCATATGGTCTCCTGAGCACCGCCAGGAGTGATTCCTGAGTGCAAAGCCAGGAGTAACACCTGTGCATCGCCAGGTATGACCCAAAGAGCAAAAAATAAATAATAATAAAAGAATATATGAACACCTATTGTTATTGCTGTACTTAATACAGAAGCCGAAAAATAAAAACAACCACTTTTTTTAATACATTAGTCTAGATAAATGTTTTCATATTTATTCTTTTATGGAGAAGAAAAAAAACTCGGTTTTATTTGCTCTTTGAATAATTATCTTGATTTCTACATCATTGATTTCTTTTCTATTCTATGTTTTTTTTTGTTTGTTTTGTAATTTTTTTTGAGGGTGACACCCAGTGGTTCTTAGGGCTTATTCCTATCCCTGCACTCAGGATTTATTCTTAGAGGGCTTGGAGGACCATTTGGTATATTGCATATCAAACCTGGATCAACCCGGTGCAAGGACAAACAACCAACTTACTGTACTATTACTCTGGTCCCTATACTCTATTTTTTGTTACTTACTTTGTTCTACTTTCCTTGTAATTCTTATGTTTTTAATTTAATTTATCAAACTTCAGATTTGCCTGAGGGGCACTATTGTGGGAGTAACTCAATAAACCTAAACTCCCTTTGGGAGGAGCAAGGAAAACCCAATATTATACAACAGTTAGAGTAAAAGTTTGATTTGCATTTCACATCTAGTTATGTTGGTAAAATAAATAAAAATATCGTTAAATTCATTTTAGAATATTGGGTAAAAGAATGATCCAGGGGACAGAAAAATAGTGTATCTTCTTAGGTATGTGTCTTGTTAGTAACTGACCCGTGTTTGATCCTCAATACCAAATTACTCCCCTCCCAAGCAGCTCATGATGCATTGTAGGTGACTTCCGAATACCAAAAGAAGATCAAGTCCTCTAGTATTATTTGGAAGACCCAAAATAAAATGCACAGCGAACAGATCACAATTAAAACATTGTATCATTTGAGGTAGTAGGTATTCTAATATTTATGTGAGGACATCACCACCATCCATCTCCATTCCTCTCTTCTTCAGTAATACTGTAAACACATTAACCAATATCCTCTGCATTATCTGTCACTGTCATTCCGTTGCTCATTGATTTGTTCGAGCGAGCACCAGTAACATCTCTCCTTGTGAAACTTATTGTTACTGTTTTTAGCATATCCAATATGCCACAGGTAGCTTGCCAGCCTCTGCCGTGTCGGCTATACACTCGGTAGCTTGCTGGGCTCTCTGAGAGGGGCGGAGGAATTGAACATGGGTCGGCTGTGTGAAAGGCGAACATCCTACCGCTGTGCTATCGCTCCAGCCCATTTCCTCATTATTTGAAATCTACCAAGCTAAACTCTAGGTTGTTCTGCAAATATACCACTGTATTTACCTTAAGTAAGTGAATCCTTCCTGTGTTTGTCCTTCTGTGACTAGTTTGCTTCAATTACCACCATATCTTCATTGTTCACTGATGTAATTTCATGCGTCAAACTCAAAGAGATTTGGGTTCCAATTTCTTAAAGATTTTATGAACAACACCAAAATAATCATGGTTATCCAGATATCTGTTCACATTAAATTCTCTGGAATTCATAATCTTAGAATTTTATGATGTGAAAAATAAATTTATAGTCTGATTTGTAAATACTGGGTCTCCAACTCATTAATTTTTGGTTACCAACAATTTAGCTTACATCATGTATAATTTTACTATTTACTTTTCATACTTTGCTTCTTGTCTTCTAGTTTATATCTTATAAGCCTAGAAATATTCTTATGGATATTTGATTTCAGGTTTTATTGTTGCCCAGTATATGATTTGGTAAATATTTGCTAAGGGCATATTTAATATTTGGATATTGCTTTGGTAGTCAGTAAATTCAGTCTGCTCTTAATGAGGATTTTGTCCATTCGTTTTCTTAGCTACTGATAAAATATGATAACATACTCCTGATTGTAACTTTGTATTTCTTTTAAGCCTGATGATGAAATTAGCATAAATTATTTTTAAATGTATGTGATATATACCGAAGTATTCTTATGAAGTATTAGGAAACATTATGACGCATTATGAGGTATCATAAAGTATTCTATCTTTGTTTTGGATTTATTATTTTGTCACTTAACAGTATTTTTAAATCTAGGCTGCAAATCTTTTTTATGAGTTACTTTAATGTCTATTGAAAGGGGGAAAACCTGTCATCAAGAATACTGTATTTAGGGGCTGGAGAGACAGTACAGTGGGTAGGGCATATGTCTTGCAAATGGCTGATCCAAGTTTAATCCCTGGCATACTATATGGTCTCTTGAGCACTGCCAGAAGTGATTTTGCAGGGTTTGACGTAAAAACTATATATTGAATATATTATTCTATTCTTTTCTGGCTTGCAAAGTTTTCTTGAGAAATATTGGTAGTATTACAGGTGCTCCCATGAATATGATGCATTACTTTTATCTTACTAGTTGGAAATTTCTTTGTCTTTCATAAATGACACTTTAATTTTGTTATCTTGGTATAGGATGAATTAGAATCAACCTAGTTTTGATCCTTTAGGCTTTATGAATCTGGATGTTTATCTCATACCTGAATTTTGGAAAGCTAACAGCCATTTTATTCTTTTTTTTTATTTTTTTTCTTTTTGTTTTGCTTTTTTGGGTCACACCTGACGATGCACAGTGTATACTTCTGGCTTTGCACTCAGAAATTACTCCTAGCGATGCTCAGGGGACCATATGGGATGCTGGGAATCGAACCCAGGTCGGCTGTGTGCAAGGCAAACGCCCTACCCGCTGTGCTATCACTCCAGCCGCCCATCTAATTCTTAACACTTATTAGTCACTGTTTTTGGCAAGTTATTTTATCACTGAAACTATTTCCTCAACTCAAAGAGTAGTTTTGAAAATTAAATGAGATGAAATATAATTATGCTTTGAAAATTATGGAGCATTGTATTTATCTTGGCTGGAGCAATAGTACAGCAGGTAAGGTGTTTGCCTTGCACGCAGCCAACCCAGGATCGAGTCCTACATCCCTCTTGGAGAGCCTAGCAAGCTACCTAGAGTATCCCACCCTTACAGCAGAGCCTGGCAAGCTGCCCGTGGTGTCTCTGATATACCAAAAACAATAACAACAAGTCTCACAATGGAGAAGTGACTGGTGCCGCTCGAGCAAATCAATGAGCAACGGGATGACAGTGATACAGTGATATTTTAATGTCTAAATATTTTTTACTCCTTCAATGCTACACTTTAAGAAATTGACAAGTTCTTAAAGCAGGAACAGAGCTAGGTTTTAAAGTATTTTACCTCATTAAATTTTCCATTTTATCACTTCTATTGAGTGAGACTGCCAAAGGTTTTTTTGTCCTTTAGTCAAACTTTTCCAGTGGTAGGCTGGAAATCCTCACAGGGGGTTTGACCCAATGTGAATTCGAGGCACTGCATATGGTTCCCCAGACCCAGTCAAAAGTTCTGAGTACAGAGTCCAGAAAGAAGTCTTAAGAACCATCTGGGGTCTGCTCCCTATTGAAATCTTTAACTGAGACCAGATATTTTCTTAGTCTCTTATTTAGTCACAAATTTACCAGGGGAAAGTCTATTTCAATGCACCACAGTGTGCCTCATCTCATTTATAATATCTTAAGAAAATAAGATATTAAGACTTGATTATTATGTAGTACTTAAATATAGATTTTTCCCTCTCACCAGTTTAAAATTTTACATAAAAATTATTTATTTCTGTTCCATTTATATTAGAAAAGTCTGTCTTTTTTAATTGCTCCTTAATTAAAATAAGATGCATCAGTCATGTGTATGTCACTGTCACTGTCATCCTGTCGCTCATCGATTTGTTCGAGCCGGCACCAGTAACGTCTCTCATTGAGAGACTTATTGTTACTGTTTTTGGCATATCCAATATGCCACGGGTAGCTTGCCACGCCGGTGCTCTGTCACGCGGGTGCAATACTCTCTGTAGCTTGCCGGGCTCTCTGAGAGGGGCGGAGGAATCGAACATGGGTCGGCTGTGTGAAAGGCTAATGCCCTACCACTGTGCTGTCGCTCCAGCCCCCATGTGTATGTAGTGCACATTTTTTTTAATAAAAAATATATAAAATGAAAAATTCACTTTATATGTTATTTTAAAATAACTTAGGATGGATTGGAAACTTTTAATTTTGGTATTTTGAACACTCCTACTGGTGCATGGAGCTTTCTCCAGGTCTAGCCTCAGGGATTGCTCCTGACTGTGCCTGGGAACCATATGTGGTGCCAGGGATCCATTTCAGGTCTGGTTGAATGAAAGGTAAGAGTTAGATTTGCTGTATTATCATTATACTTATCAAAGTTGTAAACAAAAAGTATCTAAATCTCACAGGAATTGTCTACTTTCATACAAAAATATGTAAGAATCAGCACAGCAGAAAAAAACTCTCTATACTGGTAATTCTTATTGCTCTCTCAAGTTAATTATAGATTTATTTTATAGTTTTACTACAAATCATATCCTACACAAATTTATAATTGTGAAGAGCCAGGAAGTATAGGTTTTACCCTTCTCTAGACAGTACAGCACATCCCTAAACCATATTGCACAATTTGATACAAATTACATTTTACTCAAGAGAGACTTAAAATGATGATAAATGGCAGAATTAGTTAGAATAAGTTACTTCTGACTTTGAAAATGATTTTTAGTTTACATTGGGATGCCATAAAATTGAGTCACATAAGTTAAATCATATCCGGCAGGAGAGAAATGCAATACCAGGAGATGTTCTTTGTTAGGAGAGCCTATTTAAAATTTTAAACAAGAAAGGATACAATATCCAGTTTTTGAATAAACTGAAAAAATATATATGCTATTGACCTACAGGTAAAGAAAAAGACCTCTATGTGACTTGTAAATGAGAAAGGGAAAAACTATTTATTTATCACATCCCTTATATATTGGCAAAGTACTGTCTCTATATTTTAGAGGTTAGATGAGAATTAATTGCTTAATAATTTTTTTCTGAGTAAACTGTTTACAAAGATTTCCAGCCAGGAAAAAGTCAACGTTGATTCTGTGATTATATGCTACTTTGAGATGGGATTATATCTATCTTGTTTCCCGTGTTCTGTTTCCCAAGCCAAGTTCATGAAAGAAATTGCTCGTCAATGGCCATGCAATTCATATAATCAAAAAAGAACTTGCAAAATTTATCTCTTAAAATAACTGTATAAACAATCTAAATATTGCACTTGCATGAGAAACAATGCGAGTAGAAATAGAACTTTAAAAAAATGTTTATGTCAGCAAAACATGATATTCAAGAGTCTAGCTAGTTTTATCTTCATCTTTAGCTGCATCTCTTCACCTTATACCTCAGCATGACTACCGGTGTTCATTTGTTTTTCCATCAGTTACTCTGATGGCACAAAATATGGTCTCCAGGGAATAGTACATCAGCAAATTTGAAAACTTCCCCAATATTAAGCTGGAGAGAGTATTGAATAAAAGTGTTCACCTTGCATGTGGTCAATATGAGTTGAACACCCAGTCCTGTATATAAACATATATATATATATATATATTTGATTATATGAACTGGAACGATAGCATAGCGGGTAGGGGGTAGGGCATTTGCCTTGCACGTGGCCAACCCGATTTTGATTCCTCTGTCCCTCTCAGAGAGCGCAACAAACTACCTATAATATCCAGCCCACACAGCAGAACCTGGAAAGCTACTGGTGGTATATTTGATATGCCAAAAACAGTAACAACAAGTCTCACAATGGAGACATTACTGGTGCCCGCTAGAGCAAATAGATGAACGGGACGACAGTGCTAAAGTGCTACAGTGCTATATATGTTTATATATATGCACACATGTAAATAAATCTCATTAGGAATATCCAACTATTCAAGCTTTTCTATATTTGACCATGTATTTGTATTTATGTATGTGTACAAATGTTGATAGATATAGAATTTTCTGATATTTCATTTTATTCAGGGTGATCTATAACCATTTAAATTTATATTTCTCTCTGAATTTTATTCATCACTACATATAGTGGCTTTTTTTGATACTATCGCCTATATTTAGAATTTGTCATACTAAGTTAAAAGCAATATATTTTTTTTCCTTAAAAGTTGGAGGCAATTTCGTTTGCCAGGGTCATTTCTCCAAAGAAATAGATCAATAAGCAATATAGATAAATGGAGATACATTGTAAGGTATTAACTTATTTGATTTTAGAGCCTGGGAACTCCTGAAATTTAAATTCTACTAGTTGAAGACAAACTAGTCTAACTCAAAAGTCTTGGGGTGAGAATCAGCGTAACTGATAATAAAAGTTCTCATTAAAGGCAGGATATTGATACGTGTCTGGGAAGTAAATAATAGGCATAGATTCTCATTATATTGTATTTTATTAAATTTATATCTTCAGTAAATTGGAAAACCTCACAGGCACATAAGGAAAAAATATTAATTGATGACACATGTAGACAATCAAGTTGACACATTAAACTTAGTATAAGTTTTTATTTTTTGTTTAAATTTAAACATGCTATTTAAAATACATGTATATTGAATTGTGTGAACTATAAAGTGCAAGTATATGTATCATGCAAATGCAAACACACACATACACTAAGTAAACAGCTTTATAACAACAGCTTTGCTTTTAATAGCTTTCAGAAAGCATTCTGAAAAATACAAAGATAAATATATTTCTATGGATATGTATATCCGTATATCCATACAAAGTAGAAAATAAATTGTACCGCATTATCAGATAAGCAGTTGTTATTGCGAATAATAAAATTCCTGAAGCATAATTAATAGAAATATTTATTATAATCCCAACAGCATATTCATCTTTGATTGTGGTTAGTTTCTAAATGATTTGTCCAAGTTATTGTGCAGAATGTGTGTGAGAGGGAGTAGTATGGACACCAATGAAAAAAATATTAAAATTAAGATATGAGGACAACTGAGATGATTTTTTTAAATACTTGAAGATATACTTCTTGAAAAATGGTGAAGATATAGGCCTAATTCAGAGGAGGTGGAGATTTGGGTTATACCAAGAGGTACTCAGCATATACTGCACTCAGTATCATTCCTGATGCTACTCAGGGTCATATATGGTGCCATATTTAGTGACAGAGGTGAAACCCATATCTGCCACATGCAAGAGACCTGCCAACAGTACTCTCGTTGGCCCCAGAAGAGAGTTGTTTTAGCAATTACAGAACTCATCAATTGTGATCTGGATGTACTTCAAGTTACTATTGTCAGGACAGTCTAAAACCATTTCCCTCTACTGCCTGTCACTTTGACAAAGATCTGTGAAAAGTTTAGCTCTGGTTAATGTTGGTGGGCCCCACCAGTGCCTTATGTGAAGTGTGGAGGAGAGAGACAGTCACTTTTCTCCCTCTGCCACCCCGAGACCCAAGTGAGGAGACTAGGACTGATAAAGTCTCTGATGAGCCCTGCTTCCCTACTCTCCTGCTCAGACAGCCCCAGAGACCTGCCAACCGCACCAGGTGGCTACATCCAAGTGCTTGGCCTTCTTGGCTCGGGAGCTTTCTCAGGGATCTGAGGACTCAGGTTGAAGTGAGGAATTGCTCTTTCAAGGAAGGGCAGTCCTAGACCTCACCCAGGGTTACCAGGTTCTTGTCTTGCTTCTCAGAAAAGAATTTCAGGAGTAGACGAGTGGCGAAGTAAAACAGATTCTATTTGCAGGTTTTTAAAGATGAAGAGGAATGGAAAACAAGAGAGTGGGAGTGTGTGTGTGTGTGTGTGCGCGCACGCATGCGCATGTGTAAGTAAAAGAGGGAAAGAGAGACAGAGAAAGAGAGACAGAGAGAGAGGGAGGGGAAAGAGAGAGAGAGGGAGAGTAAAATGAGCTCAAGAGAGAATGCGGGCTTCTCCAAGAGTGGAGAGAACCCCTACACACGCCCCAATATTCGATATGAAAGCATAAAAGTACACATTTCAAGAGGGGAGATGTAGATAAAGTGTGTGCTCAGGCATCACATGTGGTTATTCACATGGGTGGATGCAAGCAACCCATGGACTCGGGTAGCATATGTGCATCCTTTTGTCAGGAGCATGGGGATGTAGTATTCCTGCTGTGCTCAGGGTTCAATGAGGACTGTCTGTATTCAGTGATTACACAAAGCCCAAGATTACACATGCAAGACAAAGACGGGAATTTTTATGGAAATAGAAGAAAAGGGGAAAACATCATTATAGAAAACAGCTGGACATTGTTACAGATATAAACTAGGTTGACTCTAGGTGGTCACTCTGATAACTTTAGAAGTGATAAAAGAGAACTGGACTGATTTTATTCTTCATTGAAAAATTCACAATTCTCAATTGTCTCAAGATGATTTCTCAAACAATTGTTGACTGGTGGTTTCTTAAAATAATTACTTAGTCTCAGCTCCCTTCTGGAGTGAGGCATGCAATGCAAATTCTCCTGAATAATTCCCTAGATCCGTTTTAGGAATAGCTTCCGCAGGACTGTGGTAGAAGGAAACAGACGTTCTGGTAGAGGATATGAGGCTGGAATGTTTATTCATGAAACCCAACTATTAATATTATTTTAAATCACTCTGCTTAAAATAAAATTTAAAATGAAAATAGATTTTGTGATGTAAAATTTGCATGTGGTCCTTAAAAAAAGGAAGAATATCTTGAATTCACAAAGCGCACCCAACCTATTCACCAGATCCTATAAAAGTAGGACTGTCTCCCCACTGGAAGAGAAAAACAGAGATAAAATGAGATAGAAAAGAAGATGGGAAAGACAGGAATCATAGGACCAAATCAAAACAGTTGCGGGATTAGAAAAGGAATCCAGGAGAGCTAGTGCCTCTACAAGCAAAGAACATCCTGTAGCCAACAGACAGGAAAATAGACACCTCATTCTATTAACAAAGAACTGGATTTTCCCAACGAATTGATTGAGACTGAAAGCACATTTCTCTCTAAATGATTCCAGTGAGGTTTGTAGCCCTGCTGACATTTAAATTTCAGCCTTTTGAGACTCCAGCAGATACTGCCAGATTTCTCTTGAGAACCAGCGAAGCTCCCTGTATAAAGTATAAGATAATAAATGGGCATTGTTTAAAGATTCTCTCTGAGGTGCATTTGATTGTAGCACTATAAAACTATAAAATTATTCACTTCTAAGAACTTTTTTTCAAATTTCCCATCCAACATGAAATAAGCAAAATTCTAACATTTTATGACATGTTCGGAAGTACTAGAAATAAATAGTATTGGATTTGTGACCATAATTTAATTTATATAAATGAATTGATGGTGTAGAATTCATTTTTTTCTTTAGTTTTTCTTTTTGTGTCACACTTGGTGACGCACAGGGGTTAATCCTGGCTGCCTGATTGGCAGGGAAGGGGGACCAAATGGGATGCTAGGAATTGCATGTAAGGCTATCGTTCCAGCCCTGGAACTAATTTTCTTTCAGGATTTTTGATAATGACATAACTCTCTTTTCAGGTATTTTTATCTAAATTGTGTATAGTTCATGGATTGAACTATAACTTACTTTTCCAATTCCCCTGTGATAGATTTGAAAATAGCTTTAGTTCTTTTAAAACACAAATCACACCTCAATTAACTGCCATGCTTATGACTATCAGTAACATACATTAATAATTTATCTCAGCTATTTTTAATTATTTAGAATAATAATTGCAATAAAGTTCAAAATAATATACTTATTATTATTAACAATGGATGATTTCTTTGGTTATTTTGCCCATTTAGATACAAATATCAATGTGATATCAATGAACTTTGGTGTAGTAGTAACGAGTCTTTGTTAGAGCATATGATTCTAGCTCTAACATTTCATTGTTATGATCGTAAGCAGAATGATATTAAAGAAATTTAATTAAATATAACAATTAAACTAGTTTATTCATCATTAAAATTTTAAGTTAGGTTGTACTTTAAATAATAGATTTTTTGTATGTATTTTTGAAAATAACTTTACTATTTTTATATTTTTTATATATCATCACCACCAGTTTTAGAACATTGGTATATGATCTTGTCAAATTACAATTATTTGTAGGTCCCAATTCAGACTCACACAACTACTAATGGAATTTCTATTACTACATTATTATGGCTTTTGAATAAATAGATTGATAGAATATGTAGTTTTATGTCTAGCTTATTTTAATTACTATGTGGCTTCTGATGTTCATCTATGAGATTATCTTTGTTTAGAAATAATTGAGCAGCATTAAGCTACTGATAGTATCCCCCCACACAGCAGAGCCTGACAAGCATATTTGATATGCCAAAATTAGTAATTACAAGTTTCACAATAGAGACGTTACTGCTCAAGCAAATTGATGAACAAAGGGATGACAGTGCAGTGCTATACTATGCATTATTAAGTCATAAACTACTTGCTAGACATTTACAGTCTTTTGCTATTATGGTTTTGCTGCATATATTCTAATGGAAACTTTTATAGATATGTTTTAATTCATTGTTGACAAAAATCTATATATTTAAATTTGGAGAAACTAAAAGTGTTTTGTGGAAGTTGAAACATTTTATATCATCATGTGAATGTAAAATAGTGCACTGTATCTTGGATTCTAATTATTTTTATGCATATGAGGAACCTATGATTTAATTTGAATTTGCTAATAACTAATGATCCTGAATATCATTTTTATTTTAAAAGCTATAATTGGGTGGTTCTTGTTATTTTTATTCTATTTTTATCTATATAGTATTGTTTATAAGACTGCATACATGTAATAACATATCTCACCTATCTCACCTAATTGATTTCCCACAGCATAGTGACCACTAAAGTCACAATATAATTCTTAATGCATAAAATGTAATGACTGTAGGTTAATTGATTAACTGACAATACTAATTATGTAGAGCCAATGGAAATAAAGAATAAAGAGAGTAGTATCTATAATATTAATATTTAAGGAATAATAGTTGCTTGGTAAAATTATAAACAAACTAAACATGGATTTACCAATATCTATTTTCTTGAGCTATGTAAGACTTCTGGGCTGGAGCGATAGCACAGTGAGTAGGGTGTTTGCCTTGCACCAGCTGGTCTGGGTTCGATTCCTCCGCCCCTCTCAGAGAGCCCAGCAAGCTACAGAGAGTATCTTGCCCGAATGGGAGAACCTGGAAAGCTACCCGTGGCATATTCAATATGCCCAAAACAGTGACAAGTCTCACAATGGAGACGTTACTGGTGCCCGCTCAAGCAAATCAATAAACAACAGGATGACCATGACTAACTAACTTGTAAGACTTCTGCTTACAATTTCTACACTATAGATGTAATTAAGATGAAGGTCACTGAGCTATACCTGATTTAAAAAGAAAAAGGAACATAAGTTTTATTTTTTAAAATTTTTATTTACTTATTTATTTTTGGTCTGGGTGTCACACACAGGAAGTAGTCAGGGATGACTCCTGGATCTGTGCTCTTGGGGTACTTCTGACAGTATTTGGTGGACCATATAGAGGATTGATCCAGGGTTGGTTATGCAAAACTAGCTCCTTTATTCCTCTACTATCACTCTAGTCATAAATCAAGTTTTAAATGGCAAAAATGAGCTTCCTGTTGCATTAATTTGCAGGAATCTCAAATGTTGCTTGTATTTCTCTGAAAACATGAAAAATTTATTTACTCTATGTGATAAAATCTGCCTATCATGTCTTGTGAACCTATATGCGTATACAGCACAATGGTAGCCTGAAAACCTACTTACTAATTTTCAAAAATCCAAGGTGTGTATCTTTAACATTATTATTTTAAACTTCTTCCTAACATTTATGTTAAGTTTACATTTCAATATTTTCATTTAAGAATTTATCAAATCTTGGGGCTGGAGTGATAGCACAGCGGGTAGGGCGTTCGCCTTGCACGTGGTCGACCCGGGTTCAATTCCCAGCATCCCACATGGTCCCCTGAGCACCACCAGGAGTGATTCCTGAGTGCAGAGCCAGGAGTAACCCCTGTGCATCGTCAGGTGTGACCCAAAAAGCAAAAAAAAAAAAGAATTTATCAAATCTTAAATGGTTTAATTTTCTAATTCCTCTATATATTCTTGCTATTACCATATAATCACCAAGGTTCCAAAGAGGCACTGTGGTAAATAGAACACCATTTAGGAAACTGCTCTGAGGAGTTCTTTTGTGGTTGAGATATGATTTTATGCAGCACCTGACTGAAAATGTAGACATTAAGTAAATCCAGAACTGGAATTATATTTATAGCAAAATAAGATATATTTATCTGACATGGTATATTATTTAGTTACAATAGCTAAATATGTTTTGTATTATTTGCTAGAGATAATCACCATTTTTTTCTATAAAACTATTATATAATTCTAGATTTTACTGAAAAATCTCTTGACATATAAAAATGAAATAATTGATGTGCTAATCATAAGACTAACGTTTAAAAAATCAAAACGAGGAGCTGGAGCAACAGCACAGCAGGTAGGGCTTTTGCCTTGCACACAGCCGACCTAGGTTTGATTCCCAGCATTCCATATGGTCCCCTGGGCAGTGCCAGGGGTGATTTCTGAGTGCAGAGCCAGGAGTAACCCCTGTGCATCGCCAAGTTTGACCCAAAAAAGCAAAAAAAAATAATCAAAATGAAAATGCAGTAAGACAAACCCTTCCTAAATGACAATTCCTAAAACAAACAAAACTATACTAAAAATAAAATAAAATAAAATAAAATAAACACTGACAGCTCATTGTATTAGAATTCAATTGATTTTACAAGCTTAAATATAAATGTCTCATTAAGTGTTTTATCAAGTTCTAACATAACTTGTTAGACACAGTAAGGGCAGATGTTTCTATAAATAATTATCATGGTAAATTATAAAGTAGGACAAGCTGGATCTTTTGCTAGAGCTACAAGAAAGAACCCTAGAAGAAAAGAATGTACATATAGAAAATGATTTTCTTTACAAAGCAAAAGGTCAAATAACTAGTACAGAGGGTAGGGTGCTGGCCTTGCAGGTAGCTCACCAGGACTTAATCCCCAGCATTGCATATGGTCTGACTGCAAACTGCCAAGAGCGATCCCTACGCACAGTGCCGAGAACGAGAACAAGCTCTGGGCTTTATCAGGTATGCCACTAAAGCAAACAAAAAAGAAAAATCTAAGACAGTTAAATCATGAAAAATAGATGGAATATAGTTGACCTGCTATCTGCAATCATTTATCTTCTTTTATAGTGTTAACTACTTCCAAATAGAGCTGACAGTTGTACATAAACTTCTTATTTTTTGATGCATTTAATCTGATCCAGAAGTTTCTTGAAAGGAATTTTGTTTCTGTTCTAAAATCTGTTGCCTCCAGTAAGGCTAATTGAATTTCAAATTTATTTGAAAAAAAAATCTTAAGAACACTTGATCCACCATCCAGCACAGAGCCAGGAGAGAGCCCAGAGCACCACCAGCTGTGGTCCAGAAACCAACGTAAAGAATCTAAATTTACAACACATTTACAGAGAAATAGGGTAGGGTGCTATCGGGGGAGCACAGAGATAAAAGAGTGATAAAGAGGAGAGAGTAGGGGCAAAAGGAGAGAGAAGAGAGAAAAACATTTATACAAAAATCTGTCAAAAATGTCTCCCGGAAGCAAACATCTTTCATATAGATCAACTGTGAATGAATATATGCCAGTTGTCAAGCTGATGTTCATCAATGTTTTGTTTTCTAGTGGACTGGCTGCCAAAATTACCAAGCAGTATCTTATTAATACACAATCTTATTATAGAATTTTATGATAGCATTATTCCTCTACTTATTCTTTCAGAAATTTTATAGTCATCCTTGATTTTTGTTATTCCATAAACCCTTTGACATCAGTTTTTCTGGTTCCAGAAAATGAAGACTGATGATATTTTGATTAAGCCGTATTAAATGCATACATTATCTTTGGGAGAATTAGCATGGTTATAGTACCATACTTTATGACTGTTTATTAATTTCTTCAAGACTATTTTAGCATTTTCAGAAAGGTTTCAAAGTTTTATTAATCTGAGCTTTTTCAAGTGTCTCACTAAATATAGATTGAAGTGTTTGCATCATTGTAAATAGGAGTTTTAACACTCTCCAAATATTTATGAAAAAGAAATTTTATAAAATGATGTGCTTTCCAGAATATATGGAATTTATCATTTGTCAATTTTATTCTCTTTGCAATTTTATTTAAAAAAATAAGCCACTTGTTTTATTAAGACCTATCAAATAACTAACCTATCTCTAATGAATCCTCAGCATCTATGAGGATGATTAATTGATGCTTAATAGAAGAGAAGGAAAAATTCTGTAAGAACTCATACTTGAGTCTAGAGAGATGGCACAGCAGATAGGGAGATAGCCTGCATATGGCCAGCCCAGGTTAAATCTTCAGCATCACATATGACCCCCTATGAACTATCAAGAGTGTTCCCTTAATACAGAGTCAGATGTTATCTGAACCCAGATTATGTGGCTTTGAAATAACAAAACAAAACTAAACAAATAACTCATTCTTGGTGAGAAAGCTGACAAGTAAAGGGCAAAGTACTTAAATTCTTTGCTATAAAATGATGTCCATACATTAACTGAATAAGGAAAAATAATATCCTTTGCAAGAAGCAACTCCTCACCTCCATTGAGGTTCTAGATGAAGAGATTTAAATTCATTTCTCTCTTGAGCTCAAACTTTATACCACTGAGGAAAATGCTGCCTTGATATGATTCATAACTTTTTCCATCTCATTTGTCACAGCTTTCATCCTGGGTCTCTCTCAAGTCATGCTGGTGTGGGACAATGTCAGTGAAGTGGCTTTTGGCTTTTTTCCTGGGCCACATGAATTACAGCATTGTGGACTTTTGTTGGCTGTCACCAGAAAACACCACAGTCCTCTTTGTGCTTCGCAACTTGTAATGAACCCGACTATTTCATGATGGTACCATGAGAGCTGCTGGCTTCCATATGGCATGATGCCCACCCAAAACTGCATCCACCTTGCTCGCCCCTCTTAAGATGTTTCAAGCACCTTTGGAATTGGGATTTGAGTGTCATGCCTTGAAAAATATCCCTCTCTGTAATATTCCATGATAATCACTGACTATGTATCTCCATGATACTGGTAAGAAGCAGGGTGACGATGACCTTGATTTTTTTTAATAGTTGACATCAGTTCAATTTGTGTTAGAGTAATCCTATAAATCAGTATTCCAGCATATTAGTTATAATTAGATCTTTGAAAAAATGACAGCCTGAAAGTTTAAAACAAAAATAGAGGTGAGGGAACAGATTTATGGGCAAATTTAAGAATTGCAGTTGTACAAGATGGATTTTCTTCAGTAGAAACAGTGTTATGAAATTTTTAAAAAGGAATTTTAAATATCACCTCTTAAATGTTTAAGTTTAATAACTAAATCTTTAAAACAGGACCTATTTAGAACCTGACAAAGCACTGCTAGCCCCGGTGAAGTGAAAAAATCCATAGCAATTGATACTTTTCTTCATGTCCTGATTCCATTTCTTACCTTAGATAAAATATAAACATGAAAACAGATTGCTCTTTTCCTCCCAGACAAAATAATAACATAAAAGACAAGGTTTATTCAAGGTTTATATTTCTGTGCCTTGTTTAATACACAGATTTTCCCAAATTACTTTGATACCTACTATTTTCCTGTCACCTGTTGAAAGGAATAATTGTAATCATTGAGTTGAATGGAAGAATTCCCCAGGGGTCCTGTCGCTGCTTCTCCTGTCATCTGCTATAATTTTTCTATTAAGGAAAGGTGAGCATAAATATAAGCAATAAGGAATGTTCACACAACTTATGAGAAAATCAGTATGTTGTTTGATAATAGCAGATATAAATTAGTTCATATGATTATTTTTGCTAAAGAGTCATTTAAGAGAGTTCCAATAAACCCCTCCCCCCAATATGTCATGTTTAACATGTTTATCACCATTTATCTTTGGATTGTCATTTTGTTGGAAATGTTTATGTGGATTAATAGTTACCTATGATTTCAAGTACATAATTAAAATCACTTAACATTTCCGTTTTAGTAAATTTTTTTTCTCTTTGGGTCACACCCAGCAATGCGCAGGGGTTACTCCTGGCTTTACACTCAGGAATTACTCCTGGCAGTGCTCAGGGGAACTGGATACTGGGAAGTGAACCCTGGTCGGCTTCGTGCAAGGCAAATGCCTTACCCACTCTACTATTGCTCCAGCCCCTCTGTTCTAATATTTTTAATTTACAGAATTTAAAACTATTATTTTAAATTTTGTCGTTTTGTGGGTGTCTTAATTTTTTTGGAATACTTCTTGGCTACAAGAAAAGATAAAATTTTGTGATTGGCTATGATGTGGATGAAACTGGAGAAAACTGTGCCAAGTGAAGTCAGCCAGAAGTAAAAAACACAGAGTCCCTTTCTCCCAGCATCCATGCAAGCGATGTTGGTGAGAATGTTGACTAGTCCAACATTATTGTAAAACATTATAGGCGTTCCTCGAAAAGCCAGAAGTTGAGCTTTTATACAACTCAGTCCTACCACTTCTGCTAATTTACTAAAACACACAGCAGAAATGCTATCTGCACTTCCATGTTCATTGCAGCATTGTTCACAATAGCTAGAATCTGAAAACAACCCAAGTGCCCAAGAACAGATGACTGGTTAAAGAAACTATAGTACATCAGTACAATGGAATATTATGAAGCTGTTAAGGAAAATGAAACTATAAAATTTGCTTATAAATGGGTGGACATGAAGAATATCATGCTGAGCGAAATGAATCAGAAGGAGAAAGAAGTAGAATGGTTGCACAGATATAGAATGATTACACTCTTTTGTGTGATATTAAAAAAACATAATTTAAGACTAATATACAAGGACAGTAGAAAGACAATCCATGACGATTGGTCTATGGTTGGAAGCCCATCTCAAGTGCTGGGGGAGAAGGCAGTTGGGAGACAGTATGAAGTTTCTTTAAAACTTTTTTTTTGTTTTTTTTTTGCTTTTTGGGTCTCACCTGGTCATGCACAGGAGTTATTCCTGGCTCATGCACTCAGGAATTACTTCTAGTGGTGCTCAGGGGCCATATGGGATGCTGGGAATCAAACCTGATCAGCCACATACAAGGCAAACACCCTACCCTCTGTGCCATTGCTCCAGCCCCTCTTTACAACTTTAAAAATAAAAAAAAATGAATTCAAATACTTGTATACAGAACAAAGTTCTGAAGAACAGAGTTCATCAGAGCTGTGGGCTGTGAGGAATGGAATAAGGATGAGCAGCAGTATGAGGGCTGGGTGGGAGAGGCTCTGGGGAAGGGAAAACCAACACTACATGTGGCATCTGATTTTGAAATTTTGTATGTATAAAAGATTCTCACTGAACCTACTGTAATACATTGGAAACATTTGGGCTGGCGCGATAGCACAGTAGGTAGGGCATTTACCTTGCATGCAACCGACCTTGGTTCGATTCCTCCGTCCCTCTTGGAGAGCCGGTAATCTACTAAGAGTATCCTGCCCGTGCGGCAGAGCCTGGTAAGCTACTCTTGGCATATTAAATATGCCAAAAACCGTAACAACAAATCTCACAATGGAGACATTACTGGTGCCTACTCGAGCAAATCAATGAACAATGGGTCAACAGTGCTACAGTGTTATCTGTAGTTCAAGTCTTAGTGCCCAATAAGAGAAGAGAAATAAGTGGAGAGAGAGAGAGACTTTTGGTATGAGACGGTCTTCTACAAAAAGTGAGATAAATACCTTAATACCACCAACAAAAATTAATTTAAAACTATTTACATTTTAGATGTTATATGCATAAGACCACCAAAACCAGAAAAATCAGGGAAGAGGACGTTGGGAAAAATTAAATATAGAAAAATAATATATTAGGAACTCAATATCAGAGATGTAATTGAACACTTAATTCCTTTGACTAGGAAAACAAAGGTAATAATAGACAACTGAGACTATCTATTTATTAAACATTGTTGGGGCCATCGAAAACTATCTACAACGGCAATTTAAACAACTGGGAAAGGTATTTGCTTGTCATTCCTCTGACAGAGAGATGAAATGCAAGATATATAAAGTACAAACATGATTTCAAAAGAATACAGAAGTGACCATATTTTTAACAGTGACCTAAATAAAGGATTAGAGAGTCTTCCCAGGGAGATATACAAAGGCCCACAGGTACATACAACATTCGTTAGCATCACTTATTATTAGGGAAATGCAAAAGCACAGTGAAGTATTATCACACAAGGGAGAATGACCCATGTCAAAATGATTGGAAATAACGGGTGTAGGTAGAAATGAAATTCGTTTCACTGTCAGTGAGAATTTAATTGGTGCAGCAACTACAGGGACAGTATGAAGTTTCTTTAAAACTTTGTTTTTAATTGGGAATAACGTATAATCCAGCAATATCACTCTTGCTTCAGAACCTTGCAATTTTCCATGTCCAGAAGCATCCCCACGTAACTGTACTGTGGAGACTTTTAATGAGCTTTCTCTAGATCGCTGAGCCATTTTCAGGTTTTTCTAGCAATGAAATGAAATTCTAGCAACTTCTTTGGGCATAGCACTATGGATACTTCTCTTCCAATCAGTGGTGGGTCTACATCACACCCCAGGCAGTGTGGTCAAAGATTCTCACTGGAGCTTTATCTTACTCCAAGAAGCAGTGACTGATGTGATGATGATCATATATTACCATATTTATATATCACTAAGTTTCATTATAAAATATATTTTATAATTTTTAAAATTATATTTGTTGCTTTTTCACTGACCTTTTTGAAATTTCAACTTTTAGGAGTCATTTACAATCATAGTAAATCTGATATACACAATTACTTTTTATTATATTTCTCTTCATTTCAGTGAGAGAATTGGTCGCATTATTTTCCATCAATATCTAGTGAAGTTTGCCATTGATGATTTTAAGTTAATTTTCTTTGTGACTAAATCAACAGAAAAAAATGAGTTTTGCTCACATATATGTGATTTCCCTGCTATCTGTTCTTTTGACAAATTTATATGAATTTTTATCTTATGTAAGAATACCTGACTGCCCACCTACGAGATGGTCAGACTTCTTCGTCAAGACCCTGAATGAATGGTTTGATGCTTTTTGAGTTCCTGGAGCAAGCAGACTCCATTGGACTACCCCAACACACGACAGGGACAAATGGAAACATTACTGGAGCCTGCTGGAGTAAATCGATGAACAAAGGGATGATAAGTGATACAACTAATAGAAGCAAAAGTTATCAAACTTATTGTCACAATGCATTTTTAATTATATTTCATAGTCAGCCTCTAAATGTTTGTAGAAATCACAAAATTTCACTTGCATAAATTCCATTTTGTGCTGTTCTTTTGTTCTGACCAATTTGTTCAAAGATTATGGTAATATGTTGATTTCTAATCAACCATATTTTGGTTTTATCAATTTATTTTATGTTTCTTGTGAGAGTTTTAAGTAGTTGCCATTGTTTCTTTGTTTTTTTTTCTTTCTCTTTGTGGTAAGGTTTAAGCTTAGGCCTGGAAGTTCTTACAAATTAACTCCTCACTCTGTCCTTGGGAATCACTCCTGGAAGAGCTTGGGGTACTATAGTATTGCCAGGGGTCACATCAGGTTTGATTGCACACAAGACAAGTGCCTTACCCTCTGCTCTATCTTTCTGATGCTGGAATTGTTTCTTAAATTCTAACAGTAATGGAATTACTATTTTTATAAGATGGAAATATATCTTATTTATTGACAATGTTTTGTACATTTATTATTTTATTTATTACAATATATGACTCATTTTTAATATAATTTAAAGTGCACTTTAGTATTTTTTCAAGAGTTTATAATGAGGACCTTTGCTCCTCATGTTTAATATAGTAAAAATTTTCACTTATAATATAGAGTGAAATAATTTATTCAAGATAAAAATCATAGGTCATAGGTGATAAGATCATACATTGGATTATCTCTTTAATTATGGCCTTCATTTGGTGAATAGATAAACAACCATGATACATTCAACCAGTGAAATATTATTCAGTAGTAAAATGACATGAACTACCAAAGCGAAGCTGTTAAATCTTTTATCATGTCAAAACGCATATAGAGATCATACATGCATATCATTAAGTGAGTATGAATGGGCTATGTCATATAGCACAAAAGTTCCTAACATCTATACAGTTTGGGGGTTGATAAACTGTGGAAAATGTGATGAACAATGCTTTACATGGATGTTATAAAAAGGCAGAAGAGAGGATGAAAATTAGGGTAGTTAAAATATTCTAAATAACATTTCAATGTTAAAAATGATGGACACAAGACATTATATATTGTCTATAGAAAGATTGCACTCATATGTGGAATATAATGTAACTGAGAAGTACAAGTTGGCAATGATGCAATTTCTGGCAGATATTTCTCTGGACTTAGTTACTAAAATACTAAAATACAGAAACCCAAAACTGAGAGGCCACTAAGTGTGGTCACTCGACCTCATACCTCTTCATCCTCAGCAATGGAAAACAAATTATCTAATGCTTCCTTTTCAGCAGGTCCGACTTTAGGGGAGATATTCTCCAAACAATAATAGTGAGTTTTGTTGAAATACTGAATGCAATCAAAGTGAAATTAAAGTGAAATTTATTAGTTACACAGGCGGGGGTAGGGGGTCTAGGGGTGGGGGGGTAGGGGTGTGGGGGTGCGGGGTGGACCTATACTGTGATTCTTGGTGGTGGAATATGTGCACTGGTGAAGGGATGGGTGTTCGAACATTGTATAAATGAGACTTAAACCTGAAAACTTTGTAACTTTCCACATGGTGACTCAATAAAAATAAAAAAGACATTATATATTGTCTAATCCATGGGCATGCTATATGAAGAGTCAGTAGAAATGTAAATTATGATCTATGGATGACTAGTTTTATTGATACAATTTTATCAGTGATTATGGTAACTCTACCACCCAGCTAGAGATATTAAAATGGGATGAATTTTAAATTCTTAGGAACTGGAGATACATAATTTTCCATGTATATCTAGTAAGTAAGTACTTGAGATAAGTAAGTCTAGGAGAACTATGACTTCTTCTTCATTTAACTACACTACTCATATTAGTTAAACAAATAATCGCAGCATTTTTTTTACACAAGTATGATCTTGTCTCCTTTATCCTTCATCTTTCACTGCAGTGTTACTGTTCCAAGGTTTCTCAAGTTTTGTTTCCCTTTGTTTCCTGCAGACTGTCAGCAAAATAGGTAATTTCATTAGGAAAGTTACAGTGAAAACAAGCTCAGAGGACACTGCTGATTTATTTGTCTCTATATTATCGTTGAAAGTTTGAAACATATTTATTTTTTATGTGTGTGATTTTTGTATATAAAAACTTATGCAAGGTTTGGAAATTTACTTCAAGAAATAAGTGGTCATTGGGAAATAGAGATAGGAATAAGAAAACAAATAAGGGTTTCAAAATTCCCAGATCGCCTGTAAGGAAAGTTAGGATTCTCTCCCAGTAATATATTCTTTATAATAAATATTTGTTCTTGAAGAGATAAAGAAGCATGGCTATCTTTCTGCTTAGTCGGAAACTACATCACTTAAGAGACACTGCAAGGGCATTAAAATATCTATGTACACCAAGTTTTAGTACAGAGTCACAGTCAGAATCTTAGTGTACTAGACACATACAGTATCCATTCACCTGCGCTGTGGTATCAGCCCTTTTTAACCCCAGGTGAGCTGGTGTAAGAAGCTTCTCCAATGTACCTATATATTGGGTTAGCTGGGTTCTGAGTTGGATTCTCACGGTAGTGATTGAACTCTCCATAGAGAAAGATGTACAACTTAAGAAGTAGTAACAACAATTTATTGTATTAATTGTTTTCTTATTACAGCCCTGTGGATCTAATAATATTTCAGGGATGTTTCCCAGGTGGCAATGTAGCAATTTTATCACTGGTCTTTCTCCCTTTCTTAACTGCAGTAGGAGAATGAAGTCAAATGAAACCTCATGTTTCTGTGAAACACATATTAAGTTCTGAAGAAAGACAACTAGAACAATAGAGTAACATAGCTCTTATCTTCAAGGAGTTAGAAACCCATCATATGGCAATACCATCTGTAGTTGGGCAAGAAGTAAGAAATAGGTTAAAGGAGATGTTATAATAACAAAGATTTCCTTCTGATTTTCTATGCAGGAAAGTAACTCCAAAATAACATGAGGAGACAACTTAGAAGAAAACGGTACAATTAGAAGACTTAAACTAGAACTTTGAAATACACAGTGAAATTCTTTTTGAAAAGAATTTCACTTATTTTTAAAATTTGAAGTAGACATTGGTAAATGGATAAAATACCAACATAAGTACAATTAATTATAGATATTTACAACAAGACAGTAAATATTCTGACAGTGAGAAACAGCTGCTATTTTAGGCCAATTAAAAAACTACATGTTATTCAATAGTTTGAGGTGAATGTTTGGCTATTTTTTTTTATTTTTTTTATAATTTATTTATTTTTAATTAGAGAATCACCGTGAGGGTACAGTTACAGATTTATACACTTTTGTGCTTATACTTCCCTCATACAAAGTTCGGGAACCCATCCCTTCACCAGTGCCCATTCTCCACCACCCGTAAACCCGGCGTCCCTCCCACCCTCCCCACTCCCATCTCCCCCCCAACCCACCCTGCCACTGTGGCAGGGCATTCCCTTCTGTTCTCTCTCTCTAATTAGCTGTTGTGGTTTGCAATAAAGGTGTTGAGTGGCCGCTGTGCTCAGTCTCTAGCCCTCATTCAGCCCGCAACTCCCTTCCCCCACATGGCCTTCAACTACAATGTAGTTGGTGATCGCTTCTCTGAGTTGCCCTTTCCCCGGAACGTGAGGCCAGCCGCGAAGCCATGGGGTCAACCTCCTGGTACTTATTTCTACGGTTCTTGGGTATTAGTCTCCCACTCTGATATTCTATATACCATAGATGAGTGCAGTCTTTCTATGTCTGTCTCTCTCTTTCTGAGTCATTTCACTCAGCATGAAACTTTTCATGCCCATCCACTTAACTACAAAATTCTTGACTTCCTTTTTTCTAACAGCTGCATAGTATTCCATTGTATAGATGTACCAAAGTTTCCTCAACCAGTCATCCGTTTTGGGGCATTCGGGTTTTTTCCAGATTCTGGCTATTGTAAACAGTGCTGCGATGAACATACATGTGCAGATGTTGTTTCGATTGTACTTTTTTGACTCTCTGGGATATATTCCCAGCAGTGGTATTGCTGGGTCAAATGGGAGCTCAACCTCTAGTTTTCTGAGAATCGTCCATACTGTTTTCCAAAAGGGCTGAACTAGCCGGCATTCCCACCAGCAGTGTAGAAGGGTCCCTTTCTCCCCACATCCTCTCCAACAGCGGTTGCTTTTGTTCTTTTGGATGTGTGCTAGTCTCTGTGGTGTGAGGTGGTATCTCATGGTTGTTTTGATCTGCATCTCTCTGACGATTAGTGATGTAGAACACTTTTTCATGTGCCTTTTGGCCATTCGTATTTCTTCCTTGGTAAAGTTTCTGTTCATTTCTTCGCCCCATTTTTTGATGGGGTTGGATGTTTTCTTCTTGTAGAGTTCAACCAGTGCTTTATATACCATTGATATCAACCCCTTATCTGATGGGTATTGTGTAAATATCCTTTCCCATTCTGTGGATAGTCTTTGGATTCTGGTCAATGTATCTCTTGCGGTGCAGAAGCTTTTTAGTTTAATGTAGTCCCATTTGTTTATCTCTGTTTTTACTAGATTGCTTAGTTCCGTGTCACCTTTTAAGATACCTTTATCTTCAATATCGTGGAGGGTTTCGCTGACCTTGTCTTCAATGTACCTTATGGTTTGTGGTCTAATGTTGAGGTCTTTAATCCATTTTGATCTGACTTTTGTGCATGGTGTCAGGTCAAGGTCTAAACCCATTTTTTTGCATGTGGTTGTCCAGTTGTGCCAGCACCATTTGTTAAAGAGGCTTTCCTTGCTCCACTTCACATCTCTTGCTCCCTTATCAAAGATTAGATGATCATACATTTGGGGTTGTGTGTAGGGATATTCCACCCTGTTCCATTGGTCTACGTTTCTGCCTTTATTCCAGTACCATGCTGTTTTAGTTGTTACTGCTTTGTAGTAAAGATTGAGGTTGGGGAGGGTGATGCCTCCCATCATCTTTTTCCCAAGAATTGTTTTAGCTATCCTTGGACGCTTGTTATTCCATATGAATTTTAGGATTGCTTGATCCATTTCTTTGAAGAATGTCATGGGTATACTTATAGGGATCACATTGAATCTGTATAATGCTTTAGGGAGTATTGCCATTTTGACAACATTGATTCTCCCTATCCACGAGCAGGGTATATGTTTCCATTTCCTCATGTCCTCTTTGATTTCATGGAGTAGCGTTTTGTAGTTTTCTTTGTAAAGGTCTTTTACTTCCTTGGTTAAGCTGATTCCGAGGTACTTGATTTTCTGGGGCACGATTGTGAATGGGATTGCTTTTTTCATGTCCCTTTCCTCTGGCTCATTGTTTGCATATATGACGGCCATGGATTTTTGGGTATTGATTTTGTAGCCTGCAACTTTACTGTATAAGTCTATTGTTTCTAAGAGTTTCTTAGTAGAGGTTTTAGGCTTCTCTAGATATAGTATCATGTCGTCTGCAAATAGTGAGAGTTTGATTTCTTCCCTTCCTATCTGGATGCCCTTAATCTCTTTTTCTTGTCTAATAGCTATCGCAAGTACTTCCAGTACTGTATTGAAGAGGAGTGGTGAGAGTGGGCATCCTTGTCTTGTGCCCGATCTCAGAGGAAAGGCCCTTAGTTTTTCCCCGTTGAGGATTATGCTTGCCGTAGGCTTGTGATAGATGGCTTCGACTATCTTGAGAAAAGTTCCTCCAAACCCCATTTTGGCGAGGGTTTTCATCATGAAAGTATGTTGGATCTTGTCAAATGCTTTCTCTGCATCTATTGATATGATCATATGGTTTTTGTCTTTACTTTTGTTGATATGCTGGATTATGTTGATTGTTTTCCGAATGTTAAACCATCCTTGCATCCCTGGGATGAATCCCACTTGGTCGTGATGTATGATCTTTTTGATGAGTTGTTGGATCCTATTTGCTAGTATTTTGTTGAGGATCTTCGCATCGGTGTTCGTCAGGGAAATTGGTCTGTAATTTTCTTTCTTAGTGGTGTCTTTGTTTGCTTTTGGTATTAGGGAGATATGTGCTTCATAGAAACTGTTTGGGAGAGTTCCTGTTTTTTCAATTTCCTGGAAAAGTTTGAGGAAAACAGGCAATAGGTCTTCTTTAAATGCTTGGAAGAATTCGCCAGTGAAACCATCTGGGCCTGGGCTTTTGTTTTTGGGGAGGTTTTTGATTACAGTTTCAATTTCCTTAACATTGATGGGTCTATTCAGGTATTCCAGGTCTTCTTTCTTCAGTGTTGGGAGATTGTAGGAATCAAGGAATCCATCCATTTCTTTTAGGTTCTCCTTTTTTGTGGCGTAAACACCTTCAAAGTAGTCTCTAATGATCTTTTAGTCTCACTGGTTTCTGTTATGATGTCCCCCTTTTCATTTCTGATTCGATTTATTAGAGTTTTCTCTCTTTCTTTCTTTGTGAGTCTTGCTAGCGGTTTATCAATCTTATTTATTTTCTCAAAGAACCAACTCTTTGTTTCATTGATCTTTCGGATTGTTTTTTTGGTTTCGATGTCATTAATTTCTGCTCTAATTTTTATTATTTCTTTCCTTCGGTCTGGTTTGGAGTCCTTTTTCTGGTCCTTTTCTAAGGTCTTGAGTCGTGAAGTCAAGCTATCTATGTGGGCCCTTTCTTCCTTCCTGAGGAATGCTTGGAGAGCTATAAATTTTCCCCTTAACACGGCTTTAGCTGCGTCCCATAGGTTTTGGTAGCTCGTGTCTTCATTCTCGTTAGTTTCTAAGTATCTTTTGATTATTGGCTATTTTTTTTAATATGTCATCTTTTAATCTGTCTTTTTTTAAGTTTTTATTTTTCATTTTTTTATTTGAATCACCATGGAAAAAATTACAAAGATTTCAGGTTTAAGTCTCAGTCATATACTGATTAAACCCCCATCCCTCCACCAGTGCACATGTTCCACCACCAAGAACCCCAATATACCCCCCTCCCACCCAACCCCCACCTAAGTAGCTAATGATCTTCACTTTATTCTCTCTATACTTTGAATACATTCAATATTTCAATAGAGAACTCACTATTATTGTTTGGAATTTCCCCCCAACAAATAAAGCCTGCAGAAAAGGCATAATTTAATAATTTCTTTTCATTGCTAATAGTGAAGACTCTGAGTTCGCGGCTGCACGGTTCTGGGTTTCTGATATTTTAGCTCAGTTCACAGTCTAGATGCACTTCTGCTAGAAGCCACTCTGGGTGCCAAAATGGGTTAGAAGACCTCTCGATCATAGTCTTTAGGAGCAGAGGGTCGCTGGCTAAATGTTTGAGAAAAAAAAAAGTGTTTTTGTTCAATGCATTCCTCATTTTAATGCATAAAAATAAAAATATAAACATGTACAACAGAAATGTTATGTATATGTATATATGCTTACAATTTACTTGTACCAAATAAATTACTAGAGATACAAACAGAGGAAGAAATTACAGTTTGACACATTAGAGTAACTGGGAAATTGAAAGTAGAAAATGACTTTCAATAATCAGGTTCAATGATTTTGTTCTTTCCAAAGGTATTTTCATTTGTGTGTGTTTAATTGTATCAGCTGCTATACAGCCTATAATATTGCTTTAAATAGAAATAACTACAGAAGGGAAGAAGTACAGATATTGTTCTTGCCTTTCATGCACTTGACCCCTGAACAAGAGAAAGTTCAGGATAAGTGACCATGGGCACAGATCCAGGGCTACCGATTGATTACTGCCAAGTGTGACCCAAGCACCCCAAAATATTGTTTTACAAAAGAAGCTACAAATAAATACCAAATTTTAAAGCATTCAATTTATAAAGGTTTTAAAAATTTTCCTTCTGACACTAAATAGTATTTGTACTGTTAAGTCATCCCGCCTGCATGACAGAGCCTGGCAAGCTACCTGTTTTGTGTTCAATATGCCAAAAATAGTAACAAGTCTCACAATGAAGACGTTACTGGTTCCTGCTCGAGCAAATTGATGAACAACGGAACTATGAGTGCCACAATGCAGTGCTACTGTTCAGTCATTTATATATTTCCATATCTCATTTTCTACTTTAAATAAGATAATTAAGTTGTATTATAATGAATGCAAGATACTTTGAGAGCAACTTGAATAAAACTATAACATCTAATAGAAAAAGGAACTGTGAGCTGCCAGCTAAAATAGACTAAACTTTATCAAGTATAGGTATTATCAAGAGTGTTGTATAAATCAGCAATTCTTTCTAAATTATTTGGATAGCTACACTGAATCATTAAAAATAAACAACAAAGTAGCTTAGAGAAAACTATTATAATAAAATTCTGTTTACTTAATATAACTACATAAACATTTTGTTTAAGTTCTCATGTTATACATATTACAAATAGATATTGCTATTTTAAAAATTAATTTGATAATGATACATATCATTATTTTAATTATGTATTATATATATATATATATATATACACTTAATAAAAACACCAGAAGCAGCAAATGTTAGTAGAGAAGTTAGAATGAGAGGAACCTTCATCTGGTGGAAAAGTAAATTGCTTTTGTCTCTATATACATATATGAATATTTCTTTAAAATGTAGAATTACGGGCAGTCTGGTGAGCAATGCGGCCGGAGAAATGCTCCGGACCCAAATCTGGGCCAACAACACCAGGGATCCAGATGGAGGAGGTGCAGCTGGTACAACTTCTCTGGATGGAGCCCTGGCGACACTGAGCAGCAACTAACACGGCTCTGGGTTGCGGGACTGGAACACATCCGAGCTGAGGGGGGGCACTGGAGTGGGGCAGCGCCTGCCCAAACTCCAAATGGTCCCGGCTGCTGGAAGTCACGCCCTCGACACACCCTCGGCGCCATCTTCCCACCTTCAATAGAGAAGAGGCCAGGCAGTCTGGCGAGCAATGCGGCCAGAGAAATGCTCCGGACCAGAATCCGGGCCAACAACACCAGGGATCCAGACGGAGGAGGTACAGCTGGTACACCTTCTCCAGATGGAGCCCTGGCGACACTGAGCAGCAACCAACACGGCTCCGGGTTGCGGGACTGGAACACATCCCAGCCACGAGGCCGCTAACGCAGCCGCGCGACCTTTTCTAAAAACTGAAAATATACAGTCTTTTAATGACAAACCAATTATCAAATGCTTCCTTAGTAGGGCTGTCTTCCTTGGGGGGAAACTCCAACAACAATAGTGAGTTTTGTTTTGCAATATGGAATGTAATCAAGGTAGAGAGAAAATGAAGTGAAATTCATCAGTTATACAGTTGAGGGGGGGTGGTGGCGGGGGGTATACTGGGGATTTTGGTGGTGGAATATGGGCACTGGTGAAGGGATGGTGTTTGAATATTGTATAACTGAGACATAAACCTGAAAACTTTGTAACTTTCTGTAGAATTACATTACTCTCGGGGGCTGGAGCGATAGCACAGCAGGTAGGGCATTTGCCTTGCATGCAGCCGACCCGGGTTCGAATCCCAGCATCCCATATGGTCCCCCAAGCACTGCCAGGTGTAATTCCTGAGTGCATGAGCCAGGAGTGACCCCTGTGCATCGCCAGGTGTGACCCAAAAAAGCAAAAAAAAAAATGTAGAATTACATTACTCTAGATGTTGCACTCCTTAGTAAAATACCATAGGAATTACTATAAAAATATACTATCTCAAAAAGAGATATGCATGCCTATGCTCATCTCAGATCAATTTGCAATACCCAAGATTAGAAACAACCCAGGTACACCATGACAGGTCAATGGATAAAAAAGCTCTGATATATGCACACAATGGAATACTACTCAGCTATAAGAAATGATGAGATTATCTGCTTTCTCTACAACATAGGTAGCACTGATTTGTTTTATGCTGATCAAAGTTATAAGATGAAAAAAATACCAGATGTTGTAATTAATAAACAAAATACAAAAGAATTAGAAAAGGAAATAGATCAGTGAAAACAAACCTGTATACATGATGGAAGACTTGAAGTTGCCAAGTGGGAGAAAGTGGGTAAAATATTTCTGTGGATAGTGGTAAGGAATAATGACATTTTATTGTGACAGTACTGTATCCCAATATACAGTTTTTTGTCAGCTAATATCATAATAAAATTAATTTTATAATAATGTAATAATATTTGCTATTTCATACAAATTCCCTGTATTTTTCTCTAAAAGTCGATCTTTTAATAAATTATTTTCTAAAATCTATATTTGCTTTATAATTGGATCTGAACTGAGATAGGGAATATGCCACATTCTAATACTCCATATAGTCAGCAGTTTAGTGTTTATTTATTCTTTAATTCACAGTTGTACAAAGAGCAAAATCAGCAATATAAAAACAAATGATTACAAATAGAAAGTTATACCACAAAATATGCAGTGCTATTTGGAATGATTTTATACTGATCTAATTTTAATAGACTGAACATCTGATTGAATTTTTCCTTGAATAACTATAATTTGAGGCTTATTGGTCTAACATATTCATTACATTTTAGTTATAATTTGAAAATGTATTTTGAGTTTGCATGACTTCTACTAGTGTGAGAATGCCTCTGTCTTAAAGTAACAATTACTATTTTGAAATAAGGTAATTTGGAAAGTCAAAACCAAGTTAGTCATTTAGAACAGAGTAACAAATTATGCTAAATCTCTATAGCTTAAAACTGCAAGCTATTATAGTTAGTCTCCTTTCTAACAGTTTGAAAGTCAGGACTCTGGCTTTGGTCAATCAGGATGATTTTAATGATTTCAATTCAAGTTCTAAGCTGTGTGTTCGGCCACTGTGCCATTGCCCATTGTCAGTTTTCTGATCTTTAAGCTTATTTCACTGATCCTGGTGGCTCATAGTTTCTTATTACCCTACTTCAAGGTTTCAGTACTTTTGTATTTGTCTGCTCATAGTATGACGACGTATTTCTGCAACATAATGAGAGAGTGGGAGAACCAAAGAAAGAGAAAAAGACAGAGTGAGTCAACAACATTCCCCCATGCCATCTGGCACACCGGAAACCCTTAGTACCATATGGGAGAGGGCCAACAAGGACCAACGATCAAGGAACAGAGAACTTTGTGTGGTACAAGAGAGGCTGGTCACAATAATCTTCACTGACCTCAGTGATTTATGCTATTTTAACAAGCAAAACACACTTCCATTTTTATAAGACTTTTCTAAGACCATATTCCACAACTTCAGCTCAAAGCTTAATAGTTGCGCATAAAAATATAATAAATGTGGATGGTGCTATTTGGATATGTTTCCTTAAATAGGAATACTTTATTGAATTTCATGACTTGAGAAACTTAACTGAGAAGTATTCTTCATATTTATTTATATGTATAATATAGCATTAATATATATAACATTATATATATACATATATATATATATATACATACATAGAGAGAGACAGAGCACAGAGGCTAGGGCACTCGCCTTGCACATGGCTGAGCGAGGTTCAATTCCTCCATCCCTCTCGGAGATCCTGACAAGCTACCAAGAGTATCTTGCCCTAACGGCAGAGCCTAGCAAGCTCCCCATGGCATATTCGATATACCAAAAACAGTAACAACAAGTCTCACAATGGAGATGTTACTGGTGTCTGCTTGAGCAAATAGATGAACAACGGGACAACAGTGATACAGATCAGGAAGCAATAGCACAGTGGGAAGGGCATTTGCCTTGCACGGGTCCGACCAGGGTTCCATTCCTCCACCCCTCTCAGAGAGCCCGGCAAGCTACCAAGAGTATCTCACCTGCTCAGCGGAGCCTGACAAGCTACCTGTGGCATATTCAATATGTCAAAAACAGAAACAAGTCTCACAATGTAGACGTTCTTGATGCCTGTTTGAGCAAATCAATGAGCAATGGGATGACAGTGATACAGTGATATATTCATATATATGTTTATATTATATATCCAATTTATAATGATGGTTTTAGTATTAATGACTTCTTTAAAAGAAGAAAATAGGAGAAAAATAGCTATTGCTTCAAAATGATTGTGGGAGGGGAGCGAGCAGGGATTACCAAGAAGAGCTCACTAGTTCTGCCCTGCAATTCTCAGTCAGCTGGGCTTGGGGTTCAATGTGAAAAAGCCAAGGGGAAAGAATGATACATTGATTAAATGGTCTGTGAAAATTAAACATCATGTGCTTGGTAAAGTGGTCTACCAGAAGATAATCATCCTAGTGCACTGCTCTTTCCATCTCTCTGTCTTACCGTCCAACCAATTTTAAATCCAATAAAAATGTTCTTTCATATCTATCTATCTATCTATCTATCTATCTATCTATCTATCCATCTATCTATCTATCTATCTTTTATCTCTCTATCTATACACACACAAACACACATAAGAAACCTCAACTTTCTTTGAAATACAATCTAGGAGACCCCTTCCATAATATAATGCAAGAGCATTCTTATTAACAACTCTTTCCTTCTTTGCTTCCAAATAAAATCTCTGCAACTAGCCATTTGTTGTTACCTTAAGTTTCCAATTTTAGCTGCTTGAAGACCAACAGCTTCAAGCTGCTGTAACACTCTTTGGACTCTGCAGTGCTAGATATTATCTAGGTTACCAGGGCAGTGATAGCAACCTATGTGAATACATCCAGTAATGCTAAGGGTACCTGAGGTGCCACAGACGAGCTAGGGTGAACTGCATGCAAGGTATGTGTCTTCATCTTTCGACTTTCTGTTTGGCCCCTCAACCTAGTTTTAGAATTCTGTTTGCCAAGCTATGCTATGAATCCTGGGAGAAAGGTCCAAGGTCAGAAAATAATTATTCTCAACTCTTGGTTTCCGAAATCTCCTTTTATTTTTTTTTCCATGAAGAAAGTCCATGTGACTTCTTAGGCTGCACAACATCAAAAGAAACTCATTGGTCAAAGTTCTCTTTTCATTTTTTTTAACTTTCTCTGGTCTTTTTGGTCAAAGTTTTAATGCTCCTGAACACATATCACCTTTTAAGAGTTGTGAATCTCTAAAAGCTAGGACTCATATCATTAGATAAAAACATATTATAATCTCTTAGAGATAAGCCCTTCCTATCTTGCATTTTATCTGGGAGAGCTGAGAGACAATGACCTTTAACTTAATGTTCTAATGTATGATTGAAGGGATATAGAAGAACTGTGTTTCATCTTTTTTAGAGGCATTTTTGGTCTGGTATAACCTTTGATACCTTTACGGGATCAACAAAAGGGTTTTAGTCACACCTTCACTTCATCTGTAGTTTATATTTTCTCAGAAATGTCATGAATTTGATCTTTTCGAATTTTAAAAATCCATATAAGGTGAGAAAATTTTAAAAATCATGTATTTTTCTTAGGAATTCAACTAATTGTTCCCATGCTCTCATATATGGAACATTTTCAACACAAAGATTGGAAATCTCATTTAAAGTTAATTATCTTTACATCTATGTTATGTCAACCCTTAAGACATCTTTTCACGGGTATTTGTATACCAAGCAAATTGGAAAACAGAGATAGTATCTCCCCTCAAGATTCATCTCTTAAAGTGATAAAAAAAAAAACTCCCTCTAGGGAAATGTTTTTTTTTCTTTTTATTACATACAATATTGTTCCTATAAGACAATCACATATAGCAGAATAGCCTAGGGCAATTTTCCCAACTCAAGACCCTTAATTCATCCCCAACTGCAAAAGTCATTTGACAAGAAAAGTAATTTATAATCCTAAGAATTCAGATTTTGTAGTTTATTTGTGTTTTTCTGCATGCACCAGTGCTCAGGGCTTACAACTAGCTTTGCACTCGGTATTAATTCCTCGTGGTCTCAGAAGACCATATGAGGTTCTGGTGATTGAATTTAGGTTGACCTCATGCAAGGGAAGTGTTCTACCTGCTCAATCCTGAGAATTAAAACATAGCAAATGTTCAAGTTCATCTTCTGTCAATCATAGTCAACATTTTGAATGCCAAATAGGCAACTCTATTCGAAATGCAATTATAAAGTCACTCTATATTAATGTCTTCAAAAGTCTAATCAAATCAACCAAAGTTCAAAATCTAATTTGTGTCTTCATAATTTCAAAACACCTAATCTCATCTTCAAAATCATCTAAATGTGTGTCCTATGTGTTTCCAATGTAAGAAAAAACTCCACTCGCCCTTTGTAGAGCTTTGGAACCCAAACTGAAAACTATATGGTCCTAAAAGACAATGATGAAGGATGTCAATGATAGTATTTTTAAGGGCATTTCTGTTCAAAATTGGAGAAAACCAAGGGGTGGCTGGGATCTCAGTGCCACTTCACACATTGTTTAAATTTAACTAGTCAAATAGCATTCTGCTTTAAGCCCAAGACTACTCATTGATTCTCTATCCCTGCCTCTGAGTTTATGGCTCCTGTACCTTCATAGTTATCCTTGTTCTTTCCAGCTAACTGTGTCTATTTGCTACTACAGAATTTCAGGACATCGATTGAATACATTTAAACCCCTCTCACCTCACTGATCAGTTAACTGTGTTCATCTTTCCTTTGCATTTATTTTGGAACCATCCCTAACAGCTGGGCTCAGACATTCCTGCTTGATTTGTGCTCAGGAGTCACTTTTGGTCGGGTTCGGGATACCATAGAGGATGTCTGGGATTGAACCTGAGTCGATCACATGGAAGGCTAGTGCCCTACTTACTGTAATTTCTCCCCAGCCCCAAAGTTAGCTGGGCCTCTACTAGAAAAATATTGTACCCCTATGCCAGGTGTTTGTACATGTCAAAGATTCACTCTACTATGCAAGAGGCTTGACTATAGATCTCTACTGATCTCACTCCACCTGTCCTGGTGACTGTCAGGATGGTTGTGGTGACCAAGAGTAACACTCTTTCCAAGGGTCTTCTCTGTGGAAGAATATTGTAACATTTAGTACCATCACAGGCACTAGCATAGATTTATAAAAGTTCTATGTGGAGCACACACTCTTGGCAGTGAAACTCCTATTTTTGCACCTCAAGTTATATTTTAAATTTTGTAATAACTCTTTAATGTATCAATGTATCCTTCCTATGTAGTATACTGTGGGATGCAAAGAGCAACAATGCCATCTTTAAACTCAGTTAAATGTCCAGAAACAACATTTATAAATTGTATATGAGCATAACTATCAGAATCCTATCAGCCAGGGTTTTTACCATGGAATTATAGTGAAACCTCTTCTCCAGTGTGTGTTAAAATTTTTATCATTTCTAGCTGAGTTTTCACCTGTTGTACTTATATAGTCATAGATCTATATCCACATCCTGTTCACAATTGTTTAGTAATCATCTAATACTCCTGCTGCTCCCCCTCCTCCTCTTCTTCCTCCTCAACCTCCTCCTCTTCTCCTTCTCCTTCTCCTCCTTTTCCTTCTCCTCCTCCTCCTCCTCCTCCTTCTTGTTCTTCTTCTTGTTCTTCTTGTTCTTGTTCTTCTTCTTCTTCTTCTTCTTCTTCTTCTTCTTCTTCTTCTTCTTCTTCTTCTTCTTCTTCTTTTTCTTCTTCTTCTTCTTCTCCTTCTTCTCCTTCTTCTCCTCCTTCTTCTTCTCCATCTTCTCCTTCTTCTCCTTCTTCTCCTTCTTCTCCTTCTTCTCCTTCTTCTCCTTCTTCTTCTTCTTCTTCTTCTTCTTTCTTCTTCTTCTTCTTCTTCTTCTTCTTCTTCTTCTTCTTCTTCTTCTTCTTCTTCTTCTTCTTCTTCTTCTTCTTCTTCTTCTTCTTCTTCTTCTTCTTCTTCTTCTTCTTCTTCTTCTTCTTCTTCTTTCTCCTGCTGCTGCTATTGCTGCTGCTGCTTTTCCTTCTGCTTCCTATTCTTCCTCTATTTCTGCTTCTGCTTCTTTCTTTTCCTTCTTTGTTTTGGTTCTATACCAAGAAGTACCTAGGATTGTAACTGGCTCTGACTTCAGGATTCACTTATGGAGGGTTTGTGGGACCACAGTATGTGGCAGGAGTTAAATGTAGGTCATCCATGTTCAAGACAAGTGCCTTACCACCCGTGCTATCTCTCCAGCCCCACAACTATCCTTCTCATATTATTTGTATGAGACAAAATTCTGAGCATATCTTAGCTAAGAACCCTTCTTTCATATCTACAATGAGATCCTAGCAATAATTCTGGCTTAAAATAGGTTGAGTGAAGATTGAGGAATTTATTTGAATTCTTTTATGCAATTTAGGCAAGTTTAGTTAGAATCATGTAGGAGTCTCCAAAAGTTTGCTCAGAGCTCATATATTGAAAGGTATTTCCTAGAATGAATCAGGGAAGTATAATCAAAGTGGCACTGCTAAGTTATGGAATACTATTACTCTCCATAACTTAGGGAATGGTGGGCAGTTATACCCAGTAGCGGTCAAGGACTACTCTGGCTACAGGTCTCAGGGGTCAAGTGGTGTGAGAGTTGAACTAGGACCTCAGCATAAAATCATGTACCCAACTGTTGAGCTCTTTCTTCAGTTCAGTATTTTATAAATTATCTTAGAAGTCACATACTTTTACTTCTGTTATAGTGTTACTAGCCACATAGACCATGTGATACCAGGTAGACAAAGTCACCTTACATTGTAATATCAGGAATTTTCTGCAATGTTTGTCCACAGGCAAGGTTATAGTTTTTTTTTTTCTTTTAACTTCATAAAACTTCATAAAATCTTAGGTTAAACCTTTGTGACAATGTGTATTAATCTGTTTTGTACCACAAAATCTCAGCATCTAATTCAATATTAAAGACACTTCAAGCATATGTAATATGGTACAATTTATTTCCTGATTTTATTTACTTTGCCATGTAAACTTATTATGTCCATAAGACAGACAGTTCTGTGTTCTTTCTTGCCCCATGTATTTCTGTCATCGAGAACACTGACTTGATTCTTGTGATAAAGAATCATATGTGCTGAATAATGGATCTATAGAACTTTTCAAAAGAGCACGTTAACCTGTTATTTGAATAGAGAATTGCGATGTTTCCCTCAGCCTAGTGAATAAGGTATTGTGAAATGTAAGATAATGGGAATAGAGACTTAGATCACTGCTACATATCTATTTGGAAAACTACATCATTTTCTTGGCTCTTAACACACTAGGGCTATTGTGGGATTCAGGACTGCTTTGATAAACTGTCCCGTTGCTTCATTATTCTCATTATCAATTAATATCAAATGACTACTGCTGAACTACACACTACATTATTGATTTTTCAATTTTGAAAAGTTGCTCCATGAATATTTTAGAACAACTTTGAAGCAACAAAATGAAATTATATGCCATGGCAACTTGAAAGGTGATATAATCCAGATGATTTTTAGTTTTCCTGTAGAGTTTGAATTGTTATTAAGGTGATATGATAAAAACTCAATTTTTCCTATTGAGCATTTTGCCAGCATATGATTTTTTTCAGTTATTAGATTGCTTTTGAATTTTATTCTAACATTTTCCAATTTGATATCTTCTTTACTCAAAGAAAGATCAAAGGGCTTTTTGCTCTCTGATCCCTAGTTCTGCAAACATCCTTGAATGGCATTTCTCATTACTTTCTGAAAATACCCAAGGTAAGGCAGAATATCTACAATATAATATAGAATCATTTTAAGCTATTAGAGAAAGTAGCTAAAAATTATTAATGTTATGTTTGCCAGAACTATTGTCAGCAATTCTGTTACCACTATAAAAGTAGTATCTTATATTCAGTTTATATATATATATATTAATAATCATCTTTTCTTCCTTTCATATTCTGATTAACATTTATCTAAATAATTTCCTACAGGGTTCTAAGCTAAGTATCTGCATTTTCAACATGGCAAGGTGCAAATCAAGCATCTGTTATTTTCTTGTATAATCTACCCTTTGTTTCTTTCCACCGTAAAAACATTCTAATCTAAGGAAAACTAAGACACTACTCTTTGCGTGCTTTGTGTCTCTTACTCTCTTTGTGAGACAGGAAGAGAGAGGAAAAAGAGAGTCAGAGTGAGAGGGAGTGAGAGTGAGTGAGAGAGAGAGAGAAAGAGAGAGAAAGCACCAGGTTCCATTCCTATTTTAACCTGGCAACTTTTTATTTTATTGATTGCTTTTTATACCAGCTTTCCTTGTATAAAATACTCACTCACTTTTGTGTAAATACTTAACATGATTAATCGTACAGCTTTATTTTCTCAAAGACAGGATCCCAAGCACACTGAGATGAATGCATCTCCAAAATCTTTCAAACCCAGAATTTCAGGAACCATTTTGAAGTGAGGTCTTTGTAGATGTAATTTATTACAAGAAAATCATGCTCAATTTAGACCAGAGATCTAAAGATTTGTAAGATACTGTTCTTATACCCTATTCTTAGATATAACAGCTTTTAAGAAAATGTGTGTTAATATGGAGAGGTGTACGGGGAGAGAGGAGGTCATATAATTGCAGAAGCAAAGGTTTACATAATGCAAGGGAATACTAAAAGTCAAGGGATGCTCAAAATTGCTAGTGACAGAAATCTGGACACAAGTTGACTCAGGATTCCTGTACATAGAAGAAAACATGAATCAGGCCATGGAGAGAAGATAGACATCCTTAAGTCAAGGAGGAAGACCTGGAAATGTGAACTCCACTAAGCGTTGATACTTTACAGTTCTACCTCCTATTTCCAGAACCCAGGAATGTGAAAAAAAATGCTGCTTTTGTTTATTTCACATGGTCTGTGGCATTTTCATCTTGTAGCACTGTAGCACTGTTGTCCCATTGTTCATCGATTTGCTCAAGTGGGCACCAGTAACATCTCCATTGTGAGACTTGTTGTTAACTGTTTTTGGCATATCGAATGCACCATGGGTAGCTTGCCAGGCTCTGCTCTGCGGATAGGATACTTTAGGTAGCTTGCCAGGCTCTCTGAGAGGAATGAAGGAAATGAACCCAGGCCAGCCACGTGTAGGTTAATGCCCTACCTGCTGTGCTATCACTCCAGTCTTTTTATCTTGTAGTCCTAGAAAATAAATTTAAAATCTTAAAAATAAGTTATCAAATGGTTTTAAAAGCTCAAGAAACTATTAAGAAAGTAGTTGATTTTTTTTTTTTTGCTTTTTGGTCACACCCAGCGATACACAGGGGTTACTCCTGGTTCTACACTCAGGAATTACTCCTGGTGGTGCTCTGGGGACCTATGGGATGCTGGCATTCAAACTTGGGTCAGCCGCGTGCAAGGCAAATGCCCTACCAGCTGTGCTATCGCTTCAGCCCCGAATGAAGTTGATTTTTAAAATTAAAGTTATAGATCATTTCAAAAAATCAAAACAAAAAAACAAAATAATAATTTGCTCTCATATAGAATTGGTATTATATCAGAAAATCTTGTCATAATTAACTGTTACATATTTATATTTCTAAACTATCAATGTAATCAAATTGTTTAATCCAACAATTTTAAATTGCTCTAATACAATTGCTTTAAGAATATCAACATATAGACGCCCCCCCGCGCCCCGCTTCCCGACGCCTGGACTCCCCGAGACCTTCCAGCCGCCCCAGCCCGTGTCCTCTGCGCCCCGGCTCCTCCCCGGGCCCCCTAACTGCGGCCCGCCCTCTCAGGTACCTTCCCGGACCCTCGGCCACGCCCTCCCGTGCCCCGCTTCCCGCCGCCTGGACTCCCCGAGACCTTCCAGCCGCCCCAGCCCGTACTCTCTGCGCCCCGGCTCCTCCCCGGGCCCCCTAACTGCGGCCCGCCCTTGCAGGAAGACACTGGGGGCGTGTCCTGCATGTTAGTGGGCATGGTCTAAAAGTGGGCGTGGCCTCCTCTCAGAGCGGCCAACGCTAACGCGGCCGCAGTTATTCTTTGTTACCTCAGCTCAATCAGTACTAGTATGTTTTTGAAAATTCACTTTTGCGGTCTCTAACACACAAAATAGCCATTAGCTTAGTCTGACACTATAAAAGCTCTCAGTAAATAAGGGAAGTTTAGCACGATCAGAAAACCTTCTTTCCACAAGAAGGAAAAAGGAACAAATAACTACAGAGCTCCAACTCTATACTTCCGTAACAATATGAAGAAGCAGCGAAAATCCCCTCCACCAAGAGAGGGAGAAGAAAAAATTCCAGAAACATCAATGGGGGCTACTCACATCTATGACCTCTCAGATAAACAATTTAGAGAGGAGATCTGGAGGAGAGTCGACCTACTCCAAGCAACCATGGAACAGACATCCAATAAACTAAGGGAGGAGATGAATCAAGCGCTGGAACGGTCTACCAAGAAAATTCAGGAAGAAATGAGAGCAGAAATGAGAGCAGAAATTTCAAATCTTCGAACGGAAATCTCACAAATAAAGGAATCGGTAGATGAAATAAAAATATCACTAGATGCCCTCAACAGTAGAATGACTACAGCTGAAGAAAGAATCAGCGACCTGGAAGATGAGCTGCAGAAAGCTTATAGACAACAACAAATCATGGCCAAAGACCTCAAAATGGCTATAGAGCGAATCAGAGCCCTGGGGGATGACTTCAAGAGAAACAACATAAGAATCATTGGAGTACCAGAACCACAGGGAAGTAACCCCAATGAAAAAAACACAGTCAAAGACATCATTGCTAAGAAATTCCCAGAGCTGGAGAAGGCAGGCATCCAGATACAAGGAGTCCGAAGAGTACCAGCAAAAAGAGACCCGAATAAAAAGACTCCAAGGCATATCATAGTCAGAATGACGGATGCTGTGGATAGAGACACAATTCTGCAAGCAGCAAGGTCAAAGAAGGAAATTACATACAAAGGAGCACCCCTCAGATTTACAGCAGACCTGTCAGAGGAAACCCTCCGAGCCCGAAGACAATGGTGGGACATAGTGAAAAGACTCAACGAAATGAATGCCTCACCAAGAATACTTTATCCGGCTAAACTCTCACTCAAACTCGAAGGAACCATACACTACTTCTCGGATAAACAACAGCTCAGGTCCTTCATAGACTCAAAACCAAACTTGAAAGAAGGTCTAAAGGGGCTACTGTAAGACAAGGTGGAGCCACATAAAAACAACAAATACCACAGAAATATGACACAAAATCCTATCACAATAATCTCTCTCAACGTCAACGGCCTAAATGCACCCATCAAGAGACACAGAGTGGCAAAATGGATCCAGAAATTAAACCCATCATTCTGCTGCCTGCAAGAAACACACCTGAACAAACAGAGTAAACATAGACTCAAAGTCAAAGGATGGAAAACAATCCTGCAAGCAAACAACTCCCGTAAAAAAGCTGGAGTGGCCATCCTAATATCCGACAACATAGATTTCAGGTTGAAAAAGATTAAAAGGGACAGCGAAGGTCATTTTCTGTTTATCAAGGGATATGTCCAACAGGAAGAAATCACACTCTTAAACATATATGCACCTAATGAGCGACCAGCTAAATATTTAAAACAACTCCTAGCAGACTTCAAAGAGGACATCACTAACAGCACAATAGTAGTCGGAGACTTCAATATGGCCTTATCGCCTCTAGATAGATCGACAAGAACAAAACTCAACAAGGAAACACTGACTCTGAAAGAAGAAATTGAAGAGAGAGGCCTAATAGACCTATACAGGGCCTTACACCCCAAAAAGAAAGAATACACATTCTTTTCCAGTGCACACGGAACATTTTCTAAAATAGACCATGTACTGGGCCCCAGAACATACCTCAATAGAATCGGAAAAATAGAAATTGTATCAACCATCTTTTCAGACCACGATGCGCTGAAGATAGAAGCTAACCACTCACTGACACGGAGAATCAAGTCAAACACTTGGAAATTAAACAATTCAATGTTGAACAATGAGTGGGTCAGGAAGGAAATCAAGGAAGAAATCAAAAAATACTTAGAAACAAATGAGAATGAAGACACGAGCTGCCAAAACCTATGGGACGTAGCTAAAGCCGTGTTAAGGGGAAAATTTATAGCTCTCCAAGCATTCCTCAGGAAGGAAGAAAGGGCCCACATAGACAGCTTGACTTCACGACTCAAGACCTTAGAAAAGGACCAGAAAAGGGAACCCAAACCAGATCGAAGGAAAGAAATAATAAAAATTAGAGCAGAAATTAATGACATGGAAACCAAAAAGACAATCCGAAAGATCAATGAAACAAAGAGCTGGTTCTTCGAGAAAATAAACAAGATTGATAAACCGCTAGCAAGACTCACAAAGAAAGAAAGAGAAAGAACCCTAATAAATCGAATCAGAAATGAAAAGGGGGACATCATAACAGAAACCAGTGAGATTCAAAAGATCATTAGAGACTACTTCGAAAGTCTATATGCCACAAAGCAGGAGAACCTAAAAGAAATGGATGGATTCCTCGATTCTTACAATCTCCCAAGACTGAACAAAGAAGACTTGGAATACCTGAATAGACCCATCAATGTTAAGGAAATTGAAGCTGTGATCAAAAACCTCCCCAAAAACAAAAGCCCAGGCCCAGATGGCTTCACTGGCGAATTCTTCCAAACATTTAAAGAAGACCTGCTGCCTGTTTTCCTCAAACTTTTCCAGGAAATTGAAAAAACAGGAAATCTCCCAAACAGTTTCTATGAAGCACACATCTCCCTAATACCAAAAGCAAACAAAGACACCACTAAGAAAGAAAATTACAGACCAATATCCCTGATGAACACCGATGCGAAGATCCTCAACAAAATACTGGCAAATAGGATCCAACAACTCATCAAAAAGATCATACATCACGACCAAGTGGGATTCATCCCAGGGATGCAAGGATGGTTTAACATTCGGAAATCAATCAACATAATCCAGCATATCAACAAAAGTAAAGATAAAAACCATATGATCATATCAATAGATGCAGAGAAAGCATTTGACAAGATCCAACATCCTTTCATGATGAAAACCCTCGCCAAAATGGGGTTTGGAGGAACTTTCCTCAAGATAGTCGAAGCCATCTATCACAAGCCTACGGCAAGCATTATCCTCAACGGGGAAAAACTAAGGGCCTTTCCTCTGAGATCGGGCACAAGACAAGGATGCCCACTCTCACCACTCCTCTTCAATATAGTACTGGAAGTACTTGCGAAAGCTATTAGACAAGAAAAAGAGATTAAGGGCATCCAGATAGGAAGGGAAGAAATCAAACTCTCACTATTTGCAGACGACATGATACTATGTCTAGAGAAGCCTAAAACCTCTACTAAGAAACTCTTAGAAACAATAGACTTATACAGTAAAGTTGCAGGCTACAAAATCAATACCCAAAAATCCATGGCCTTCATATATGCAAACAATGAGGCAGAGGAAAGGGACATGAAAAAAGCAATCCCATTCACAATCGTGCCCCAGAAAATCAAGTACCTCGGAATCAGCTTAACCAAGGAAGTAAAAGACCTTTACAAAGAAAACTACATAACGCTACTCCATGAAATCAAAGAGGACATGAGGAAATGGAAACATATACCCTGCTCGTGGATAGGGAGAATCAATGTTGTCAAAATGGCAATACTCCCTAAAGCATTATACAGATTCAATGCGATCCCTATAAATATACCCATGACACTCTTCAAAGAAATGGATCAAGCAATCCTAAAATTCATATGGAATAACAAACGTCCAAGGATAGCTAAAACAATTCTTGGGAAAAAGATGATGGGAGGCATCACCATCCCCAACCTCAAACTTTACTACAAAGCAGTAACAATTAAAACAGCATGGTACTGGAACAAAGGCAGAGCCGTAGACCAATGGAACAGGGTGGAATATCCCTACACACAACCCCAAATGTATGACCATCTAATCTTTGATAAGGGAGCAAGAGATGTGAAGTGGAGCAAGGAAAGCCTCTTTAACAAATGGTGCTGGCACAACTGGACAACCACAGGCAAAAAAATGGGTTTAGACCTTGACCTGACACCATGCACAAAAGTCAGATCAAAATGGATTAAAGACCTCAACATTAGACCACAAACCATAAGGTACATTGAAGACAATGTCGGCGAAACCCTCCACGATATTGAAGATAAAGGTATCTTCAAAGGTGGCACGGAACTAAGTAATCTAGTAAAAACAGAGATCAACAAATGGGACTACATTAAACTAAAAAGCTTCTGCACCGCAAGAGATACATTGACCAGAATCCAAAGACTATCCACAGAATGGGAAAGGATATTTACACAATACCCATCAGATAAGGGGTTGACATCAATGGTATATAAAGCACTGGTTGAACTCTACAAGAAGAAAACATCCAACCCCATCAAAAAATGGGGCGAAGAAATGAACAGAAACTTTACCAAGGAAGAAATACGAATGGCCAAAAGGCACATGAAAAAGTGCTCTGCATCACTAATCATCAGAGAGATGCAGATCAAAACAACCATGAGATACCACCTCACACCACAGAGACTAGCACACATCCAAAAGAACAAAAGCCACCGCTGTTGGAGAGGATGTGGGGAGAAAGGGACCCTTCTTCACTGCTGGTGGGAATGCCGACTGGTTCAGCCCTTCTGGAAAACAATTTGGACGATTCTCAAAAAATTAGATATTGAATTCCCATTTGACCCAGCAATACCACTGCTGGGAATATATCCCAGAGAGGCAAAAAAGTACAATCGAAACAACATCTGCACATGTATGTTCATCGCAGCACTGTTTACAATAGCCAGAATCTGGAAAAAACCCGAATGCCCCAGAACGGATGACTGGTTGAGGAAACTTTGGTACATCTATACAATGGAATACTATGCAGCTGTTAGAAAAAAGGAGGTCAAGAATTTTGTAGTTAAGTGGATGGGCATGAAAAGTTTCATGCTGAGTGAAATGAGTCAGAAAGAGAGAGACAGACATAGAAAGATTGCACTCATCTATGGTATATAGAATAACAGAGTGGGAGACTATCACCCAAGAACTGTAGAAATAAGTACCAGGAGGTTGACTCCATGGCTTCGAGGCTGGCCTCACGTTCCGGGGAAAGGTCAACTCAGAGAAGCGATCACCAACTACATTGTAGTCGAAGGCCATGTGGGGGAAGGGAGTTGCGGGCTGAATGAGGGCTAGAGACTGAGCACAGCGGCCACTCAACACCTTTATTGCAAACCACAACAGCTAATTAGAGAGAGAGAACAGAAGGGAATGCCTTGCCACAGTGGCAGGGTGGGGTGGGGGGGAGATGGGATTGGGGAGGGTGGGAGAGACGCTGGGTCTACGGGTGGTGGAGAATGGGCACTGGTGAAGGGATGGGTTCCTGAACTTTGTATGAGGGAAGTATAAGCACAAAAGTGTATAAATCTGTAACTGTACCCTCACGGTGATTCTCTAATTAAAAATAAATAAATTAAAAAAAAAAAAAGAATATCAACATATAGATGTTAGGAACTTTTGTGCTTTATTTATTCCGTAGTTTTCTCCAGGCAAGATCATAATGATGAAAAAGTAACTTGTGTACCTTTTAACCTACATGAAACAGTTAATGATACCTCAAAAGTTATTAAGGAAAGTTAGATTCTCTAGTCCAGTTTTGAATGTTTTTCTTTGACATGGTGACGTCCACTTAATTTTTAAATGATTTATATCTAGTCTACATTTTTAGAAAGTGTAACATTTTTATTAAAAATTAAGGACTTTACTTTTAAATTTTGAAAATAATCTCTAACCATACCAAGTTAAGCTTAGAAAATATAAATTTTGCATATACATTTTTATTTTGTTAAGTTATTTTAATGGAATTAAAAATATGATTTCTTTCATGTGGGATATAAAGAAATATAGCATGAGAAAAACGGTTCAAAACAGAATCCAAGAACTAGTTTGCATAACTGAGTTTACTAAAGACATTTGGAGTAGGGAGTGCCTTTCATAAGAGAAACAGAAAATATTGAAGAGTGAAAATGGACACTGGCTGGAGGGTGTGTTGTTCACATATTATTTGAGTGAAAGTCTGGTAATAACAGCTTGTAAATTACAGTGTCTCAAAAGTATACAAAAATGTAACTGATAATCATTTAAAAATATATTTCTGGAATTCATGATTAAGCTTAAATAATGGCATTATTTAAGACTTTAAATAAAATGTATAAGATAAATTTTAATTGTTTCATTATTTGTTAGATATTCCCCATGCAAATCGCTTAAGGTTAGGAACTGCAATATACTATATTTCCTACTTCAAAAGATGATAGTTCAGCATGTGTGACAAGACGTTTTTAGGTGGTCGAGAACTGTGCTTGCCAGCTCTTGTAAGGTACTGTCAGGTATTGCTCAGGAAATATGAGCAATGATGATGACAATGATTACTTTATTCATATTTACTTTTCTATTTATTATGTAACAAAATTAGGTCAGCAAACTGACATGTTTCATAATTTAATTTATGCCAATGCATTTTTACTTCTCAATGTCTGCTTATTTTTATTTGTAGTACCAAACTTTCTGCTTTTTATGTCTGGTCTTGTTTTTGTTTTGTTTTGCTTTACTTTGGGCCCATACCTGTCAGTGCTCAGGGCTTACTCTTGGCTCTACATTTAAGGATCTATCTGGAGGTCCTCAGGGAATAGGCTAGAACTTGGGATAGAACTCAGTACTAGCTGTATTGTCTCTATGGACCCACCTGCTATGATATATATATATATATATATATATATATATATATATTAGAGAAAGTTTGTCCCAAAATTTCTTAAAGTGTTTTTTTTATATGATAATATTTTCTACCCTACTTATCTAAATCTATTTTTTAAAATGAATGAATATTTCTATGGCTCCTAGACTCATACAAAGGTACAATAATAACTTGACATGTATAGTTTCTATTTGCACATCTCTTTAACCTCACCACTTTATTATTGTAATGAATAGATCAATTTTCTTTCAATTCCTATGTTTTGGTATGCTTTGTATTATCTTTGAATATTCAGTCTTTTTCTAAAACAACTGAAACTCTAAATACTTGATTTTCCTATACAGAGATCAGGTCTCTCAAATAATGGCACTTATTTTAATCTTATATTTTGTGCTTTTTGTTTATAACATTTTACTAAAGTGGCTCTTGAAAATGTCATTTTAAAGTTTACATTAGAATAGTTCTGATGATTAAAATTTCTCATGAATATTAATTCCTCTTAATTCAAGTATATTAATTCCTCTTATTCCATATTTACAAAGAAAAGATAATTAGTTCCAATGATTTAATAAGCATTTTTTAGAGGTTTTCTCACTGGTACATTTTAAAATTTCAGTAGTCTACAGATAGATTGGTATATAGTATCATAACTTTCACAAATATCAGATAGGAGTACAAGATTTTATGCACATAAGAAAAGTTATGTTACTTGTGTCCACTAATAATTTAACTTTAAAACCTCCCTCAGATCTTACCCTCCTTACTCTCTCTTGCTTCAAACTCTCTGATAAGAGTATTTAAAATATAAACATTGGAAACATTGGAAATGAGTATTACATTAAGCTTTTTTGATTCTCATCAAGTTTGGCAGCATCTCATCAAAGTATGTTGTATATAACTCAGTATAGAACCTAGTTTGTCTTGGCTTCCACAGAGCACGGACAGGCAATGGTGAGGAGCTGAGCACCGTCTCTACTGCCATTGCTACGGATCAAATCCTCAGCAGTGCTGATAGCAGCAGTTGATGTGGTAAATGGTGCCAACAGGAAAGTCACAACAAACAACTGAGAATCACATTCTAAGGTTTAGCAGGAGAATCAGGCAATAATGGACACAGCATTCTTAACAGAGAACCCTACCTTAAAGGATAATCAAAGCACTAAGATATTGAGATGCATATGTAACACTGAGTTTTCACTTTTCTTTCTTCTTTCTTTCTTTCTCTTTCTTTCTTTCTTTCTCTTTCTTTCTTTCTTTCTTTCTTTCTTTCTTTCTTTCTTTCTTTCTTTCTTTCTCTTTCTTTCTTTCCTTCTTTCCTTCTTTTTTCTTTCTTTTTTTCTTTTTCCTTTCTCATTCTTTTTCTTTTTCTCTCCTCCCTCCCTCCCTCCCTCCCTCCCTCCCTCCCTCCCTCCCTCCCTCCCTTCCTTCCTTCCTTCCTTTCTTCCTTCCTTCCTTCCTTCCTTCCTTCCTTCCTTCCTTCCTTCCTTCCTTCCTTCCTTCCTTCCTTCCTTCCTTCCTTCCTTCCTTCCTTCCTTCCTTCCTTCTTCATTTCTTCTTACTTTCTTGGTGGTTATGCCTTACTCCTGAGTCTGTGTTTAAGGATCAGTCCTGATACTACTGAGGATCAAACAGGGCTTGGCCAAGTACATCACGCAAGCACACTTTACTATCTCCTGGCTTCATTCACATTCTTTACATTTTTCCTACACTTCATCAGTGCTTTGCTATACTTTGAAGCCTTAAAGTGACTGGGATGTAGTCAATGAAGACATTCACTTTCCCCTTTGTCCTCTTGTCCATATGTGCAGCCCAAGCACATGTGTCACCACGTCTCCCTGCTAGAGATGTATACTGGGGTTCTCTCAGTTTCTAGAGAAACCTGCATTCTCACCTGAGCACGTTATTCTCTCTCGCTCTCCTTTAACTCATCCTTCTCCTTCCTAAAAACCTCCAAATAAAAATCTGTTTGTGCTTTAGTGCTGTCTACTTCTGAAATCCTTTTGTACAGATAGGAAGTCAGGACAAAGCACCTCTCAGTCCTGGGTAAGGCCTAGGGCTGGCTTTGCTTTCCTGCAAAGAGCAAACCCTCGCTGCAGCTTCAGTGCACAGCTCCCCAAGAGATCGGGCGGTGGGATCAATTCCCATGCAGAGAAGACCAAGCGGACATCAGGTGTGGCTTGATGGGCACCTCCCGGGACAGGCAGGACTCAAGGTCTGTGTGGGGCAGGGGCTCATCTCAGACTTTATCAGTTCTAGCCTTCCTTCCCAGCTACTTCCTGGCTGTCAGAGGCGGATCTGAGAAAGTGATAGTCTCTCTCCTCCAGGCCTCACATTATGAGGACAAAACCGATGCCGTGACAAACTGCAGCTAACATTAAGTTTTGACTAGGCCTAAGTTCTTGTTTCCCAGAAACTGAACTTGCAATATTTGGTAAACCCTGATTTGAGTAACCTGCCCCAAATAGGAATTGCTAGATTATCTGACTGGCCATGAGGGGTTAGCATGTCCCTTTCTTAGAACAACCACAAACTGACTGGCTGTTATCAAATGGTACTGGAAACTATGGTCTGGAGCGATAGCACAGCAGTAGGGTGTTCGCCTTGCACACGGCCGAGCCGGGCTCGATTCCTCCACCCCTCTTGGAGAGCCCAGTAAGCTACTTAGAGTATCTTGCCCTCATGGCAGAGCCTGGCAAGCTCCTCGTGGCTATTCGATATGCCAAAAACAGTAACAACAAGTCTCACAATGGAGACGTTACTGGTGCCCGCTTGAGCAAATCGATGAGCAACAGGATGACAGTGGCAGTGACTGGAAACTATTGACTAATTGCTGGCCACTGTTGCTTGATCACTGTTGTCACAGTGCTTGTTCAACCTTGAAATCTATATAAGCTGCTTGTGACTTGGAGTCAGGGTCCTTGTCAAGACTCCACTGCATTGGATGAGACTTGGACTCTAGCTGAAGCTAGCACTAAAGTGCCTTTGCTATTGCATTAGCCTGTGTGGATTTGGTTTCTCCGCAGCCAGGGATCTGAAATTTAGGCACAACAACATAAGTCACCTTTAGGAATTCACCTACTTCAGGTATCACTGTGTCATTGTCATCCTGTTGCTCATCCATTTGCTCGAGTGGGCACCAGTAACGTCTCCATCATGACACTTTTTGTTACTTTTCTGACATATCGAATATGCCACGGGTACTTTGCCAGGCTCTGCTGTGCAGGCGAGATACTCTCAGTAGCTTGCCAGGCTCTCCGAGAGGGGTGGAGGAATCGAAACCTGGTCAGCCGCATGAAAGGCAAATGCCCTACGCACTGTGCTATCTCTCCCTGCACTGTAGCACTGTCATCCTGTTGTTCATCTACTTGCTCGAGTGGGCACCAGTAAGGTCTTCATTGTGAGATTTGTTGTAACTGTCCTGGGCATATCAAATTCGCCACGGGTAGCTTGCCAGGTTTTGCACTGCAAGCGAGATGCTCTCAGTAGCTTGCTGGGGTCTCCCAGAGGGAGGGAGGAATCAAACCTGGGTCGGCCATGTGCAAGACATACTTCAGGTATACACACAATTATTTGAGGGCTCACTGTTTTCCCTGGATTCCGGTCCTAAAAACTCATTCCTGTCCTGATAAAAGCATGTGGTTGGACAGGTAGCCTCTTTAATAAGAAAGCTGAGCTGAGCTTCGTGTGGGAGAAACGTTTCATGCTTTCACTCAAAGCCCCAAACTCATCTTCAACTAGGGGACCACCCTGAAAGTGTCAATAAAAATCAATCAATTATGTTAGAAGGAAGGATGCGGGAGTAGCACCAGAGCTGTGGATTCAGTGAGTACTTTTGGGAAGTGTTTAAACCAAGTCTGTTTACATCTAACATAACATTTTTCTTCCAGCCTCAATAACAGGGTTACAAGGATTCAGGGGTCACCTTGGGTGACGCTTGGCAACCAATTGAGCTGGAGGATTCCATTTCTCAGTGCAAGGGTTTGAGGATATGGTGATGCTCAAACCCTAGAGTACCTGACTCTACCCAGGCACCTTAGTGATATTTGATGGGCCAGCAAAGCCATACTCTATGGTACCCAGTGTCCTCCTGGGCTGTCCTGGGAGGTGGTGAGATTGAGCCAGAAGCCCTCATGTGTCAAACCTTCAACCCAGAACCTTATCCTATAATCCTGGCCCCGGGCTATTTTTTCTTTAAAGGAAACCTCCAAAATCTCTAATGATCAAAGAGATTGGGTCACATCCAAGGGCACGATGAAAGCAGCAGGGCCAGTGTAATATCGAGGAAAACCTGAATCCCTCATTTAGATGTATTTTACAATAAATATAGAAATTGGAAAAGCAGTAACATCTCTAAGCATTGACGTTCTGTCTGTTTCTATTTACCAAGGTCTGGAAAAGATGCAATGGTCTCCTGGTTGTGCGCTGACTCAGCAATTGAATCCTTGTTCTGAGATTCTGTAACTAAAATTCACTTACTGAGAAGTTCTGGACCATTTTTCCTACTGATCTTACTCTATCAACTTATCCGATACTGTGCATGCATTTTATATTATTAACAAACAACCGCTTGACTATTCCGTACAAGCATTTACGAATTATCTGCTTTTAGCCATGTTAAATCCGATCACCCTAGATTCTGGGTGACTAGAGATGATTTTTAAAGTATAAATAAATATCTATTCCTAGTTATTATTTCACAATTATTGACCTAAATTTATTTTAACTTGATGAAAAGACTATTTCTTTATCCTTTTTAAGTTCAGACCACTCAGAAGATAATTTGTACTAATTTGTACTATTTGTATACACAAATTATTTTTTGAAAAAGGGAATGATATCAAATTACCATTTTGGCCACATTAGTGGCTGAAAAAAATCAGAAAACACAGTATAAATTTTATAAAAGTCATTCTAATTCAACTATACTACTGAGTACATTTGATATCTAAATTATATATATACTAAAATTATCTTTTTAAACTTAATTTTAATATCCATTATTTGGGCTTTTTCATGGCTATTAATGATAAAAAATCTTAATATAAACTTTTAATGGTTTAGAATTTATTAAGAAACAAATTAAGTAAGAAAAATTTCTAAAATAATTTTCCTAACTTCTATTATGTTCCAGAACTAAGTGAACATATCCTTGTTAAATGTCTCTATTTGTTTGTTTTACTCAACACTATCAATCTCTGTGCACAATGTCACTTTTATGTTATATCCGACTAAAAATTCTAAAACACAGATAAAGGTAAAACGATGCCTCATTTGTCATTACATCATTGGTTTGGTTTACTTAAAAATAAAATCTATATTAGGAAGCAGCTTCAAAAATCATGTCACATATTTTAATTTACTATAAATTAAAATCAAACAGAAATGTAAAACATTAATCTTTTATATAGTATAACAATTAAATATAGTTTCTATCCCTCCAAAACAATAGATTGCCTTTAATTTCTACTACATATCAATTCTAATCAAATTGATTGTGAAAAATATGTTACTTAATGTTAAGACTGTATGAATATTATTTATATATTATATATGTATGTGTGCATGTATATAAACATACAATTTCATATTTGAACTTAAGTTCCCGATATATCTGCTTAGATTCTTTTCTTTTAAGAAAATGTCATTTATTTTTTTAGAATATCTGTGGGTCACAATTCTAAGCATACATGATACGGATATTCTCAGGATATCACTAGTTTACAAAGAAATTATCAGTTAGAGTTCAATCCTCATCAGAGGTACAAATAGGGGTTGGTTCACATCAAGTTCAACTAATTTTACCCAAGTTTATTTCTTGAGAATTCTCAGTTGTTGGCTGTAGGAGGGGAAGATTATTCCCAACTTTACTGTTGCTGCTAAGTGCTTAAAATATTTTCTAGATATATAAATAGCACATTTTTGTTACATAAAAATTAAAGAATAATTAATAATTCACAATTTAAAAATTCAATTTTATATCCTATATTTCAGTTTCTAGATCTTTCAAACTAAACAACACAATATTTCAGACTCAAAAACAGTATAGAGAATCAAGTTCTTGCCTTACACATATTTTAAATCCTGGCACCACAGGTCATTGTCATAGCACTGCCAGGATTGATCTCTGAGAACAAAACCAACAGTAAATCCTAAACAGCACTGGGCAAGGCCTCAAAACAAAACAAATGATTATTTTTCCACTTTTAATCAAGTTTATGAAGTTAGTTCAATTATTTTTTCAGTAAACTCATACCACTTAGGCACTGTTTAATGTTTGGAAATTATATATAGCATGGCTAAATTACCATAACAGTCAAAAACAATATACACTTCAAAAGAAAAATCATATGTGTAAAAAATCATGAATAAAAATGAAATATGTATCAATGATCTATTTTTCAATTAAACAGATTCAAACAATAAGGGGTCTAGTAAAAGCTATCAGTAAAATCATTGAATTTTAACATTATACAATAAAACTCAAACAGCTAAAATTATCAAAACCATACAAGACAAACACTGGTATATAATATTAAAATAATAATACATGTAAACTAATAAATATAAGGTGTAGTGTATGTGAAATATCATTTTGGAAGTTTATAAACTTTTTCCAGTGAATGCATTTACTACCATAAAAAATGAAAATGTAATGGGACAAATTAGAACTTATTCATATCATTGGCCGTACCTTTACTATTTTAGGTCTATATTTTATACGTAGAAATGGATAATGTAAATGAATAATGAAAATGAATGATTTATACTACTTTAGATTTCTTAATATACTTGAAATAAATTTTTGTTGTGTTAAAATGGCATACACTTAACGTTAAATGTTATACATGTATAATGCTGAAGGTGTTAATTAAATGATAGGGAATTCTCAGTATTTTGCCCTGATGGATTAAAAAAAAAAAGACTGAAATCTTATTCAGAACTTTTTTTTTCATTTTGGGTCAAACCTGGAGATATACAGGGGTTATTCCTGGTTCTGCACTCGGGAATTACTCCTGGCAGTGCTCAGGGGCCCATATGGGATGCTGGGAATCGAACTAGGGTCAGGCGCAAGCAAGGCAACCACCTAATCCACTGTGCTATTGCTCCAGCCCCATCAGTCAGAACTCTTAATTTTCACTTATAACAGGACTGTGTCCCTAGACATTAGTCACTGCATTTACCTCTGGGAATCAACTTTCCAGTGAATGCTCTAATCATTTAGGAATGACACATTCTTCCTGAAAATATTCTCTCCCTCCCTTCTCTCTCTCTCTCTCTCTCTCTCTCTCTCTCTCTCTCAATCTGTCTCTCTCTGTCTCTATCTGTCTCTTCCTGTGAAAATCACTTCTTATGACTTTGCAAGTTACTTTGAAGACATGAGTCCATCACCTTCCAACCTGCTAGCTGAGTATTGAATAACCCCATTTTTCATCCCACTGCCACGTGTCTGAATCATTGCTCCTCAAGAAATAGTGGGACTGAATCTTTCGAATAACGACAAGTTCACTGAAACAGACATCAGTCATTGTTTGAGTACAGAACTGATTAAATTTTGCTCTTCTCTAAGCTATTCTGCAGCTACCAGACCCTGGGACTGTGGAGATTATCTCTACCACTTATGGCATCAGATGGTCATTTGGTTACACATGCAGTATAGCCCAGACAAAGCCACCCACATGGGCCATAGGCCTGTAGTCATGTGACAAAGATTATTAGAAGGGCAAATATTAAGTAGAGGCTGAAGAAAACACTTATGTGTACTAGCAAACAGGTTGCAGAAGTAGGAAGGAGATTATTATGGCTAGGAAGAAGCTTCTAGAGCTCTGTTCTTGAGGGAGGGTTGAAAGAAAAGCAGAGGCAAGGATGAAGTACAGCTGATAACCTAAAGATGTCTGCTTCAGAGATCCCAAGCCACTGACTGCCAGAAATAACAAGGCCAATTCATTTATGTTACTCTCTGAAAATGCCAGGTTACCCTAGCAACAGCCCATTTCTCAGAAAAGATGGGACCTATGGCTTCCCCACTGGCCACATGAATTCTAGTGGTCAACGGAATGTTCCAGGGTCTCAACGTGTCTCTCAAACTTTTGGAGTAATTTTTTTTTTATTTCAGCATGAAAATGACATTATTAAAAAAGGTAGAAGGGTCTTTGTCGATGCATTGTCTTTCCAACCCAACTTTGAATTTTTTCACAAATTAAATTCACTTTCTAACCACCTCCTTTTCAAACATTATTCTCACGGATGAATTGTACCATTGACACCTGTTTTGCATTTTATTTTCAACTGGAACTAAATTGTCTCAAAAGAGAAAGGAAAAGAAAAACTCTGGGTGTTTCTTTTTTTATGGCAGCAATATAATAGACTAAACGCCACTTGTCTAAAATGCTCTCTGGTTGTGTTGTCCCACTAAATACATTGAAGGTGAAACCACAACAGTTCTTTAACAGGGAAAATAAGAATTGTGCACTTTGTATTATTTGACAAGGACATGACATTAAGTGTTCAGAATAAGTTTGTGAACTGAATATTCTAAAAGGTTTTTTTTTTTGTTAATGATTAAGTTTTCCTTCAGAGTATATCTTTGTTGTTTGAATAATGTAACTGCTAATATTGGAAACCGCCGTTTTTTCAGTAAAGAAAACTCAGCTATTGTACAAGTATAGAGAAGCAGACTCCATTAACCTTTCTCTATTTGAAAATCAGACTGATTTATTGTGCAATTTCAATTAGCTTGTCAAATAAATGTACTGGTGCTACATTTTTTCCCTTTGGTTTAGTTTAGGAAAACAAATTGTGCCAAGATCTAAATAACCATATCCCACCACCCCCCACCCCCCCACCCCAGGGAGAATTATCAGGCATTGCATACAGATGCAATGTTGAAAACTGTTTATAAAAACCAAGTAAAGTATGAATAATGGACATGGTAAATGGTTTTTAAACTCAATGGATCTTTGCTATAATAAAGGGTATCATCAATGCACTTATTGTTGAATGTAGATGTTGACTGATGTTTTATATAAAATAAAAAAATGGATAACTTGACTCACCTACCACAATCATATATTTCATAGTTAGATGTAAATGTCCAACCCAGTAAAACTAGAGAAATATAAAAATGGAATTATTAATACCTACAAGTACGGTAGCAGTGTAGCACTGTAGCACTATTATCCCGTTGTTCATCCATTTGCTCCAGGAGGCACCAGTAACTTCTCCATAGTGAGATTTTTACAGTAATAGGAGAATTATTGATTTTACAAGGAGAGGATGATCAATAGATTCTTTGATTTTTCAAATGATCACAAGATATTAACTGGCCATTTAGACAGGTTTCTTGTTATATAGGGAAATGCTTTTATCATCTCTATTGATTTATATAAAACAAAAATATAGAGAGATTATTCATGTTTATTTGTAATAAGCTTGAAGCTTATCTAGCTAATACATTAGTTACCTATTTGAGCATTTGAATTACACAATTTATTTTAAATGTTTCTTACTTAGAATGTAAGAAAGAAATTCTAAGTTAAAAAAATTAAGTAAGAAAAATGATAATAATTTACTATATATCAAGGTACATTTCATTAAGCCACATGCCCCAAAACATGTTTCAGATATTATAAAAAATAATGTGCCTGAGCATTAATGTTTAGAATGTATGGAAAAGTAGATATTATAATACACAAAAATTCAATTTAGATTTAAAAACTAACATCTTTACATTTCTGTTACAAATTCATACTTCCAAAATTTTATGAAGTAGGACACTTCATAAGAAAGACTTAGAGATGATTCTGAGCATATTAATAATTTGCTTTCCAGCTTGTTTTGGGGCATTACATTCCAATCTATTACCTTTGACACAATAAAATTCTTGTGTACAGTCTCAACTTGTAATTTGAAGTAGCATTATAGAAAAACTATCCTGTTCATTTCCTAGTTCCGTAGAACAAAACAATTAATTTTAGAACTGAATTGAATTCATCATATGTGCTAGAACCATGGTAAGACATAAACAGTTATTGGCATAAAGGTTATGCATCGATAAGAGTATATTCATAGTTTAATATTTTCAAAATTTTGTAGCTCTTTTTAAAGATAATATATACAGAGGTACATACATAATTATACATATGTACGTGTATATTTGCCAAAAAATTGCCATTGTGCCTTAGACTTATGTTTTATAGTGTAATATAGATTTGTAAATTTTCCTGTGAATAATGTCGCAGAGGAAAAACTTTAAGGAATAACATTATTTGGTTTCACATCAAAAACAGTTATAACACATATTGTATTCTTAATTTAGTCATTTATTGTTGCATGAAAGGTTTATAAATGAAAAACTAATGTCACAAATTTTATTGTCCACAAAGAATAGTCTTAAGAGACGCTAATAAGTGATCATTTTCATAGGGAGTACTTCTTCAAGTAAGTAATAAATAAAGAAAACTGAATTTGGGAAAATGTAGTAGTATTATTATTTGAGAAGCCAATCAGTAAAGTCTGATTTTATGCACATTGAAGATAATTCAAGACATATAAAAAACAAGCTATATGTGATTGACTTTACCTACATATAAATATAGGGGAAAATACATTAGAGTTTAAATAAAAGCTTCCATAGATCAAATATAATGCACTAACACTCCCAAATGTTTAAATCTTGAATGACAGGGATCTTAGAGTGGTATTTTTAGGCCAACACCAGGCAAAAGAAAAATTTAAAATACATATCAGCTGAGAGGAGGATAGAGGTCAGAATTTATTTTCATGAAGCCAATTGAAACTCATATGCTGTGATAAAACAAGAGAGACATGAAGCATAAAGAGATTTAATATTGAATACTCTCTAGTTTGGGGATTTTACTTCAGTACAGGCCCAGCTGGATATAAATCACATAGTGCAGCTTCCAGGTTTCCAAAGTACTACTTAGGAGACCCTTTTCTCCAAAAAATAATCAGTATTTTATGCATATATACATGTGTGTAAATATGCATATATATACATATTATGGAGCACATATTCTTCTTTAATTTAATCTAGCATGAAGAAACCGAAAGGCATTAATACTCTGCATCCAGTGTAAAATCAAATTTCAGCCCTTCTTTTCATTTTTTTCCCTTTTGCAGAAGAGGCAGAACACCTGAAATGTTTTTACTAAATATTAAAATAAAATCCATGTTGAGAGTTATAGAAAAAAGTTAGATCGTGTCAGTGGGAACCAATGGTGTCCATGGTGGTGCTCAAAAATAAAGAAAACTGATTTATTGTTGATATATTTAGGCCTTAGAAAATAAATGCTCTTTATTCTCATTCAGTAAATGCAAGCAATGGCACATTTATTTTGAAACAGGGGTTGCAGATGTAAATTCTATCCCTATCAAAAAGTAGTTTTTCTCAAACACAACAACCTGGTCTTGAAGCATTATAATGGGTTGTTTTTCATGCTGTCAGGTAAAGAAGTCAAGCATTATATGAAAAAGCTTAGTGAAACATTTTTGAAAATGACCAAGTGTTCAATATTCTTTAATGGGGTGGGACTTTGGGGTCCAGGATGACAGGAGGAGGGTGAGGTCCTTTCCTTGCTCACAGCCCTGCCAGGTTCAATCCCTGTCACTGTCCATGGTCCCTGAGAGTCAGCATCAGCAAAAGGAGTGACCCTCTTCCCAAAGCAAAGAAACAAAAAAGGGTATGAAACGAAATGACCATAAAATTATCAGTAAATCATTTCAATACTATAAACAACCAGACCGAGTGCCTGGCTGTCTTCCCTGGGGCCCCTCGAAGGGGATGGGCTCCAGCTTCCCTCCCCACCCTGAGCAGAGCTCCCAGCAGCCGAAGACCTCCAGAACCTAGACACAGCCATGCTCAAGGCCCCTCTCCACAGTTTCAGACAAGCCTCATGCATGAAGGTACCTGCAGAGGAACCCAGGTGTGTGTAATCCCATCAACGACCAACATCCAGAGACTTAAAAGCAAGCTCCCAGAAGCTATGATCAACGGGATGATGATGATGATGATGATGATGATGATGATGATGATGATGATGACGATGATGATGATAATGATGATGATGATGAAACTATCATCATCAAGTGATATCTTATAACCTACTTCTCCCTCTGGAAGAAACTGGCAAGCTACTGAGAGTTTCCTGCCCACATTGGAGAGCCTCACAAGCTTCCCATGCTGTATTCATATGCCAAAGGCAGTAACAAGCTGGGTCTCATTCCCCTAACCCTGAAAGAGCCTCCAATGTGGCATCGTTGGGAAGGCCGAGTGGAGAGAGGCTTCTAAAATCTCAGGGATAGGACGAATGGAGAGGTTACTGAGACCACTCGAGAAATTTGAAGATCAACATGATGATGATGATGATGATGATGATGATGACTATAAACAAGAGCAATAATCCTTTTTATTTCTTTCAAGGTTTTCTGTAATTCCAAGAATAAACTACAAATTTCTTACTCTAACTAGTAAAACCCTTACCAATATATTCAGCTCCCTCCTGTGTCTACTAAATCAAAGTTACAATAACTGCTTTAAATTTATAATGTAAATAACCATTTTTGCTGTGTATAATTTAAACAGAAGGGAAGTCTATATGCTGACAAATGAAGCATGATGCGTGCATGAAGTTTTGCTGCCTTAGCTATTTTAATAAAGTTGAACCATCATATTGTTTCTGAACTGTCAATAAGGACTCTCTGAAAGGTAATAAATAATAAAACGTTTATGAAATCAGCTTTATTACAGTTTTTGTTAAAACCCATTTAATAGAAACAAGGCTTAAATAATTTACACCCACTTAGAAGCTCACATGAAAAGATAGCTGGAAGTTATTTATTTATTTTAATATGCAACAGTTTTGCTTGCTCTAAATGACTTGAATGAAAAGAATTCTGTGCTAGGATGAGGTCCAGGTGGTAAAACAAACATCTTGTTGTGTGCTAGGCTGTGGGTTTGATCCTTTTTTGTTTTAATTTTATTCAATCACCGTGAGATAGTTATAAGTTTTTGTGTTACAATCACACAATGATCAAACACCCATCCCTCCACCAGTGCACATTCCCCACCACCAATATCTCAGGTATACCCCCCCTTTCCCACACTCCCCCCTGCCTCCATGGCAAACAATATTCCCCATACTCTCTCTCGAATTTTGGGCATTATGACTTAAAACACATACACCGAGAGGTCATCATGTTTGACCTGTTATCTACTTTCGGCACACATCTCCCATCTCTCAACAAAATATTAGCAAATAGAATCCAATGACTCATCAAAAAGATTATACACCATGACCAAGTAGGACTCATCCCAGGGATGCAAGGATGGTTTAACATTCGCAAATCAATAAACATAATTCATCATACCAATAAAAGAAATTATAAAAACCATATGATCATATCAATAGATACAGAGAAATCATTTGATAGAAAGAGAGGGTTTGATCCTTAATACTACATACATACATCAGAAAGTTTCAATGTATAGAATTGGATGCTGCTTTTATTAATAGATTTTTAGGTTGCTATTGTATTATATGGTTTTGTAAAACTCTGACTCAAAAAAATAGGTCTTTATAAATGGCACAGTTTTCCATTATTAAGAGACTACTTATAAGCATATCCCAAAACAAGATTTCCTCTTTGTCATTAAGCAGAAATAAAAAGTATGTAAAGCTCAACTTGCATTATCAATGAGATGATTTGGGAAGACACTATTAGATTTAGTATATATTGGCATTTTTTTGCTGTTATAAACAGTGAAGAGTAAAGAGCATATTTTTGAAAGTAATCACATAAGAGCAAGAAACACAATGTGAATTAAAAACAAGTTATACAGTAGCCAGGTAGGATTATGTCATGATTTCATTTCAGGTGATTAAATGAGTTAACACTTTCGATACTAGAATTCTAAGCATTTTCTTCTCGTCTGAATAAGTGAGACTTTCTTTTATAACAGTTTTCAGATTTTTAGAGCTCATTCCAAAATTTGAGTTAAATCTTTTATGCACTTCCTTCTTATTGAAAACTAAAGCATCAAGAATGACGAATCTGGGCTGGAGCAATAGCACAGTGGGTGGGGTATTTGTCTTGCATGCCGCCAACCCAGGTTCGATTCCCAGCATCCCATATGGTCCCCTAAGCACCAGTAGGAGTAATTCCTGAGTGCAAAACCAGGAGTAACCCTTGTGCATCATCAGGTGTGACCCAAAAAGTTAAAAAAAAATTATGGACCATTTCTAGTTCTGACAGCAGTGATTACTCTACTGTAAACTGCTGACCCTATCACATTCTGTCTCTTTTTTCTGATTTCTTCTTCACAACTCATACACGCACCTAAAGATGTATTCCATATCTGCATTGTTTTTGTTTTTAGTATATAAGTATTTCTTGAATTGCATCAAAGGTAGTGATACCGCTAATTAAGGAGTCTAGAAACTCAGCTCTAGAGTAATGTAGAAGAACAGGGAACTATATTCAAACCTGAAAAACAGCCCCGCCAGGGCCAGGGCTCCGCTCCGGCCGGCCAGGTTTTCGGCCCGGGTGCCCATGTCTCTGCAGAGCCGGTGGATGTGCAACGAGCGGGAACCAGAGACAGCTTTAGGAATTGGGGTTCGAGCAAATGCTTGCACCCGTGTAAAGACTTTGATTCCAAAGATGTAACACATTCGGGCATCCAGCGCAGCATCCGAGAGTGATGCACTGGGACACCAAACTGGGCTACAACTCAGTGCTGCCGGGGGTGGATTTTTTTTTTCCTCCCCACCCTGTCTTCCTGCATGGAAAGCGGCGGGCTGGCAGCACCCATGTGGCAGGCGTCATCTTCTGTGACTCCAGACCCACAGGTATTCGGATTTTACTTTGGGGGCTCCCAGGAACTCATGGGAAGGGGGCGTAACCGGCACGCCCTCGGCCCAGATAAACCCGGAGCCGCTGAGCGCGAATCGGACCCTCTGCGCCTAAAGACCTTGAATTGAGAGACTTCTTACAGCAATGCACTGGGACTGTGAGCTGGGCTATGTAATTTCTGGCAGAATTTTCCCTGGACTTTATACAGAAATCCAAAACCGCGCGGACGCTACCGCGTCCGCGCGACTTAACATTTATAATTGTCAGCAATGTGAATCGGTTCCATTTGAACAGGTCTGACTTGGGGGGGAAACTCCAAATAATAACAGTAAGTTTTTGTTGAAAATATTGAAGGTTTTTAATGTAGCAGCCACCTCTGGACTGTGAACTAAGCAAAAGCCCCACGCTGGCCGACGCGGTGTGGCGTACACCATACTATGAGGCGCAGGAAGGGGAATGAGGGGGAAAAAGAAAAAAAAAAAGGAAAAGGAAAAAAAAAAAGAGAGAGAGAGAGAGTTATGTCAACTGTAGTGAGTTTTGTGTTGAATTATGGAATGTAATCAAGGTAAAGAAAAAATGAAGTGAAATTCATTAGTTATACAGTAGGGGGTAGGGGGGTGGGGGCGGGGGGTATACTGGGGTTTCTGGTGGTGGAATATGGGCACTGGTGAAGGGATGGGTGTTTGAATATTGTATAACTGACATATAAACCTGAGAACTTTGTAACTTTCCACATGGTGATTTAATAAAAATTTATAAAAAAAAAACCTGAAAAACATAATTACGGAAAAATAATACCCAGAAAGGAAGTGTCATAATTGTTATTACCTCAATCAAAATTTCTATTACTCAGCAAATACTGGCATCTTTCCAGCAGGGCCCTGCCTGAAAATTCTGCTCTGGCTGAGCTGCTGGTCTTGTACATGTCACTTGAGTGTTCAAAAATCCAAACCAAATCTATGCCAGTAATTCAGATGCCTCTGAAAGGAATCAAACTTCTATTTGGATAGCTTTCTTTCTCACTCATCTTTCTCACCTCAAAAGCAGAGTTTCATATCATACAGAGTTACTAACTTGGTCTATCACTCTTTTTTTTGCACTATAGCACTGTCATCCCATTGTTCATTGATTTGCTCACTCGAGCACCAAAAATGTCTCCATTGTGAAACTTGTTACTGTTTTTGGCATATAGAATACGCAACAGGGAGCTTGTCAGGCTCTGCTGTGTGGGCAAGATACTTTTGGTAGCTTGCTGGGCATTCTGAGAGGGGCAGAGGAATCGAACTCGGGTCAGTTGAGTGCAAGGAAAACACCCCATCCACTGTTCTATCACAGAAAAGGGAAAAAAATCATTCAACACTTCCTTGGAAAATTACCTCCCTTAAGAGAACAACAACAAAAGATTCATGCTTCAGTTACACTGAAGGCTGCTACTACTCCTCTGGATTTTTCTAGCCCTCACTCCTCCAATTGAAGTCTCACCAATTTTGGGAAATACTAGATTGATTCATTATGCAGCTTTGGCTTTATAAAAAGATGCATTGCATTTTGCTTATTTTGATATTTCTTGGTATAATTTTGCTAATCTAATACAATTTTGTATTCTTAAATGTATTTAGCTAAAGTATATAAAACTCTCCTGATGTTTGATTAGTCAAATCATTACAAATGATAGCAAACTCTACTTTTCAATTTTATTAATTTTGAAATTGATTTTTTTGGGGGGCCAGGCCCTGCTGTACTCAGGACTTACTGCTGGCTCTGAAATGAAGGATAAATCCTGATGGTGCCTAGGGGATTACATGGGGTGCCAAATGATCCAACACTGGTTGGACTCCTGAAAAGCAAAACAGATAATACCTCTTGTACTATCTCTCTGGGCTGGAGCGATAGCACAGCGGTTGGGCGTTTGCCTTTCATGAGGCCAACCTGTGTTCGATTCCTCTGCCCCTCTCGGAGAGCCCGGCAAGCTACCAAGAGTATCGAGCCCACACAGCAGAGCCTGGCAAGCTACCCGTGCATATTGGATATGCCAAAAACAGTAACAATAAGTCTCTCAATGAGAGACATTAGTGGTGCCCGCTCGAACAAATCGATGATCAATGGGATGACAATGACTATCTCTCTGACATCATTTACTTTGAAGGAACAACCAAAGATTTATCAATAATAGATTCTATGTCTCCAGATAATTTTCTATGAAACACTATAACTTACCTATGAAGAGAGTATTTATTTTGCATTAAGGTACTGCTTCCCATTTATTGATGATATTAGACCACCTCAACAATTATGTCAACCTGTGATCTAAGTAGTGTAACATTGTGTTACAGAGAGGAACTAGGACAAATGTTGTTAGATAACAAAACAGATGCTAAATGATTCTCTTTTTACAAGGCATTTATATAAGAGAAACAAAATTAAATGTCAAAATGATAGAACTAGTCTGAGTTCAGAGATATGAACCTCCCCAAACTCATTAAACTGGAAATGAGAGCCAGAACAGGTGTTTATGTAAGAGGAACTTAAAACTTACATGTGTCAAAAATATATTTTTACTAATATATGATAGTCTTGGATTTTCCCATTTTCATATTTAAAAAATTCAGCCGAGATATGTTGATAGGGGCTACTTTATCATGTCTATCAGTGAATGAATTCAAATGAGTACAATTTTAAATATCACACAACTTAAATGGAACAAAAGATGTGCCCATGCATTAAGCAATCAGAAAGAAATAGCTGTCAAAAGAAGAAAGAAATGCACTCTCGCTTGAAATATTTTACAACTTTCTGAAATTAGTCAAATATATAATTTTAACTATGAGATTTGAGCATCAGTTTTAGAGGAAATGTACACACACAAATTTATGCTTCTGATATGAGAATAATATATAAATCCAAACTACTAGGATAATGATAAACATTTAGCTCTATCTGTTTGTTATCTTGTTCCTTTTTCTTGGAAATTCTCAATTTTCATAACTACAGTTAGTAATGGATTTACTTTTCCTCATATTTGCAGTATGACCCAGATGAAAATGAGTCCATTGTATGAATAGACATGGAAAACTGATAATGATATGTGATCATAGCTATGTGTTAGCTCTTGAAATGATATATTCTCTCATTTGTTTTCTTTGGTTTGGTCTTGAGACCACGCCTCGTCTTGCTCAGTGGTTACTCCTGGCTTTGTGCTAAGGGATCATTTCTAGCGGTACCCAGGAGACCATATGTAGTGCTGAGGGTTGAACCTGGTTCAGCAGCATGCAAGACAAGCAACTTACCCACTGTACTCTTTGGCCTTGAACATGCTTCCTAAACAGAGATTAAGTAAATAGCTAATAGATGCTGCTTAATTGCACTCTTAAATGCAGGATATAAATTAGAATGACTTTGACTTAGGTCAATTGTTTTTAATTTAGTCATTAAAAACATAAACATTTACCGAATTAATCATAAACCTATATTTATTTCATTTGCTGTATTAATCATGTGCCTGAATTTATCTTATTAAAATTGAATAATGACTTTAAATAAGTAAGGCTTTAAAAATAAATAATTTTATATTGCCTATTTTAAGCATTTGAGTAAATGGCAAGCAAACTTAAACTTGATTTAAAAGTCTATATCTATGTTCCCAAAAGAATCATTAGCTTTGGACTAAAATTTGCATTAATGACAATCTGGTAAAAATTGTTGTCAAATCAAAACGTTATTAAAATGTATATATCACTTGTTACCATTTACCACAAATTCATACTGATTACAGAGAGTTAAGATATTATTTTAAAAACACTTCTTGTCGATAGGCTATTTGGAGCCATCATTAGCTAAAAATTTGAATATAGATGAACTAAGTATACTTTCTATTTTTTAAATGATGCTTGTGATTGCCAGATTGGAGATAGACACTATTCTAATAATATACCTGAATTAATTAATTTACTAAATATTTATTAAATTCTGACACTGTCTATGGCATTGTCAAAGAAGCTAGAAAAACACAGGAAAAGAAATATTCTTAGATACCTATAATTTAGTAGAGAGTGGGAATTGGCTTGTGGCTGATGGGTGTGCATCCCTAGAACATTTATGCTATAAATCTCATGTAAATTCAAAGTAAAATGAACAGATATAAAACAAAACTATTCAGGAAAGCACACAACAATGTTTCTTCAACTGTGTTATAAATTGCTTCTTCATAAAAGCTGTTCATTTTTTCTTATAATTTGTTTCATACAGCAATTGTTAAAATATTTTTAAAAACAGAATGATATTTGCAGGTGTTTAACAGAGAGGATATGGCACTAAATACAGTCTCTGCACTCATTTGTGGAGTATAGAATAACATCACACGAGGCTGACACCCAAGAACGGTAGATATAAGTGCCAAGAGGACAGCCCCATAGCTGGAAGACTGCTTCATGAGTGGAGGGGAGAAGGCAGATGGGATAGATAAGGGATCACTAAGAAAATGATGGCGGGAGGAATCAGTCAGGATGGGAGATGCATGCCGAAAGTAGATAATGGACCAAACATGATAACATCTCAGTGTCTGTATTGCAAACCATAATGCCCCAAAGCAGAGAGAGATAGTATGGGGAATATTGTCTGCCACGGGGGCAGGGGGAGGGTAATCAGTAGGGCAGTTAAATAAAAAAGGAAAATTATTTCCTTTTCAGGACTTTTCTCAGATGTTTCTAGGTTTGGGTTATAAAAACTTTTAGGACTTACAGCAAACTCTTAGTCTAAATTAGATTTAGCTTAAGAGATCTATTATTTGTGGCATGACACAGAATATACATAGTATTATTTATTATTATACATAATAATACACAGAAGTCTCATACTCAACTCAATATGGCAAGTAACTCATCAAATGACAATAAAATTAAAAATTGTGAAAGGGACTTTAGTGGGTTCATAATCCTTATAGTTATCAAAGACATATATTTGTTCTTTTCATTTCCAAGACTTGTTTGGCTAGAGATGAGCATTAATGGCCATCAGTTTCATAGAAGTTAACCTGGTTCAGTTTGACTTTCTGGAGTATTCAAGTTGAGGATCAAAGTATACTCTAACAGTCTGCAAAGTGTATGCATTTAGCAATAAAAATTCAGGCTTATATGATTTTATACCCAAAGCACTTATGAAATAAGCATCTAGTCTATGCTAAAATTATAGACCCACTAAAAAGTTATGCCTTATACATCTATATTATAATATATTCCATGATTTTTATGAGTTTTATTTATTTTTTATATTTCCTAAGTACATTTATATTTCAGGTTATATAGTAGACTATGCATAAGATTGATTCAGACTAAAGGGCTTATTTGAGTTGTTTTGCTTTGTTTTGGGGTCACACCTACCAGTGTTCAGGGCATATCCTTGGCTCAAGACTTTGAGATAACTCCCAGCAGTGCTTAACTATATGGGGTGCAGGGGATTAAGCCTGGGTTTGATTGCACGCAGATCAGGTACCCTATCTTCTGCACCATCATTTTTCCAGTTCTAATGGTTTTATGTATTAAGCAGTAGATATTAATGTTTGTTCCTAAAATCTAACATATAAAAGCCTTTCATACTTTCCTGACATGACAACCAATGAAGCATTCTGCTTTCTAATCTAATCCACAAATTAATTGTATCTTTGGCTGTCTACACTAATAAATGATGAGAACCACCCACTGTAACCCTTAAAATTGTTCTAACATCAAAGTTATACTAAAAGTAGAAAATACAGTCAAAATGAAGTAAATTAAACTCAATATCCATAGCAACTCTGTAAAGCAGAACTTTAAATAAATAAATCAATAGTAGCACTCAAAATAAGGAGTTTTAAAAGCAAATGGGCTTTCTGATTCACCTCATTAGGGTCGAAGCACAGCTGTTTACCCACACAAATTTGTTGGAATACACTTGCAGATTAAGAGTCAAGATGGCTTTATAATACAAGTTAGAGCACAGAAGCACACGGCCAACCCAGGTTTGATTCCCAGCATCCTGTATGGTCCCTTGAGCACCGCCAGTGGTAATTCCTGAGTGTAGAGCCAGGAGTAATCCTTGTGCATCACCAGTATGACCCAAAAAGCAAATATATATATTATGTATATATTATATGTATATATGCAGAAAATTGAATAAAAAACATTAAAATGTACCAAACATTTAATTTAAAACTGGTATCTTCTAACCTCCTCAAGTTATATAAGCAAAGAAATCTAGACCGGCCCAAATCAGGTCATGAATGAGATTGGTTTAGACTATGAACAGGTACACCCTTTGTGTTTGTGTGTATGTGTGTGTGTGTATAAGAGTCTCCTTCTGATAGAATTGGACATATTAATTTGACAATTATACAATATATATACATGTAAATTTTCAATGATTCTTCACTGAAACATATACAATGGAATATTCATGCAACTTAGTTAATGAAATTATGTCCTAAATAAGGAAGAATGGGGAAAAAAGAACATCCTGTTTATTGTGGAAACCTTAACTGAATACTTTTTTTTTCAAAAAAATATCCATTTTTTCTGAACATATATGCCCTGTGCTGGGCACCTCAGAACTAAAATAATAGATGCGTACATTTTTAGTGTCTCATTTCTTTCTTGTTCTGATCTACCTTTCCAAATTCATTAGATAAGTTTTGATAAGGAAGGTCAAAAGTGAAAAATTAATTAGACATTAAATAAATTATCATTAAAATCCCACATAATGTACCGGCAGCTAAGTACATTAAGGGAAGAACACACTTATGTTACAATGTTTCTCCAATGCAAACAAATTGCTTTGTCCTGTTTGAGTAACTGTGTATTTTATTATACAGGTTTGAGTCTGAGTATTTCAAATTATTTTGAGAGTTTCTTTTAACTTTTTCTGGAAATAGTTCTCCGGAGAAGTTTATTTTTATTAATCATTTGGTACCCTTATCTTCAAATCTTCAGGCTTATGTGGCAGGCGGCATACTTTACTTGGATTATAGATTTCCTTAGACTGAAGTAAAGAAAGGAGATATTTTCCTCATTGGCACTGTTACCCAAACTCTTAAAACTGGGCACTGCCTGCACAAATGGCGAGTTTCTCGTTCCTCTCCAAGGAGTACAACGGGACTTTAGACATTGGTATTTACAGTCTTTGCTGTCCCCTAACCATCCTGATCTTCAAAAAATACGATATCCATTTTGACCCACAGTACATCATAATCACCATTAGCTCCAATGTACTCACTCACTCAGGTTTAAATACAAATATGCCTGGATATTTCTAGAATCCTGACACAGTCATTAAAAACTTGTCAGTACAGTAGTAACCACAGTGATTCAATATTGCAAATGAAAAGGTTTACTGGACAATTGTTAAATACCTTCAAAAGAAATAATGAAGGACTGACTGAGAAAGAGAAAAAAATGATAGTTATATTTCTGAATTTCTGGCTACATTACAAGCACTTCTAAAGGTTTTGTTTTGCATACATCATGTCATAAATTTCTAACAAGAATACTATCACAAAGACATTGATAACTTGAATTGTCCTAGTTTCATAAGTAGGAAATGAGTCAAGTTGTTCCAGCTATATAGATTTTGAAGTCTGAACAAATACATAAATGTGAACACTCAAGATGCATGAAAATAGCAAGATGTCAAAATTACTATTTAATGTACAAGCAATATGATAATGATATAAAGCCTGTCATCAACATTTCTAAGAGCATCCATTCCCCCAATTAATAGGAAAAGTCCATTAACTAAAAGTACAGTACTAGTTGATATAGAAAAAACTCCTCAGTCCTTTGTGAGATACATACATCTTTCAGATGGCTACAAATCCTAATTTTTTCCAATTCAATGAAATTATAAATTCTTATAAATTATAAATTTATTCAGAAATTAGCATACTGGTTAAAACATTCATATTTTGAATATCATAATTGAAAGTGTCCTTTTTTATCCCCAAATCAGTACATTTTATAAGTTTGGCAATGATATTCAAGCATAGTCTACTGTAAAAATTACTAATACTTAAATTATATATTAAGCAGACAATGACTATCACTTTTGGAGGAATTTCTTAGTTTTTTAAGAAATGAATACACTTTTATAAAATAATGAATGTGTTTTTCATGAAAGACATTTTTTAAACAAACAGATTGTTTACTAAATATTCAGAGTTCATTTAAGTATAGAATTAGGTATAAGAAACAAATGGACTATAGGAGAAAAAAAAGTACTTTAAGTAGTCACTATAACATATCAAATATCCAAACATTCTCTTAAATATAGGCTCTTTCAAATCTAATCAAATTTGATGTGATTCAACATATATTTATTTATTCTGACATTATGTACGTTTCACTGTAATTTTCTTGTCTGATGTACATGATGATAGTACTTTTAGAATAAAATTCTGAAGGCTTAATTATGGGTATCTCGAAAACTGCAAACAAATGCATTAAAATATCATTTTTAAAAGGTGGGACAATCTCTATGGTTGCGAAAACCTTCTTTGTCCATTTTAAATTCCTGCCTCCAACTTGCTTTTTTAGCCATTATCTTTTCACTCATTTGTTAATTCATACATTTGTTTCTCTCTTTTCTCAGAATCAATTATGTTTCTGAAATGCACTTGATGCTGACAATATAGTGTAATAAAGGGGACCATGTCAAAGCCTACATTAACATGAAAAATCCAGGAGCCACTGCATGTTACTTTCTCTATTTAAAAATAAACAACGTTGACAAAATTTAGAAACTCTTTAAATCAATATGTGGCATGTCTTAATAACTGTCTATATAAATTTGCTCTACCGATTTTATACTAATGTTAAACACATCCCTGTACTAAGAAGATTCAATTGATATTATCCTCCTAAAGTAAGTAAGGGATGGATTTTGATAGAATTGGGGGAAATATTCAAAGAACCTTGATAAAGAGTTTACACTTCCCTGGGAATATAGATACGATGACTCACTGACATTGGCAGAGTAAAACACAAACCAACAAGTGGAAAGGAAGACTCTTCATTATCTTTTTACTTTCTCCTGGGGAAAAAAAAAATCATTGTCATTAAATAAAAGGTTCCAGGTGCATATGCTGCCTGAGCCCATGTGTTGCCTGTGCCCACATGGCCGAGCACATGTGGTACCCGAGCACATTTGTCGCCCGCATCTCCTCCCTTGAGATGTGTACTTTCATGCTTTCATGTCCTGTGCTAGGATGTGTGTAGAGCTTCCTCCAGCCTTGGAGAAGCCCGCGTTCTCTCTTGAGCACGTTACTCCTACTATTCTCTCTTCCACTTATCCCTTCCTCCTTCCCTCAGAAACCTCTAAATAAAATCTGTTACTTCAATAAATAAATAAATAAATAAATAAATAAATAAATAAATAAATAAATAAAAGGCTCCAAAGAACTTCAAGTATGTCACATGATAAGAACAGGACTGAAAGTGAAGTCCACAAGCATGTGAGAATCCATCAATGGGGCGTAGTTTGTTTTTTTTTCCCTCAGGCTCCTGACCATCCTGAGTGATAAAAAGAAAGCAGCAAATGACAATGGCCCAGAGGAACAGTAATTGAGTGTCATTTACTGTCAAAGTGGCTGGGGCTACTGTTTTGCATGCCCTTAACCTTGGTTCTGATCTCTGGTATTCATACGGTTCCCGGTGCAGAGGCAGGAGTTCTTCCTGAGTGTAGCACCTATAGGAACCTCTCTCCCCACCCCCTCCTGCACCAAATGAAGTGCGAAGGAGCTAGCCAGAATTATCAGTTCAAAGTGATGAGAGAAAAATATAAAAAAATTTAAGATGATGCAAATGCATCCCTTTATAAAAAGGAATATATTGGAACCAGCATAGAGCCCACCAGACTCCATCACGATCACGATCACGATAGCCCATTAATCACCGATTTCTCGGGCAGGCCCAGTAACATCTCATTTCATCCTTTCTCTGAGATCTTAGAAGTCCATCTGGACTTGGCCCTCCTAACGATGTTGCACTGGGGGCTCTTCAGGGTCAGGGGAATGAGATCCAGCTTGTTACTGGATTTTGCATATGAATACACCATGGGAAGCTTGCAAGGCTGTCCCATGTGGGGAGGAAACTCTCAGAAGATTGCCAGTTTCTCCCAAAGGGAGAAGCAGGCTAAAGATATCGCTTCTGAGAGCTTGCTTTTAAATCTCTCTGGATGTTGGCCGTTGATGGGATTACACACACCTGGGTTTCTCTGCCAGTACCTTCATGCATGAGGCCTGTCTGAACGTGTGGGGAGACTTAAAAGCAAACTCTCAGAAGAGAGTGATGCAGAGAGTCTCTTGCCCATATGCCTGGCTGTCTTCCCCGGGGCCCCTCGAAGGGGATGGGCTCCAGCTTCCCTCCTCCCACCGAGCAGAGCTCCCGGTGGCCGAGGACCACTGGAACCTAGCTACAGTCATGCTGGAGGCCCCTCTCCACACGTTTGGACCAGACTCTTTATCATCTCTAAAGATTCAACACCATGACTTGTAGACTGAATTATTCAGCATGGAATTTACCTGTGCAGCAAATACCAAAAACAGAGGGCAGCCGTTTTGACAGCTGATCTAGTTTCGTACAAATGTATTTGGCCTAACGTCCCTTTTGAGAAAAAGACTCATTCAGAAGACACCTCACCCCCAGTTACACCGACATCTACTGCATCCTGAGTTCTTGGATTCCCAGAGAGAGCAGCATCACCTGCTTCAAAAGAGCATTCTGTCCGGACTTGCTCCCCTACCATCCAGCATAGCAAATTTTATTGAAGAACCAGTCCGTAAATTTGATAGCAAAAAATGAAAATGCAACCCTTTGCTTTCCACGGGGGCAAAGAACTTTGGTGAGGATGGGAAGAAGAAACAGTTCAGGAGAGAAGTTCCTGGGACAGTCAGCGCTCTGATAGTACAACAGAATAAAAGCACTGTTTCCCTTGTGGTATTAGTGAAGGTAATTGTGACTGAGAAGAGCACAGAGACTGATGGAGAGAAGCTTTTTTTTTTTTTTTTTACAAAGGGGTCAGGACGATAGTACAGCAGGTAAGGGTTTGCCCTGTGTGCAGCCTACTGGAGTTCTATGTGTGGCATCTCATGTAGTTCCCGGGGACCACTAGGAGTGATCCCTGAATGTGGAGGCAGGATTAAGGGGAAGCACCAAAACCTAACAAAAATTTACAAAATAATAAGTAAAAAAACTAAATCTCAACCAAATCCCAACATCATTCAAAGTTAAAAAAATTAATTATTGTTTATTAAAAGCACAGTGATTCACAAAGCTGTTCAATATAGAGTTGTTTCAAGCATTTTGAGTTCCATCACCACCAGTGTGACCTTACCTCCACCAATAGGCCGTTTTCCTCTCAACCCCAACCTGCCCTCTTAGACACATAACAAGTTTGCTTTGTATTCTTTTTCTCAACCAACTTTAAAAATTGTCAAATAGAATGACAAGAAAATAAAGCAATAACAGCCACTTTGTAATTACTGTATGAGTTGAACTATATAAATAGGAAAATTAAGACCATTTGATACAATAAAATAAAATGCAAATTCTCATTTACATAGGAAAGTTTTCAACTCTGGAATCGAGAGTATATTACATGAGATTTTATTTTATACTTGGCTCTCATTATGGTAATAATCAGGTCACACATTTCAGGTGAAAATAAAATGATTTTTAAGTGCATTTGAGGGGGGAGGTTGCGCCACATCTAGAGGTGTGAGGGATGTGCTACTGGCTCTGGTTGTGTACTCTTGCAGGCGATAAATGAAAATGGCAATAAGAATGTATTCAAGATTTTGTACATGGCATATTTAATTTATGGGGTAAAAGTGATTCTAATGATGCCTTATTGCCCTAAGTATAATTATCCAAATCACCTTTCTGAGAAGCTTTGCCATTCTTCCATTATTACCTATACCACATATCCACTCACCACAGAGCTACACAATTCTCTTCACTACTAACAATGATGTGAGTTTCATTACCTAATGATTTTTTTACATGAAGTAAATTCATTGTAGTCTGGCTCTTTTAGTATGACACTGCCTCATATTTGAAAGGAGACTTCATACATTCTTTTCCCCATTCTGACATTCTGGAGTTTCTATTTAAAGAGTGATGGGGAAAGAGGAAATAAAGCTAAGTTTATTTAGTCTTCTTAAAGTTTTGTAATGGTGAACTTAAACTTTTTCTTTTAAGTTAAATGGACATTATAGTTATTTAACTGTGTTTTAGAGACCAAGTTAAATATGAACACTGTGTGTGCATGTGTGTGTGAGTGTGTGTGTGTGTGGTTGTAGAGAAATAAACACAAGAGTGAAAAGTTAAAAATGAGTGGTCAACATCTTAATCTAAGCACCACGAGTCAAGTAGTCTACATGTTTAAGTCAAATGATTAAAATCAAATCATTTAAAAAATTAAAAAGTGGGACAGAAGTTCAAGTATGAAAGATAGAGCAATATTGATAGATTTGAATATAATGGAGACATTACTGGTATCCCGCTCAAGCAAATCCATGAATGACGGGAGGACAGTGCTACATTTGACCAAGAAATAAACTTGGCTTGAAGTAAGTGACCCAGAGCAATGTACTTCAACTATTCCAGTCCCTCCTTACAGCCTCCTTTACTTTCTTTGGGCTCCCTGCTGGTCATTCCCTAATCTTATGCCATACTCTCATCTTGGAACACCTGGGTTGGGCAAAAATGGGAACTTATGGCCCATTTTTTAGAAATAAAATCTAAACTAACTTGTCAAAGAATTCTAGGGTTCAATGTAGATGCAGATATTGCAGCTCTTTGAAGGCCATTGTAAATCATAACGCTTCACTTCTAAAGGAAAATCAAAGATCATTAAATAGTCCTGAGTAGTCATGTGGCATGATAAGATATGTTAAATATGTTTGCTGCTTAGGTCAGTGAAGTTCAACCCATATGTGACTTAAATTTGAGGTTTCTTCTTTTTCCCCCCTTTTTCAAAGTAACAAAGCTAATATTGACAGACTGTCTTGATCTGTCAGATATCTCAGAATTTTCACAGTAGAAGGAAACTATTTGCTTAAGCACATGCTCTTCTTAGGGTATAATACTGATACAATTTTGGCTCATTTATAGATAGCCATGAAAGGTCTTTTTATGCTTCAGACTTATATTGGAGGTACCTGTCTCTGTTATATGTCCCTTACACCTTGCTTTCTTCCTCTGACCACTTTGCCAGTTTTCTAATCCTGACACAGGTGTTAATGAGAGAGGTGCTTCTGAATTTTCATCCTCTATGTTGAATCCCCACTTAGAATCTTCTTTGTAAAACATTCAACTGACATTATAAGTGTATAACAAGTTTTCTAAGTTGTTTATATTGAAAAGAAAATACACAGCAGTAGAGAAACTTATTACGTATCTGACCCTCTCAGTCTTGCAAAAGTTTTGATATCTTGGACCTGACTAACAGTAGACTACGTGATAAGATATGGAAAAATCCAGATAATTTTAATTAATTTCAAATATCAATATTATAGTAAGATAAGTATTACTTATATATATCTGAAACTTTAAAGAAGGGAGCATAAGGAATACGAGTTTGTTTAATGAGCTACAAAAGACCTTAATAAGTGCAGATTTTGACATAAATTTGGTCATTTTAATTTAACCTGTATATTATATATTTGGACTGGAGTGATGGCACAGCAGTTAGGATGTTTGCCTTGCACGCAACCGACCCGGGTTCAATTCCTCCATCCCCCTTGGAGAGCCCGACAAGATACCGAGAACCTGCACAGCAGAGCCTGGCAAGCTACCCATGGCATATTCAATATGCCAAAAACAGTAACAACAAGTCTTACAATGGAGACGTTACAAGTGCCCACTCGAGCAAATCGATGAACAATGAGATGACAATGCTACAGTGCAATATATGTAATGTATGGCATGTTATATTTTATGATCAAAGGTGATTAATATTGTAAAATAATACAGTTTGGAAAGTAAATAAGTAATTGAGAAAGTAAAAAGTCAAACACTCAGTCCTGTATTTTCCCAGTTTAATGAGGCAAAAGGAGGGAAATAATATTAAGATATTGAAATGTGTTGCCTTTGAAAGAAGAGTGAGTCTAATGAATTAAATGAATAAAGTGCATAGTTTATAAGAGACTGATGACTGCTATTAAAGTCAGCTGAGACAATAATAAAGAAGAGGATAGAAAATTGACCATTAGCTATTAGTAAGTCATGATCGCTGACAACATTATCAGGAATGATTTTGGTAAGGAGGTATTGATCAAAATCCTATACAGTTGTTTAAGAAGAAAACTGAGGAAAAGAAATAATGAACAGTAAGTAATTGAGAAATAAAGTCGAACAAATGAGTTTACAAGATGGCAATGGAAAGATAGGCTGCATTTGAGAAAGAGAACAGAGGATTCACTGGTGCTGTAGCTACACAGAAATCATTCCCGGGCACAGAGGCCGCGGGACATAAGAAGACAAATCTAAGTTATGAGTGGAATAAAAGAATTCAAGTGATAATAGATGATAGCATAGAATACATGGAGACAGAGATGAGTAAATAGGTAATGTAATATTAGAGGTTTATAGAAATGCTTGAATTATGAAATAATAAACAAGACTACTTGCTGCAAATAAATATAAGTAGATGCAGTATATTTGTAGCTTGCAGAGAAAGCACAGTGGAATAAATATAAATGCTGTAAGGTAGTTATTTTTACATTCTACAGTCTTGCAAATTATATTCATCTTTGTGGGTTACTACGTTTTCTACAAGATAATTCATATCAATAAAACTAGTAGATATATATGATCTTCTTATGTAATCACTTGATAAGAAAATTGATTGTATATCATCATAATTTAGAAAGGATAAAAAGATCTTTCACTTCCCCTACCAGCTTTCTTTTTAATCTTATTTTATGCCCGAGGAAAAGTATTGCATTGATTTCCCCAAGAAAATTGCTTACACAGAAGTAAGATGACAACACTTCTGGCGTTCCTTAGATCAATGATAACTAATAAACAGTGCCTGTGTCTCTTTGAATTATTTGTTTACAACCCACAGACACATATCAGGGTATCTTTACTGAAATAAAGTAATTTATTGGAAAGCTATGGGATAGTCCATAGAATCAAAGCAAAAGCTACAGTAAGCAATTCTTGAACAAGACTGAAATAAGAGAAACACTATAGGATTTAGAAATCAATAGTCTCTTTATAAAGCAAAGACAGAATGGATTAACCTAAATGAATGACTCTACTCACTCATATCTTTTATAGAAATCATGAAGAGAGTGCAGCACTTGTTCATTCTTGCCCTTAAGGCCATGACAATGCAGCAACGTATTAGTTCAAAGGATGTGAAAGTTCAGAACAATGAAATAAGTAAATGACTTAATTAAAAATGAAATTCAGCTATACCCATTTTTATACATGCCTATTTCACATTATGATAAAGTTATTGAGGATAGATTAATATAATTTATGAAATTTAAAGTTTCAAATATTTTCTTTGTGTCAGAGATCAAGGAATAATCACACTGAAAATTAATCAGCAGCATGTTTGAGAGTGGGAATTGTGATTTGGATCAATAATTAAGGGGTAGCCTTGGGTGTGCTCCATCAAATTCTGTGTATAGGAGGGATTAATGTGTCTTTCAGGAGAGTGATCTACATCCCGAGTTTCTGGGTAGGGATTTTTGCTCTGTTTTGTTTCATTTGTTTATTTTCTTTAAGCTTTTGGATTAGTTGACAGGATTCTTTGCGTAAAATACTGTAACAATGCAATAGACTCTTGTAGCAATGTGGTAGATCAATGTGTTGAATTTAGTTTCTATAATCTATGTAGCCTGCGTCGCTTATGTTCTTTTCTCAGAGGCAATATATTATACTTGGGTGAATGACAATTCACTAAATTTTAAGATAGATGATCTTCATTGCTGTTTTGGAACCACACCGGGTAGTTCTCAGTGATACTTCTGACTCTGTGCCCAGAGATATCTCCTAGCAGGGACAATGGACCATACGGAGTGCTGGAATCAAACCAGCTGTCATGTGCTAAGCAAAGACCCTACCTACTGTACTATTTCTCTAGAACCAATTCACTCAATTTTAAAAATAACTTATCCAAATTGGATATTTTGTTTGCTTCATGTCTCTAATCAAATTCTACATATTGACATTTATTGGATCAATTTTATTATGTTACTTTAGAGCCTACACTAATCCAACTTCCTGAATACACGTTCAAGAACTGTGTTACTGGCAATGAATTTTGAAGATTTATTCCTTTGAAAGTATTTATGACACATAGATTAATAGGATGTAGTGCTTGTGAGAATATATGATGCTATTATTTTCTCATTTCAGTAATAGTAACTTTGTTTTTTGCCACCAATTGAATGGCATCTTTCAAACCTTACAGTACAATATTATTGCTAAATAATATCAATCTGGATTTGTTTCAGATTAAATTGTTTCATTTTAGTATCTCACTAACCGCATCAAGATCACTAAAGTAATATTATGCATGTGTTTTATATAATTGGCAATCACAAACAGTATATCATAGTTTTTTAAGTGATAGTACAGTGGGTAGGGCATTTGCCTTGCGCACGCTGACCCAGGTTCGATTCCTTTTCCCCTCTAAGAGAGCCTGGCAAGCTACCAAGAGTATCTTGCCCGCATGACCGAGCCTGGCAAGCTACTCATGGTGTATTCAATATGTGGAGAACAGTAACAAGAAGTCTCACAATGGAGATGTTACTGGTGCCTGCTTAAGCAAATTGATAAGCAACAGGATGACAGTGACAGTGACAGTGACTCATTTACCAAATATATTAAACTATGTACCAGGAAAGAATAAAATAATAAAAGTGTGAGGGAATAGATAAGACAAAACCAACAGGACAAATATTAAGAAAACAAGCAGAAAAAAACAAAACAATAATCATTTCAGTTGTTGAAAGAAGAAATTGACCAAAAATGGTCAATGATATTAGTTTTTGTAATTTAGGTATCTTGTGAAAGGCAGAAGTTTCTGGGAAAAAATATATATGCATTTACAAACTAATAAAAAAGAAAATCTAAACATTCTGTCAGTCTCCTTCCAATTAATTACTTAAGTTTTATAGAACATTTTCACTTTTACATTTGTTTTATTTAAGTTCTATAGAGCAATTTCACTATATATGGTTTTCTTCAAGTTGCAAGTTTTGGGATCTACTATGCTTTGTGTTTTCTGTGTAATATTTTATCATGTCATTTATTAATAGAAGTATGTACCTCTATTGACATTCAGATATTTTCTATGTATACACTTTTTTCTATATACCTCAGGTTTCTGCATGTTCTTTTACCCTTGTTTTACCTTACTAAATTTTCTCTTTTCACTCTTTGTTCTTTTGTTCCCCCCCATCACTGTTTCTTTCACCTTTTATTTTAAAGAAGCTATGATGGGAGAGAAAGACATCTTTTCAATTCATTCTTCATCCAAGTTGTGACATGTGCCTTCAAATGACACTAGATTGTTGCAGTGAAATAATCTGCCGAGAAAAATGAAAAATCACATTTTCTACTGCTACTGCTTATGATTATGGCATGGACAAAATAATTTTTTGGGAGCTGGTGTATAAAGTAAACTACAGACAGCCAAGGTCATTTTTATTTTGATATCATAGCACAGGCCAGGGAAGACTTTGGTCTTTAGGTTTTTCTTGAAAACGTACTTATTTTAGGGTTCCACCCACTCCTCTTTGATTAATGGTGGCAAAGGTAAATTTACTTCTTCCATTTAAAAGTAAGTGCCTCAGGGTCAATAATTTAATCTCTCCCACTGGACTATTTATAGGTTCAAAATGGTCAAACATTTTCTTGGTGAAAATCAATTGTGTGTGTCCCATAAGCCTCGTTTTTTATTTGTATAAGGACTTCTTGCTGTATAGTTGGATTATTATTTTTCAGTAAAATGATGTTGCTACATACAAGATGTGGACTGTCATATATGATCAAAACGCTTGTCTCAATGACTCATTCTTTGACATGATTTTGTTGATTTTTTTAAATTATTGAAATTTGTATAAAATTATGTAACCCATATCATTAGTAGTAGAATTATCAGGACTCCTGGAGATAAGAGTTTTGAAACTAAAATAGAGATATTTTTCTAAAAGAAAATAATTTTTTTTTACCCATCCAAAGAAAATAATTTCTAATTCATCTCTACCTATTGTTGTCAATTGCTTTTTAAAATATTTTCTGGCTTATTTTTTGAAAACACATCATGCTGTATTAAGACTTTTAATCTAAAACTTAAATATATAATCAAATTACATAATTGCAGTGAATACTCATAAGGTGACTTAGTTTACTCTGTTTCTTTCCTGAAACATACTATATGACTAATATTGTTCACATCTTTCTGGTACTTAAAGGCTGGGAATGTGTTGTTAGTGTACAATAATTTTATCTCAACCTATCCATTATTAGTATAGTTATTGTTAATTATCCTGTTCTTTTTATCTCCCTTATTACTATTGGTATAATTTTAGACTGAAGAAATTTCTCAATTCTTTGAAAGTTTATGCAGTTTTCGAGTTCTGCTTTCTTAAAAAATATATTATCTTTCCTTAAAGCAGCTCAGATAGAGAAGGTGTCTGAGTAAAGGATGCTGGGAGGACCCATTCGGGTTGAAAGATGCGTGCCAAAACTAGGCTATAGACCGAATATGATGGCCACTCAATACCTCTATTGCAAACCACAACACCCAAAAGGAGAGAGGGAACAAATGGGAATGCCCTGCCACAGAGGCGGGCCAGGGTGGAGGGGACCGAGGGTGGTGGGAGGAATGCTGGGACCATTGGTGGTGAAAATGGGCACTGGTGGAGGGATGGACACTAGATCATTGTATGACTGAAACGCAAGCATGAAAGTCTGTAAGCCTGTAACTGTACCTCACGGTGGTTCACTAATTGAAAAATAGAAATTCACAATCGTGCCCCAGAAAATCAAGTACCTCGGAATCAGCTTAACCAAGGAAGTAAAAGACCTCTACAAAGAAAACTACAAAACGCTACTCCATGAAATCAAAGAGGACATGAGGAAATGGAAACATATACCCTGCTCGTGGATAGGGAGAATCAATGTTGTCAAAATGGCAATACTCCCCAAAGCATTATACAGATTCAACGCAATCCCTGTAAGTATACCCATGACATTCTTCAAAGAAATGGATCAAGCAATCCTAAAATTCATATGGAACAACAGACGTCCAAGGATAGCTAAAACAATTCTTGGGAAAAAGACAATGGGAGGTATCACCCTCCCCAACCTCAATCTTTACTACAAAGCAGTAACAATTAAAACAGCATGGTACTGGAACAAAGGCAGAGCCGTAGACCAATGGAACAGGGTGGAATACCCTTACACACAACCTCAAATGTATGATCATCTAATCTTTGATAAGGGAGCAAGAGATGTGAAGTGGAGCAAGGAAAGCCTCTTTAACAAATGGTGCTGGCACAACTGGACAACCACATGCAAAAAAATGGGCGTAGACCTTGACCTGACACCATGCACAAAAGTCAGATCAAAATGCATTAAAGACCTCAACATTAGACCACAAACCATAAGGTACATTGAAGACAAGGTCAGCAAAACCCTCCACGATATTGAAGATAAAGGTATCTTCAAAGGTGACACAGAACTAAGCAATCTAGTAAAAACAGAGATCAACAAATGGGACTACATTAAACTAAAAAGCTTTTGCACCGCAAAAGATACAGTGACCAGAACCCAAAGACTATCTACAGAATGGGAAAGGATATTTACACAATACCCATCAGATAAGGGGTTGATATCAATGGTATATAAAGCACTGGTTGAACTCTACAAGAAGAAAACATCCAACCCCATCAAAAAATGGGGCGAAGAAATGAACAGAAACTTTACCAAAGAAGAAATACGAATGGCCAAAAGGGACATGAAAAAGTGCTCTACATCACTAATCATCAGAGAGATGCAGATCAAAACAACCACACGATACCACCTCACACCACAGAGACTAGCGCACATCCAAAAGAACAAAAGCAACCGCTGTTGGAGAGGATGTGGGGAGAAAGGGACCCTTCTACACTGCTGGTGGGAATGCCGACTGGTTCAGCCCTTCTGGAAAACAATATGGACGATTCTCAAAAAATTAGAAATTGAGCTCCCATTTGACCCAGCAATACCACTGCTGGGAATATATCCCAGAGAGGCAAAAAAGTATAATCGAAATGGCATCTGCACATGTATGTTCATCGCAGCACTGTTTACAATAGCCAGAATCTGGAAAAAACCCGAATGCCCTAGAACGGATGACTGGTTGAGGAAACTTTGGTACATATATACAATGGAATACTATGCAGCTGTTAGAAAAAAGGAGGTCACAAATTTTTTATTTAAGTGGATCGGCATGAAAAGTTTCATGCTAAGTGAAATGAGTCAGAAAGAGAGAGACAGACATAGAAAGATTGCACTCATCTATGACATATAGAATAACAGAGTGGGAGACTAACACCCAAGAATTGTAGAAACAACTACCAGGAGGTTGACACCATGGCTAGGAGGCTGGCCTCACATTCTGGGGAAAGGGCAACTCAGAGAAGGGATCACCAACTATAATGTAGTCGAAGGCCATGTGGGAGAAGGGAGTTGAGGGCTGAATGAGGGCTAGAGACTGAGCACAGTGGCCACTCAACACCTTTATTGCAAACCACAATAGCTAATTAGAGGGAGAGAACAGAAGGGAATGCCCTGCCACAGTGACAGGGTGGGGTGGGGGGGAGATGGGATTGGGGAGGATGGGAGGGATGCTGAGTTTACTGGTGGTGGAATATGGGCACTGGTGAAGGGATGGGTTCCCGAACTTTGTATGGGGGAAGCATAAGCACAGATGTGTATAAATCCGTAACTGTACCCTCATGGTGATTCATTAATTAAAAATAAATAAATTTATTAAAAAAAAATATATATATATTAACTTTCCTTTAAAAAATTCTACTGTACCACTCCCCCACATTACTGGTGTGCCCAACGCTTTTGACCCTTGCTCCCTCCCCCACTGCATACTTTTTTCATTTTTTTTCCTTCCTCCCTCAATCAAGATTATTCTTTAAAAGCAAGTATTGCCATGTTTTGTCTCAACATAAGCAGGTAACTTTGTGACATAATATTTTTTAATTCTTTGGAAATAGAATGTTGTTCTAATTAATATCTTAACTGTAAAAGTAATTGCTTTAACTACTTTTAGTTAAAAGTAGGTTTATGTGTTTTATATAATAAACATTAGACCCCAAAATGTAAAAAAATAGTATACTTTCTAAAAATGATAGACAAATATAGAAAGTTATAATGTCCTTCATAAGGAGTTCTAAAGTTATGCTTTGCCATAAATCTATCTTATTGATTCATATGATCCTCACTTATATTCATTAATTTATTATTTACCATGCACTGCTAAATGTTTAAGCATGTTCTCATTGAATATTTATGCGAATTCAGAAACTATTATCATATCATTAATACTTTTGAAGATGTCCAGAATCCTTCCCATATTCCAACTTCTATCAATCTAGGCCACTTGCATTCAAATCTTTCTTTATTGTTCTCTCTGCTTTTTATTTATGGTCCTTTTCAGCATATTATCAGTCAATGGAGAGATTATTTTATGTAAGATATCAAGGCTCTCATCCAATGTTTCCAATGGTCTATTATTTTTCCAAGGAAATTAGTTATCTCAATCAAATACAAAAACCCAAATATGAAATAAATTCTGTATTTTTTTATGCATGCATCAATTCTACCTCTGTTAAAACCTTGCCTTAAAGAGGAATGGGGAGAGATATTCTAGCAAACAGGGTGTTTTCCTTGCATTGGACTGACACTAGTTTAATCCTGAACATCCTACATAGATTCTCTGAGCATTTCCAGGAGCGATCCCTGGGCATAGAGCCAGAATTTAGCTCTTCATACAACCTAGTGTGGCCTCAAAGCTAATACAACTTGCTATAGGCTATAAATATCCTTGTTGTAATTTTTGGTGAGTCCTCAAAGGGTCTCTGTGTATTCTTACATTCATTAGTACCTCTACCACTATTGTATCCACTGCCTAGAAGATTCATACTAAGATACTTATTTAATTTACTACCTTGTTGTGTGGCCCCCAAAATGAATAAAATAAATAAACAAAGCCAACTAACAGAAAATGCCTATTGTGACTCCCTCATTAAAATGTCAATATCAATAATGTTAATTCTTCCTATCCATGAGCAGGGGGTATGTTTCCATTTTCCTGTGTCCTCTTTTATTTCATGGAGTAGTGTTTTGTAGTTTTCTTTGTAGATGTTCTTTACCTCCTTAGTTAGGCTGATTCCGAGGTACTTGATTTTCTTGGACAAGATTGTCAAAGGATTGCTTTTTTCATGTCACTTTCCTTTGTCTTGGTATTTGATTATAGGAAGGTCATGGATTTTTGGGTATTGATTTTATAGCCTGCGACTTTACTATAACAAGTCTATTATTTCTAGGAGTTTCTTGATAGAGGTTTTCAGATTATCTAGATATATTATCATATCATCTGTGAAAAGTGAGAGCTTGATTTCTTCATTTCTTATCTGGATGCCCTTAATGTGTTTTTCTTGCCTAACTGCTATTGCAAGTACTTCCAGTACTTTATTGAACAGAAGTGGTGAGAGTGGACATCCTTGTCCTGTCCATGATGCTTCTCAAAAAATTAGAAATTGAGCTCCCATTTGACCCAGCAATACCACTCCTAGAATATATCCCAGAGAGGCAAAAAAGTATAGTTGAAATGACATCTGCATTTGTATGTTCACTGCAGCACTGTTTACAATAGCCAGAATTTAGAACAAATTTGAGTGCCTGAGAACAGATGACTGGTTAAAGAAACTTTGTACATCTGCACAATGGAATACTATGCAGCTGTTAGAAAAGAAGAAATCATGACCTTTGCATATAAATGGATCAACATGGAAAGTATCATGCAAAGTGAAATGAGTCAAAAGGAGAGAGACAGACATAGAAAGATTGCACTCATCTGTGGAACATAAAGTAACAGAACGGGAGACTAACACCCTAGAATAGTAGAGATAAGTACCAGGAGGTTGGCTCTACGGTGTCTTCACACAGTGGAGGAAAAGGCAGCTCAGATAGAGAAGGGAACACCAGGTAAAGTGTGGTTCGAGGACCCGCGGGGGATGGGAGATGTGCGCTGAAAGTAGACTATAGAACAAACATGATGGCCATTCAATGCCTCTATTGCAAACCACAACACCAAAAAGGAGAGAGAGAACAAAAGAGAATGCCCTGCCAAGGAGGTGCTGGTGGTGGGGGTGATGGGGTGAAGGGTGGGAGGGATAATGGAATCATTAGTGGTGGAGAATGGGCACTGGTGGAGGGATGGGTACTCGAGCATTGTATGACTGAAACACAAGCACGAAAGTTTGTGAGTCTGTAACTGTACCTCACGGTGATTCACTAATACAAAATTTAAAAAGAAAAATGAAAATGTGAATATTGTAGTCCCATACATTTTCAAATGCAATTTTGTCCTTATTTTTGTCACTAGTACATTAATTTTAAATTTTTCATTTGAATGTATAGCTTTCCAAAAAGTACATGAGCTCAGTAAAAGCAGGGAGTTTGCTTAGCATGTAAAATAGTGTTTTGTATGACTTAGGTACTTTTATGTTTATCAGATAAAATAAACATAGAAATTATATAATTCAAAGAATCTGTGCATTAAGTTTTGACATAGAAATATTATTTTTAAGTCTCAAATAAATATATTACTTTAGTGTTTTTCTGCACATGTTCAAAATAAGGTACAAATGCATGTATATACATACATGCATAAACATGGACATGCATGCATAAACACATATATTTCCATATATGGTCTGGAGAGATAGGGATGGAAAACATAAATGAGTTTTGGGAGTATCCTGTATCAATTTTAAGAAATAAGATTGTCCTAGATATTCATTAAGATTTCCGTGAAACAAATAAATACTACAGTGTATGCTGGGCATTTATAATAAAATGCTTTATATTATCTTTGTTATTTAGAACAATTTTATGAATCTTGATATGTCACATATTCTCACTTGTAGATTGAAAATAATACTAATAATATTCAATAGAATTGGTTGATGATAAGAGTAAAATTACCAAAGTCTGACAAATACATAATTAATATGTCTTAATTGTTAATAAATATGAGCTGGAATGATAGCACAGCGGTTGGGCATTCGCCTTTCACGTGGCCAACCCAAGTTTGATTCCCCCGCCTCTTTTGGAGAGCCCGGCAAGCTACTGAGAGTATCGAGTCCGCGAGGCAGAGCCTGGCAAGCTACCCATGCGTATTGAATATGCCAGTAACAATAAGTCTTTCAATGAGAGACAATTTCTAGAACTTGGAGTAAATTTTTTTTTTTTTTTTTTTGCTTTTTGGGTCACACTCGGCAATGCTCTGGGGTCATTCCTGGCTCATGCACTCAGGAATTACCCCTGGCGGTGCTCAGGGACCATATGGGATACTGGGATTCGAACCCGTGTTGGCCGCATGCAAGGCAAACGCCCTACCCGCTGTGCTATAACTCCAGCATCACTTGGAGTAAATTTTTAATGTATTTTTTTAAACTAACTTTTTCATAGTTTTATGTTGCTTCATTAAAAATCTAGTTTGGTAATCATATACTGAACATGCGTTAGCTTATCTTAGTTCTTAAATAGTAATGAGATAGTATAAAATAGTAGTTTCTTACAAATTGTTTTACTGTATTGTGGATTCACCACCAGGATCTTGCAATTCTACAAGGAAGTGATCATTGACATAGAGAGAGGGGTTTGGCAGGACGATACCATTTGACCAAAACTCTTCAGTGCCACCGTCCAGAACATCATGAGGAGACTAGAATGGGAAGGAATGGGAGTGAAGATAGATGGTCGGCAATTACAACACCTCCGCTTTGCTGATGACATTGCTCTCATATTGCCAAACATTAGCCAAGCGGCACAAATGCTGGCCAACTTCCACATCTAGTGTGGAAAGGTCAGGTTGCAGCTGAACCTCACAAGACAATGCTCATGAAAAACGAACTAGTCCCTGATGCTCCATTTGCGCTCAATGGAACGAACATCTCTGAATGCAGCAGCTATGTGTACCTGGGTCGAGAACTCAATATGAGGAATGACTTGGCACCAGAACTGCACAGGAGAAAGAGAGCAGTGTGGATCGCCTTCAAGAGTGTCAAAGAAGTGGTTAAGAGGACGAAGGATCTCTGGTTCCGGGCACATCTTTTCGATTCCACTGTTCTTCCTGCACTAACATATGCTTCAGAGACCTGGGCCCTACGCAAACAGGATGAGAATGCTATTAGGGTATCCCAAAGAGCTATGCTAGGAGTATCATGCTTCACTCAAGTGAGATAAGGAATCCGGAGTTCCGACCTCCGTCGATGGTCAAGAATCAAGGATGCTGTCTCCTTTGCCAAGGCATCAAAAATCAGATGGGCCGACATGTAATGAGATTCAGAGATGACCGCTGGACTAGAGCTGCTAGTAACTGGATCCACGGGACGTCAAAAGACCTCGTGGCCGCCCACCAACGAGATGGTCAGACTTCTTTGTCAAAACCCTGAATGAACAGTTTGAGGCACTTCCTGTCTTTGGGATGTGTCCCAGTCCCACAAGCCGGAGCCGTGTTAGTTGCTGCTCAGTGTCACCAGGGCTCCATCTGGAGAAGGTGTTGTGGCTGCACCTCCTCCATCTGGATCCCCGGTGTTGTTGGCCCGGTTTTGGGTCCAGAGCATTTCTCCGGCTGTATTGCTCACCAGAATGCCTGGCCTCTTCTCTGTTGAATGTGGCAAGATGGCACCAAGGGTGGGTCGAGGCATGACTTCCAGCAGCCGGGACCACTTGGAGGTTGGGCTGGCACCGCCCCACTCCAGTGCCCCCCCTGAGGCTCGGATGTGTCCCAGTCCCGCAAGCCAGAGCCGTGTTAGTTGCTGCTCAGTGTCGCCAGGGCTCCATCAGAATGCCTGGTCTCTTCTCAGTTCTTATCTTAATTGCCCCTTTGTTCTATGCATTTTATTCTTCAAATGACTAGATGTCCTTCAATTAGTTGATGTCCACAAATATCAAAGTTATTTGTTCACTCAACATATTCTATACAGTTGAATATTAAGTATATTTATAAACACCTCCAGGCAAATCTGAATGTTCATTCGATTGTTAAAAACTTCATTGTAAGGAAACATGAGAAACAAAATTGAATTCTCAAGCCAGCTATATTTCACTTTGGGCAACAGTATCGGAAGCACAACTAATTCATGAATTAGTTATAAAAAATTCTTCCAATTGGCACTTTAAATTGTGTGATGTTGAACTTGCTTTGTAACTTTGCAACTTTCAAATCAGTTGTATGTAGTAGAAAATTTAATGGTGAACAATTGTACGTATTCTCACCAGTGCCCTGATTTTATTCATAATATTTTGGGTGGGGGTTGTGTCATTTGTGAAGGAGATGAGAGCTTACTCCTGGTTCTGTGCTCATGGATCACTCCTTAGGGCTTGGCTCAGGGGACACGAGGTGCCAGGGATTAAACCAAGGTTGGCACCTTGCAACGCAAGTACCCTACCCTCTATACTACCAGTTTACCCTGGATTCATAGTAATTCATATCATTCCTATTATTTTGTGAGAAACCATTGACTTTGTGTGAGATACGTATGAGTAATTTTATAGTTAATGGAGGGCCATTTGAATAGAATAACTCCCCGCACAGCACAATATGTTCTTATAATGTAACTGTGATCGCACACCACAATATGTTCTTATAATGTAACTGTGATTCTTACAGTAAAAATCTGAAGGCCTGTATTTCTTCTTTTGAAACTAACAGGTAGACTTTTCATTGCAGTAGATCCCACATAGTATGAGGATGAGATGATTATATATTATATTATATTATATTATATTATATTATATTATATTATATTATATAGCTGATATATTATATGGGGCACTGACAGGTTTGAAGAACTCATTGTTAATGTAGTTATCTAAGTTTGTGATGAGATTGACATCTTTAAGGCAGGATTCAAACAAAGCTTATGGGAATCTCTATTTGCTACTGGCATGAATCACCAGACATCTGAGAGAACAAAGGTTGCACGCAATTCCTCACAAATTACAGAACTTGAGGCCTCTTTGATATCACTTGTGATAGTATTGAACAGATGGGAGATTTTCTGAATTGCAGATAGAAGTATCTGTAACCATAGTAAGATGATTATTTAAAATGAGACATTTGAGTAATTTGGTACGCACTTGCAAATAAACAGAGCCAATTATGAACTCTGATTATAATCAGAGTTTTCTACCCTAACCCAAACCTAATACTTGCAAAATTAACTTTGACCCTTGAGATTCTTGTTAATGAAGGCTGGATGCATTTTTAGACTAGTATTAATGAGCTGAAATAGCTTGGAGAAGACTGTAGGTTTAAATTTAAAGGATATTAAAAGAAAATGGTGCTAGAAACTAGAATGAAGTACACCCCAGTCACATAATGCCAGCAATTTTGGCAACATTCTTGTCTGGATTAATGTGCAAAATAGAAACATATCTAATTAACTTAACTGTCTTCTTATGGAGATCTCAGTTTAAATTGCTGAAGATGCCACCTGGTCTTTTTTCTCTGTGTTTAAAGAAAATATAAGAGAAAAGGTATGAGTTTAAGAATGAATTGATAAATATTTCAGCAGTCAGAGGTTGTAGAATTCTGAACTGAAAATGCATCTTGTCGCCCGTTTCTCCAGATGGCAAATAATTATCAATTTAAAAACTAGCTTCCAGGCAGATTAAATTCCTGGTAGAGCCACAAAATCTTATAATAGGACCTTGAAATAGTTATGAAGAATCCCCATACAGTCTTTTAGGCAGGCATAAATCCTTGTAAAGATCAAAAGAGTGGCTCACAGGTCTTCCTACTAAGCAAAGAATTTTTTGAAAGTCTTTAGAACTTTATCTCATATCAGTATCCTAAGGATGCCAAACTGATAGGATTTTGATCTTAACATGTCTGAATGTGATTCTTCTAACTGCAAGGTGATTTATAAATTGACATATGGAAAGGTTGTGAAAGGACTCATTTTTTTAGAACATCATGGATACAATCTTGAGTATCTAATTTATTATAAGCAATAGACATGATACCATTGTAGGGAGAATGGTATCATAAACTCACTAATATGTCAGATACAAGCAGAAAAACATAGAGCCAGGCAGAACAAAATGAAAACAAACCGTTTGGACTCTAACCATAAAATTGAAGTTTACCAGAGGAGAAATATGGAGTTGAAAGTGTGATAGGGATCCAGGGAATTGTTGTAGTACTTTAGTGTTAGATCTTATGTGATGATATTGTGTGCATGTCTTTTTATACAAACATTTAATATATAATATATACTATATGATATATATTTAATGCTTTAAACATTTACCTTATATATAATATTTATCATATACACACACATGTCTGCATGCATGCACACACACACATATATATGTATATTTATATTACCTCATTTTTTAAAAGAAAATTAGCAGAAATAGAGCCAGAGTAGAGCTGGTTGGGTGATTGTCTTGCATGCAGCTGACCCTGATTGGATTCTCAGTACACACACAGTCCCTCAAGCTCTGAAAAGAACAACTCCTAAGCGCAGAGCTGGACATTAGCCCTCAGCATTGCTGGGTGTGGCCCCCAAACAAGCAAACAAGCAAACAAAAAGTGGGGAAAAAATCAAAAATAGTATGAAGACATTTACATTAGCTTTTACTCAAGAGAAAAGGAAGAGATGAAATAATATTTTGATCCTGAAAATTATATAAACACAAAATATGCTAAGAAAAATGATCTGGAAGCACAGAAGCACAGGTACTACTTCCTGTTAAAATAGAAAGATAATTCAAATTGTGAGAAAGAAGGTTAGAAGGAGCAATTCTGAGATACTGCAACAGGGTCTAACTCAAAATTATAATATATGCTGAAATTTATTCAGGATTATTATAGAAATGTAACTTCTATATTCTTCCTAGTGTTCCATATTTAAACTCGGAGCATTTGTAACAGTGGTCCAGCCTCACAGTTGAATGTCAAGCATTTGGCAGAGTAGAAAAATACCATTTCTCTTCAGTTTACACATTGTGATGAACACAAAACAATAACGGCCACCATAATACCTCCCATGTGCATGGTCTGATTACAGAATGGTATTAGTGCTCTTTTTATAAAAAAAGACACTATAGCACTGTCGTCCCATTGTTCATTGATTTGCTCAAGCTGGCACCAGTAACGTCTCCATTGTTATTGGAGACGTTATTATCTATAACATCTATAACGTTGTTATCTATAACAATAATAGACTTGTTACTGTTTTTGGCATATCGAATATGCCATGGGTAGATTGCCATGCTGTGTCAGGATGGCCGAATGGTCTAAGGCAGCATACTTATGTCTCTATAAAGAAATAAAATCTAAATTACCCACCAATATGTCTATGAAGACTTTGTACCATGACTAAAGTCAACCCCCACGTGATTTTCTCTAATGGTAGTCATAAAAGTCAACAATGTTTACCTCTAACCTGACTTACTTTGGACACTAGAATTTTAGCCAGCACTAACAAATAGAGATGAATTAAAAGTTATATGCTCTCACACTGTGCTATCATTTTCTCTCTCTTTTTATATACACAAACACACACACATATATATACACACATATATATAGCTATGTCTTAACATGTATTGAGTTCCAGCCTTTGCATAGTCAGAGGAGAAACACGAAAAAGAAACTGCAGTGTGAATCGCATCCAGAATCTCATAGCAAGATTGTTTGAAAGACAATTTAGTATAATCAATTTAAGAATATTCTTTTACACATAAATAAATAATAATTCCAAATTGCAAAGAAAACACTGCATATGAGTTAATATTTTCCCAGAAATGAAGGTGGAAAAATACAACTACCTATAAGAAGCATTAAATGATGAACATTTCAAGTACATAGTTATCCTTAAAGATAACTTCTTCATGGTAATATAAAATATTTGTACAGGTGATTAAAAGCCATTATTGTAGAAAATGCTGCAGGGGAACAATGATTTGCATCATCATATTTGTTCTTATAATACATGTAAATTAATATTAACCAGTAGAAATAGAAATAGGATATTTAAAATTAAACTAATAAACTGTTAAGAGACCTGTGATATTATTCAAGTGATATAACACATGAATAACCTCCATGAGGCTGATAATGCATGGCTATGGATGACACATAATCATCAGGATGCTGAGCTATATCTGACCCTAACCTGTGAGCACTAACGGGAATGTCCCTACACACCCATAGAAAAAAAGGACAAAATTGAGAAAACAATTAACTTTGTAAATGACTACAAAATATATAATATATTAAACACATAATATTTATCCCATTTGAAAATAGAACATGCAATTCTAGCAACACAATTTCAGTTCATGGGGAATGATCCTGAAAAACTTACAAATCTGTATAAATAAACAGAGAACATTAAACATTGATTCTGGAGAACTATGAAAAATAAAATAGGAATATCAGAGCCTGGCATGCTACGCAAGGCATATTTGATATGCCAAAACAGTAACAACAAGTCTCACAATGGAGATGTTACTGGTGCCCGCCCAAGCAAATAGAAAACAATGGGACGACAGTGCTACAGTGCTACAATACTAACTTTATGTTAGTCTATTTTATCTTTCAAATGGGAAAGCTAAATTTCAAAATCAACTTAAAAATTAATATCTGTGTTGGATATTGTCAATTTATATTGTTCCCCAAATCTCCTTTCTAGAAGATCTACGTCATTTCAGAATCTAAATTTTAGTACCCTGCAGTGCTTAGAATTCAGATTCCATTATTTCTGTGTCTCTGCTCATTACTTGATCTCCCATAGTAATAAAGATTTGATTATCTGCCAATACTAACCATACCTGCAGAGAAACTCTAGCCCAGTGCTCTTCCCAAATTTGAGATACCTGGATCCAGATATCTATTTTCATCTTCATATGGATGGTAAATCTCAATTCAAATCCAAATATCACCAACTGATACTCTACTCATAAACAACAAAAAGCCATATCCCACTAACCTCTGGTGTTTTTCCCTCATATCAGATGGTGACATAAAGCACTGGTTTTGTCTCAGAAGAAAATCATTGAAGTCATCAATTTTTTTTCTTTTATTTTTCACATGTCATTTTGACTCAAGCAGGTAGATGGGGAAAGGTCACCACCCACCATGGCAATGGAATTCCTGAAAAATAATGAAACCAACAAGTCCTAAGGCAATTAGGACCCACTTTGTGGAAACAGCAATTATGACTTGATAAGTCCTTTACCTGAGCCAGCACAGACCACAGACGGCTGAATCACACTCACCATGAGCCCTCACCCTGAAGCTCCATGTGGAACAAAGGAACAGGAATATCAAAGAAGACCATTATGTACTCCCAACTCTACCCCCTTGGCAACCCCACTAGCAACAGACTCTTAGCTAAGTAGAATGTCCCACAGAGGGCAGCTTAGGGAAAACCCTATAAAAGACATCTTGAACAACAGAAGTATGAGCATAAACTGCCCTAGCCCATGTGCTGCTTGTAGCCTTGGTGTTGTAGTCAAGTGCATGTGTTTCCTGAGTACATGTGTCACCTGCATCTCCTCTCCTGAGATGTGTATTTCCTTCCTTGCATATCTAATGTTGGGCCATGTTCTGGGACCTTCTTTGTTCTATCTTGGATGGGTGTACTAGTTCTGTTCTCTGTCTCTGTCTCTGTTTCTATCTCTGTCTCTGTTTCTGTCTCTGCCTCTGTCTCTGTCTCTGTCTCTCTTTCTCTCTCTCTCTCTCTGTCTTGTATCAGATATTAGATGTGGAAATTGAACTAGTAGAAGGAATATAAGAAATAGTAATATGGTTGGTTTTGCTGATAGTTTACTAAAGAGAACTGGATACTTCTCCATCTCCAATTTATTTGCTTCCTGAGAAATACTAATGAGATGATAATGAGATGACTTTGTCAAAGCAGATAATGGAAACATCTAGAGCTGTCAGAGAAAAATCTCATGAATGTGAGTCTTTAGACAATGTTCCAAAGTGTTTTATACTATCTAGCTCTAGAAAACTAAGTGAAAGAGAATTTAAATATGATAGTAAGGGTAATATTATTATGAGATTGTGTGAGGATAATTAATTTAATTTTAAGTCTCAATGAATTCATTCCATATTTTCTTTCTGAATCAAAGAGCATGCCATTTAAAACATTTTTAATTTTACTGTATGTTATCACTTATGGTAATTGTAATTTGTTTAATCATTGCTTTCTATTGGGTTTGCTGTCTATGGGATCAGTTCATTATTTGATCAGAATTCATTAGCTGTAATATTATTACTTGCCATATCATAAACTTTCAGAAACCCCAAAATCTAAATACTATATTAATATGTTTGCTTTAATATATAACTATCTTGTTCTATTGGTTAAACATTAATGACCTATGATATACAGACTTCAGTAACAGATATTTCTTTGATAATAAATGATTTTAGTGAGTAAATCTTAAAAACAGACATATTTAAAAAAAAACAGACATATTGACTACCTGAACAAGATGGAAAACATCCAAAAACATGAGAAAGCAGGAAATTTTTATTGAAACATTTTCCTTATTTATGAATACTCCTTTGATTGGCTTATCTAACAACAAAAGGGGGGTGGATGATATGATAAAGTAATAGACTTGTGTTGTGTACATACCAAATTACTTTTACAGAATAAAAAGTAAAATATCCAACCGTTAAATATTCTATTAAAAGACCATGTTTTCCCTCACAGCATAATTCACTCAGACATCTCATACATAAGAAATAATATTGAACATTGGTTTATTTTATGAATTATTAAATTAGAGAGGCATAAGACACAATTAAAATTATAGAGCTGAATATTTTTAAACCATGTTGTTCTAATTATGCAATTACTAAAATGTTTAAATCTATAATCAGAGACAATGCTTTAGTGTTCATATTGAATTGATATTCAGATGTCTGACTTGAATCTTTTTTATTTCTTTCAAACAACACTATTTTTGTTGCCACATTCTAAAGTATTAATTAAAAACATTCATGTTACCTCAAAGATTTTTTAGAAAAGAATAATGATAATGAAAATTCATGTTACTAATCATCACATTTTGTGTTCTAGAAAACTTTCAGCTCTAGTGCTTGCACATCAACTTTGACTATTGATTATCATCAAGTTTATAAAGTTAAGGTAATTCTAATAAAAATTAGAAAGTTAAAGTTAAGGAAAAATGATAGAAATGATCAGAATTAATTATTCATTAGTAAAAATGATATTTAGTATTATATACTACTGATTATCATGTTCTATTACTAATATATTGTATTTTATCCTATTAGCATCAGTATTAAACAAGCAGAAGCACTTTAATATGACACTTGAGTTCAAGATCTGCTGCTCATATTTTTGAAAATATTTGAGATAAAGTTTCAATAAGGAAATAATTGAAAATATCTTAAAAATTTAGCTACACTATTGTAGCATTATCACAAGTTCACTATCACTGTCACTGTCATCCCGTTGCTCATTGATTGGCTCAAGCGGGCACCAGTAATGTCTCCATTGTGAGACTTGTTGTTACTGTTTCTGTGGCACAATGGATTATCACAAGTTTCTGAAAAAAATGTAATCAGAGTGCTAGGAAAGCATAATTAAAAGAAAAGAGCTTCCCTGAAATGAGAAAGTTTATCACAAAGGAAGAAGTGAGGGGAAAACTATTTTATTATCAAATATGCATTAACAAACAATGAGTTATATAACACAGGGGCTGCATTAATACAGTACATGGAAGAGAAAAAAAACATTATGCATATCCAAGTAGATACAACATGATGCAAACCTACTGTCAGAATAAACTAGTTCTCAACTATAAAAAGTGACAGTTGTCACTCACAGTTTACAGTAAAGTCTGCATTTGTGCATAGTAGCCATCTATGAAAGCAAATTGTCCTCATTAAAAGATTGACAAAAAATTAAATTCATGTATTTTTAGGACAGAGATCACTTTGCAAGTTGGAATAAAACACCTGAAGAAATTAGCCTCTTTCTTTGAGGAGATAGCTACTCTAATTTCTTTGATGATTACATATCAAAAACAGGTTCCCATGTACACAAGAATGGTATTTTTAGATTGTGAAGTAGACAATAGGGTCAATTAACTTTTATTTATTTATAGCACTGTATCACTGTCATCCTGTTGTTCGTTGATTTACTCAAGAGGGCACCAGTAACATCTCTATTCCTCTCGGTCCTCAGATTTTAGCAGCCTCTCCTTACTCATCTTTCCCAATGATTGGAAGCTCTTTCAGGGTCAGGGGAATGAAACCTATCGTTACTGTATTTGGCATATCGAATAGGTTACAGGTAGCTTGCCAGGCTCTGCCTGTGCAGGCAGTATACTCTCGGTAGCTTGCCGGGCTCTCTGATAGGTATGTATATATCTGTTACTGTATTTGGGATATGAATAAATCATGGGGAGCTTGCCAGGCTCTCCTCTGCAGGCAATAAAGTCTCAGTAGCTTGTAAGATTCTCCAAGAGGGAGAACTAGGCTATCAGATGTCAAGCTTCCAGGAGCTTGGTTTTATAGTCTCTGGATGTTGGCCATTGATGGTATTACATGGCGCCAGGGGCAATTTCTAGGTGTGACTTCTTAGCTACTGATAAATGGGGAATCTGGGTGGAAAAGGCCCAGTCCCAATCCGAGCAGTCTTGGAGATCTCATCCCCAGGTCCCACACGCCTTGGTTCCTTATTATTTGGGATACTTATTTTTGGTCATTATTATTTTTGTCTTGACAGTCCACACCTGGCAGTGCTTGGGGCTTAGTCCTGAATGTGTGCTAAGGGATCACTCCTGGTGGTGCTCTTCCAACCATATGTGATGCTGGGGACTGAATCCAGCTTAGCCATATTCAAGATAAGTGTTTTACTTATCATTGCTTATTATACCATTGCTCCAGCCTTATAATTCACTTTTTAAAGGACTTACAGACATTTGAAAAATATTATAAACTTTTTAAAGTGAATGGTTAGTATGAGGCCATTCTCCTATTTACCAATGATAATTTTTTCTTTCACTCTTAAAATTTGAATTTTACACTTGGAGAAACAGTGAGACAAAGTCATTTGGAGCTCATGAAAGTTTAAAGTCCTATTAATTATGAAAACTCTATAGTCTTGCAACATTAGATTAAAGCAGTGCAACTATTAACAATGTACTTTGTATTTTGGTCCTCACTACGTCTGTTTCTATCTTTCTCAAGATCTCACTCTTGCACCTTCTAAAATTAATCTTCAGAAATGATTCAGCAGTACTGAATGCTGAATGATTCTCATTGATAAAGTAGCTTTGTTATGTTAACTACATTCACCTGTTTAAACACATTTAATGTTTTCCTCTGATTTTAGTTTTGATGAACTTTTTGAAAAATATCAGGTCATAGATTGATAGCTGATTTTTGGTGGGAAGGACACAGCTGATAGTTCTCAGGATTTCCTCTAGGATCACTCATACCAGTACTCTGGAGAACATGCAGAGTGCTGGGAATTAAACCCTGATCTGTCATATGCTAGATAAGAGCCCTGCCCATAGTACTGTCTCTCTGTCCCCTCGGTAGTTTGTTAGCAAGAATATGCTTAATCTAATAAAAATCCACAATTTTTTTCCATATTGGCTGTACAATTTTGCATTCAAATCTGCAATGAATGCATTTCTTATTGTTTCACATATTCTCATGTCCCAGATTCGGATTTTAGTCATTCTAATGGATGCAAGTTGAAGTTATGTTTCTCAACTAAGACACAATCCTGGGTATTTTAAAGAAAAATAAGGATTTAAAAGTGACATTTGGGAAATTTTTCTGATCAGTTGATTAATCACAGGATAGTTAACTCAGAAAATTTTGAGAAAGAGAGAAGACTTTTGTATTACAAACTATGATTTGATTTTTTTGTGTGTGTTTGGTATTAGGAGTCTGGCAGGTCTTTGATGAGCTTAAATTTGGTTAAATAAGTACTGTGAGCAAGAAATTGGGGAATTCAATGTTTGAGTTGTTTTATTATAAATGGGACAATGTAGCATAATAGTTTAGGGAAAGATAAGAAGTTGAGTTCAAAATTTAGAAAAGTATTTATATTTTCTTTCTTTACATTTATATATTTTTTCATTGTCACTTGTAATCATTGAATAGATTCTGGATAACTTAAGGTGGTGATTTAAGGTGGTGATTAAGAAATAAAATAAACTACTTAAGGTACCTACATGGAAATCTATAGAACATTACACATTATGCCAAGCATTTCAATCATAATTAAATATATTATTTTCCTAACATGAATATTTCTAACTCCAAAAATAATCTTTGTTCCCAAAATGACCTAATTGTTCAACTGTACAATTTTAATATTACAAAGTATCTGTGGACATTTTGGTTATTGATTTTTTTAAATTAAAATATGTATGGGCCCTATTTTTCCATAGATGTAAATTAAAAGTTCCCTGACATTATATCATTTTCCTTTTTCTCTTTTGACATTCTAAAGTTTTGTGAAACATATTTGTTTCTAAGTGACTACCTATTTATATATGAGGTTAGTTAAGAATGTCAATATTAGTATATAAGGGACAGACATGATGGTCTCTCACTATCTGTGTTGCAAACCAGAATACTTACTAAGTAGAGAGAGAGTAAGAAGGAAATTGTCTGCCGTAGGGGCAGGGACAGGGTTGGGAGTTTGGGTGGAGAGGGATATTGGGAACATCGGTGTTGGAAAATGTACACTGGTAGAGGGACAGGTTTTCGATCATTGCATGACTGAAACTCCAAGATGAAAGTTTTGTAATTGTAGCTCATGATTCAATAAAAAATAAATAAACAAAAGCATTTAAACTTTTCCAAAAGAATATATAATATTTTCTCATTAGTTCTATTTTTTATTAATTTGTATTTTTAAGTGTAGCATCTCAATTTATTATGAAAAAATGATTATCAATATTGTCTGCCTCATTTCCTTAATATGAAAAATGAAGTTAATTGTGGAATAAATCATATCATGAGAACCAAATACTCTTAATTATAAGCAGTTCATTAAAAGATCTCCCTATCTTATCACTAATAATGGGAACAGTACTGTAATTTGAAATAGAGCCTGTAATTGACAAGTACTGATCATATGACCATTCTAAATGAGGTGAGGCTCAGCATAATTCCTGGGCAGCATGCAGACCAAATTATTGGAAATAAAAATCCCTATTGCTTAATTCTGGAGGGTTGTTTATTTTGTGTACTGTTTCTGACTAGGTTAACTACACTGCAAGAATCTATTCTTGTCCACTGAGTCTGAATTGCTGGTCCCTCAAAATAATTAAATTTGGATAATGTTTAGTTTGATTTTTAAAATAGAAGTATAGAAATTTATGATAAATATTTATTCTATTCTCATTCCGATTTGCTGTTAAAACAGTTAATCATATGAACAAAAGGCATCTATAGATATAATGTGGTCTGCAAGACAAAATATTTCTAGAGAATGCTGAGTGCATATCCCCCATAAAAAGAGCATATCACTATGAAACTCATCATTGAACCTGAGTACAATAAAGTACAGTAAAATATTGAAATCATGTATTAGTATTCATTCTGAAAGCCTTATATTTTAGAACAAAAACAAAACTCAAGTAGAAAAACAAAGGAATAATCTTCATAATGAGCAAAACATTTATTTTCATAAATATCTTTTAATATTTACCTAAGTATGACAAATATGTAGCAATGAAAATGTTTGTGCCATTCTTTATTTCTGCAAACTCTTCTATAAGCATTATTGCTCACAAATGTAGATGGCATTGGTATTGAATGTTAAATCAGCTTCAGTATTTGAGAGTTAAGAGTTTCTTTCCCTAAAAATAATACCGGTGACTCATCAGTGTTCCATGGTTTATTCCTTCTTAATTACAATATTATTTGGGAGAGTAAGCTTATAAATTTATTTTTAAAAACTGGTCATTCAGACACTACATTCTGGGCTGGTAACAGACCCAGTGTTTTTCAAGGTAGAGGGTACTCTGACAGGACTAGCTGTATAAAATCCATTCTCAATCAAGTGTTGTCAAGAGTCTCACAGGAGCCACCAAAAGCATCCTGTGAGTCAAAGAGAGTGGATTAAACACTGCGCCAGATGGACATCAGCCAAGGCCCAGTGGTGTGTGCATATTCCAGGAAAGGAGAGCTTGTTGTTTCAGACAGTCCATGTACTGCCTAAGATATTTTCCAAAAGTGAACACTATTGATACGTACAGCTATTTATTTTAAAGATAATAAAGTGTATTTCAAATTCTGTCAAATGATGATTTAAATTCAGTTAAACAGAGATTTAAAGCTTATCTGTTCTACACACACTGAAATGGATTCAGCAAATGCCACTGCTAATAACAGTAAAGGCATATAGGTGTGCTAAAATTTAGGGTTATACTGACATTGCATGGTTCTAAGCCAGAAATTCTACTATCAGTAGGTTACCAAGGACTGCTCTGTGTTTCTTTGATATTTATTTTAGCCTTGTCTATTGTTCTCTATGCCAATTCTTTGATGAAAATTCCCATTCCCCAAGCTATCGAATAAAATACTTACCCTTTAAAAGTCAGATATATTTTCACAAGTAACATAGAAGAAAATAGTTAGCATTTTTATTTTATAATTGCTTTTTAAACTTTTCATTTTTCATAATTCAGTGTGTGTCAAATATAAACATACTGTTAAAATGTTTTAAAAATAATATCTATTTTATACCAACTATATGATGTTATTTCCCACATCATAATTGAATGACTTCTATACATAGATACATGTAGATATATCTACATGTATGTAAATGCATATTTATATAAATGCATTAGTTAGATAAATGCATACATACATAGATACATATAAATACACAATAAACTTTCGGGGTGGCTTCTAATCACCTTTACAGGTGTTCTCAGTCTACCAAATGTAAATTTTTTGTCAACTGGCATGTTGTAACTATCTGCACACTGACAAACATGCACCTGCCTGAGTCTCTGGTAGAGACAGCTGCAGCCTTAGATTGATCCCCATGAGGTTGAACGAGTGCCCCAGAGGTTGTTGAGCAGCTGGCAGAGCAGTACCTTACCATGGAGGGTCTGTGCCACTTTGAACACCTGCATAGAGTCCCAGGTCACCCGCTGGTTGGCTGACAGCACCCACAGTGGATGAGCCACTGAACGCACCACTGCCATGTCTCTATGTCCCACGATACTCCAACATGCCCTGGCCGGGGCAATTGGTGACACTGTGGCCACTGTCACGGTTTCTCCATGCCCAGCTGACACCATTCTCTCTGAATCTTGCAAAACAGCCACAATTTCCATCAGGAATCATGCGTAATGTTCCAGCAAGGATCACGCATAGAGTTACTTGCCTGTTGTCTAAGGCAAGATGTTGAGCCGGATTCAGGAGAGTGTGAAGGGTTCAGATGGCATTAGCACCATCTGGCCTACAATCAAATATGGTTTGCTAATTAGGGAAAATGAGCAGGGAGCGTCTTATGATGTTTAGGAATATGTTCACTCACGCGTGAGGCTCGCCCAAAGCGTGTAGAAAGTGGCCTGGAATGTGGAGGCGGTTGGGTTGTGGAGGTGGGCTGGCAGGGCTGAGTCCCATCGAGTGGGGAGGGTTCTCACCTGTCCCCTCTGGGGCACTCCTAGTACGCTGTATCGCTGTACCACTGTCATCCCATTGCTCATTGATTTGCTCGAGTGGGCACCAGTAATGTCTTCAGTGTGAGACTTGTTGCTACTGTTTTTGGTATATCGTATACACCACGGTAGCTTGCCAGGCTCTGCCATGTGGGTGGGATACTCTCAGTAGCTTGCCAGGCTCTCCGAGAGGGGAAGAGGAGCCGAAACCCTGTGGACCGCATGCAAGGCAAACACCCCACGTGCCGGGCTTGCTGGAACGATAGCCCTGAGTGTGTAACACATAAATAAATTGTGTGGTATTACATGTAAGATTAACCTGCACCATTGCAATAGAATATTTGCCAGCCATGAATTATTTGATAAATGTGAAATGAGAAGAAAAATATCCAGAATCAAAATAGAATTTCAGATCATTATACTTTAATCCTAATGTTACATAATCTCCCCAGCCTCAGAAATTCAATTTTTACTCATTTCTGTATGAAAAGTAAGCATATATAGTATATCCATTAAAAATCAATATTTTAAAAGCATTTCCATATTTTTAAGAATACATTAGAGGTTCATTTTGTTTTAAAAGGAAAGCTTTCATATAGAAAGCTGGTACTATGAAAATACTTTTTTTTTTGGTTTTTGGGTCACACCTGGGATGCACAGGGGTTACTCCTGGCTCTTCACTCAGGAATTACCCCTGGCGGTGCTCAGGGGACCATATGGGATGCTGGGATTAGAACCCGGGTCGGCCGCGTGCAAGGCAAACGCCCTACCTGCTGTGCTATTGCTCCAGTCCCGAAAATACTTTTAAATTTTCAATATCAGAAAAATGTTTTATTTTTTTCCTTTGGGCTTTACTATAACTGTTATCCATGTATATTGTAATGAATCTTTTAATGAATTAACACCCTAGTTTGGTTTTGGCTTCTAGAACCAAATTTTCAGTTCATCTCTAATAGCAGAAGCATTTGGTGGCCAAATCCTTCCCCACCTCTTCTATAGTCCTAGTTTTTCTTGTACATCTGGAAATTCTCTTTCTGAGATTTTATTGATATTATTCTATTAGAAAGTGACTTTTCCAATAACTGCAATGTCCCTTGTAGATAGGCTAAACACTGGCAATGATAAGTTAAGGGAACAGTGTACGCGTTACTACCAAAAGCAGGACAAGGTTTAGCTGATTAGTAGCCAGTCAGAGCTACTATTCTCTTTGCCCAACTTCAAGAAGCTGGACTCATTTTGACAGCTCAGCTGTGTTAACTCAGGGAAAGTGAAACCCTGTTCATACCATAATTTCTGGATGTCCCTTCCAGGTTTCTGTTGAGTTTATAAGATGTAATGTGTCTCTATTCTGCAGGAAGATGTCAAGACTAAATGAATGGCACCACTGATTACTGTGCTTCTTGGTCAACTCAACATTTTAAGGTTCTGGCAACATCAGTCTCCTTGTTTATTTCTCTCTCCATTAATCTTGTGCCTTTCCTTCTCACCGATGGAGTTTCTTTTCCACCTTAAAGTGTTTTCTAACTATAAACGTCGAGTATTCTGATGCCCCAATATCAGCTTTTGAAACTGCTCTCTTATCATTCCCTTGAAATTTTTTTCTATTATTTCACTTAATTGCTCTTAAGATAAACCATTATTCTCTCATTCTCACAGGAATCACACTGGGCTTAGAATTCCTCTATTTCTTCTTTCCAAACCAATTCCCCTCAGCCATTTGAAAAATTTGCTTTTCTGTGATTACTGTGTCATCTTGATAGTTTTTGTTTCATAGCTGTTCAATGGGTAATATGTATATCATCTTCAATCATATAATATCATCTTCTTATAAGTCTATCAGATGGCCTCATGTTCTAGATAAAAATATCATCGTCCAGACCAGAGCAATAGTCCAGCAGGCAGGGCACTGATAGTCAACGTGGATTAGAATTCCACAACTGCACAGGGTCCCCTGAGCTTATCAGTTCCCGCTCACCCACCCCAAACAGAGGCAGAATATAGAAGGGGCTTGGTGGCCCCGGACAGCTCAGATACAGGCTGGAAACTAAAGAAAGCTGAAATGTCAGTGAACCACTGGAGTACAGTCCAAAAGAGGCTGAGCAACAAATAAGGGAGGTCCTACACTAGACGGGTCATCTTGAGAGACAGGAGTGATGTCGTACATGGGTAAAAGAGAAACCTGGATATTTGGGGAGGGACTCAGGCTCATCACTTGAACTACGTAATAAACTCTAACTTAAAAATAAATACATACTGTTTCATTTGGGGCAACCCAGTGGGAGGTGGGTGAATTTCTCTTCATGCCCCAACTGAACCATTCCTGGCTGCCGAAAAACCCCAGAACTCAACTAATGCCATGCTCATGGCCACTCTCCACATCTCAGACAAGCCTCATCTATGAGTGAATCTATTCCTGGACATCTCATACTTACACCACCAATATACCAAGAGTAGAACACCACACTTAATGGGGTTTCAAGTAGATGGCAACCAATCTTCTTAGGGTAAAATATAGTCACTGTCATCCTGTTGCTCATCGATTTGTTCGAGCAGGCACCAGTAACGTCTCTTATTGAGAGACTTATTGTTACTGTTTTTGGCATATCCAGTACGCCACGGGTAGCTTGCCAGGCTTTGCCGTGCAGGCGCAATACTCTCGATAGCTTGCCGGGCTCTCCGAGAGGGGCGGAGGAATTGAACACGGGTCGGCCCCGTGAAAGGTGACTGCCCTACCACTGTGCTATCCCTTAAGCCCAGGGGGAAATATATATATATATATATACATATACATGTATATATATGTACATATAAATCTATGCACACAAGTTTCAACTTTTAGCAACATGTTAGTAATATTTATAGAAGGGCTTAATAGCTCATCGATAAAATACAGAAATCTTCACACACTGCCTCTAAGAAACCCTTTTGGATCATTTTTAGTGGATTATTAAAAACAAGCAATACAAAATAAATTATTTTTATTCTGCTTTGGGGGCAGCATTTAGGGTACAGGATGGAAGCATTTGAAATATGTTGGTTGGAAGGTGTAATGGTGGTGGAACTAGTGTTTGAATATTATACATAATCAAATAATGTGAAATATAAAATTAGATACAATCTGTAACTGAAAATATTTTTGCACTGGATGTATTTGATAAATGAATATATTTCTAACATATTTGACTCAAAATGAAACTTATATGTTCTTCAACAATTACAGAATTTTAAAATGATTATAATTGGCAACAGAAACACTTTAGAATGTAAAATAAAATGGGCTGTGTGATCTTATTAAGTTTATACTATATTTTAACATTATAACTATTTCTGGGTTGCATCAGTATAAACAAATGTGTGTATATACAATGTCATAGGAAAAAGGGTTAGAATGACTAGATATGAAAGAAGGACTTTATTGGCATGAAAGAAGTATATGTTGAGAAGGAGATACACAGCAAAAGTTTCCAAGACAGGAAGTAATGGTTCGGTTTTATGCCAAGAAGAGCAAGGTTGGCATTAGAAATGATACACATTCTACTAGTTTTTTGTGAAATCTATGCATATTCATGAGAGGAAAGGTGAGCATACACAGTTGAGATATAAACTGACATTTTTTATCCTTTCATAAAAATGTTGTTGGTTAAATAAACACACCCAAATATGTTATTAAAGGGCATGCATGTGTCTAGTATGTCTTGGGAAATCTCTAGTAATTAAAATTTAATTGGATGAAAAACATGCCACCGTGATTAGAAATATTTGTGTTTAGCTAAGTACTAGAATCTAGGGTAAGACTGTAAAGACTATAAGATCATTAAATAATACTCAGACCATTATAGTGAAATATTGAGAACTGTTTGAGAATGTCAGAAACCAAATACTGTTTTTAAGAGCATATTCTATAACCTACCCATAATTCCCAGACACTTTATGCATTTTGTTGTTGTTGTTGATATCAAAGTTAATTGTTTTACTTAATCTGGAGTCAGGACATCTGTTATGCCACTTAGTTCTATTGATTGTAATATAAATTTCACAGCCTGAGTTATCTAAGTAATTATTGGAGAGCATCATAATTAACAGAATATAAGAAATAGACAGCTTTCCCTCTTACCATTATTTCCAGAAGCTCTGGACAGACTGCTGTTTGACCTTCTTAAGTGAGCAGCTTGCTTTCAACACCCACAACCCATGTACATACATGATCACTTGGCTGTCAATACTTGTAACCATCTGTTATCGTGGCAACATGCCTGCTCTCAAAATGGTATTCCAGTTTAGACCACAGCTGCCAACAAAATAAATTGGCAGCCTAAATTTCTGAAAATGCTTCCTCTTGTTCTCCAGAAAGTGAGGCCACATTAACAGCCACATGGCTTCTTACCTCCGTGCCACCTGTTCATTATTGTAGGCCAAAAATATCCAGGCGAAAGGGCCAATGGTGAAAACCTGAGAGATGACAGGGCAACAAAGCGATATTGTAGATATGCTGTACGTTTTTTGAAAAAGTGAATAGATTCATTGAAAAAGTATTGTAAATCTGGGTATAAAATATGTTGTACAGGGTTTTCAGTTTAAGATTATCTTTGTTTCAATTAGTGAGTGACTAGCAAAATCTGTATAAAATCACTAGACTCACGGAAATGCTGCTGCTTTTACACATTGGTCCTGATTTGTGTCTCTATATCTATGTCCACCGTATTTCTGTGGCAGAATTTCAAAGAATCTGGAAAAACGATATATTGAGACAGAAGCAGCAAGATAAAAGTGTAGTGATTCTGGTCTAATTTAGCTTTGTGAAAGAGATTAGGTCATCTCATACCGCCAATTCTTTCTTTAGTTTCTTTTTGTTATTTGTTTTAATTTGGGGGTCATACCTGGAGGTACTGAGGTTTACTCATAGCTCTGTGCTCAGGAGTCACTCCGTGGAGTGCTCAGGCACCATACACATTGCCAGAAATAGAACTAGGATCCGATACCTGGAAGATAAACATTTTAACCCCTGTGCTATTTCTCAGGCTTGACTCTCAATTTCTCCTCTTCATACTAGTCAAGGTCAAAATAATAACGGGTAGCCTGCTGTGTGTGAAACATTGTTGTTTGCTTTTGAGTCACACTCAGGGGTCTCAGGAATTACTCCTGGCTCTGTGCTCAGAAATCACTCTTGGTAGTGCTGGAGGGCCTAATTGGGTGCTAGAAATTGAGCTCTATCTGCAATCATCAACCCAGGACCCTGAAATGTATATTACAGGTTTTTGCATAGCTAGAGACAAAAAAATATCAAAAATTAACAAATGAAAAAAAAGTGAACAAATGAACACAATCTAAATTCTGAAGGTAGTTACTTCATACCTCTTGGGTAAAAATTGTCAATTTTAATTTTAACTTTAGGTAATGACAATGCTTAATTCATGAGTCAAATTACATTTGTTTATAATAAGCACTGCTTATTCTATCACCAAATTTACAATGTGTTTTCATTTACCACTTGTGAAATTTTCTTCTTTTAAGAGTGATCATAATGAAATATTTTCTCTTTGTCCTTTTTATGAGCTTGGTTCATCAGTTTACAGATATGTGGTAACATCTGTCTTACTAAATAGCAGAACAAATTGAATTTGACTTTCTCTAGGTCCACATCTGAAATTTACTTCTTCTCACAGAGAGACTTCATACAACTGTGGGGTCTCATGATGTCACAACTTTATCACCTTGCTTCTTTCTCTCACTGTTTCAATAATAACTTAAAAGATTTAGGTACAAGGAAAAGTTCCCTCCCACTCTTATTAATTCTCTTCAGCTTACAAATTAAATGCATGATCATCAGATGTACCATTAGGGATAGAACCACTTATTTGCATATGTATGTGACTCTATATAGCTAATCTCTAGAATAAACAGGTAACCATGAGTGTTTTGATTCTGAGCTAATGAATTGCCAAGGATTTTGTGGTTTCAAGACAATGTTAGGCTGACCCACACCACAGGAAAAGGTGATTCATTTTACAAAATACATGTCCTAGGTGTTTTCTCTGTAACACTATTGTCTTGTTTTGTTTTTTTTCACCGAAAAGTTATTTCTGGGTCAGGAGTAATAATACAGTGGATAGGCACTTTTCTTGCACGTGGCTGACCTGCAGTTTGATAACCAGATGAGCGCCCCCTAGAAATGATCCCTGAACGGTAAAGCCAGAAGCAAAATCTGAGCAACTCTAGGTGTGCCCCCCCCCAAATAAAATGAAAAGAAAATTTGTTTGGGGAGTTGATTCTAACATCTTCATTATTGTAAGTGCTTTAGTCAATGCTACCAATTCCTCATGAAAGCAGGGTCCTTCATTCACATAGATACATATGCCATGGGGACACAGGTCGGGGAAAAAATCTTTTCTTGATATCTGGGGGAAGGACTATCTTTCAGTTTGCTCATGGCATCTGAACAAAACTGTTCGTTAACATTTGCGGACATTTCGAAGTGCTTTTCCTCTTTTCATCTTCCTTAACCTCCCACCAACACTAAAACGGGCAAGGAATGTTTAGCCTGCCGGTCTTCCAAAGCCTAGAAACCAAGCAGTCTGACCTTGGTTCATAACCCAGCAGACACATATGCTTCTCACTGGCTACCCCCAGCCATCTGTCAATAAATATGTCTCATAAATGGTTTTATAAATAGTCAAATGGCTCTTGGCAGAGAAAACTTTCCCCGCCCTCTCTTGGCCCTGCCGCCGCAATCAGTCCTCTGATAAACTTCCTTCGGGATCAAGACCGTTTGTTCTCTGCTGCAAGCACTAAAATCTCATGTCTACAGCAACCCGTGATTCTATAGCTCATAATATATATTCATTTCCTGGAGTGACGATATTACAAACATTTCCCCTCCTTTGAGTTCTAGATGAGTATGTTTATCTGTGATTGCTATTTTCTGGTTCTGGCAGGACTGATGTCCTTAACTTTGTAGCTCATAGCACTGGAGACATATTTCTGGGAGATCACCATATGGAAATCTTTACTTATTTGGGTAGAGGCGGTGCTTGGAATAGTCCTTAGGGCATAAGAGGAGTTTGGGGAGCCAATGGGAATGACAAAATGGTACGCAGGAGGTTACAACTGACAGTATTAATAGAAGCCACACTATGCCAGGAAGCTGTCAGGAGCTTACAGAAAAACGCTACGTGTTCTCACCCTGTGAACCATCTCTCAGTCTCTTAACTCATACCTTCCCAAACTCATACTTCATTTTCAATTCTTACTCTCCCCTCACTCAAAATTTTATTTTTTAATTAAAACTTGCTATGTATTTCCTTTAGAAGATACATTTTTTTATAGATATTCTAGGAGATTTGTAGTTTCTTTTATCCTCAATCTTGCACTGTCACACTTTCGTCCTGTTGTTCATTGATTTGCTTAAGCAAACACCAGTAGCATCTTCATTTGGATACTTGTTACTATTTTTGGCATATCGAATACCATGGGTAGCTTGCCAAGCTCTGCAGTGCGGGTTCGATACTCTTGGTAGCTTGCTGGGCTCTCCAAGAGGGACGGAGGAATTGAACCCAGATTGGCCGCATGCAAGGCAAGCGCCCTAGCTGCCGTGCTACCGCTCTAGTCCATACCCAGGAAAAAGAATTACTTCGAATTTTGCATAAAGTTATTTTATTCATTATTTATGGTATGTGCAGAATAATGAAGATGAGATAACTTTAAGTAATTATGATAATTAACAATTGAGAATGACCTTAATTCTAATCAGTCTCAGAATGAAAACCTGCTCACTTAAAATTGTAATCTATTGAATAAAATGATGATGAAATTAATGATTACTGACATAATTGACTAGTAAAATTCCTTATTAGGTAAAAATCATAAATTGTCAAATTCAACAAGTTACTTATGCAGATTGTCAAAGACAAGTCAGTTTGGTATGAATAAGACATTCACTATGGAAGAGACAAAGGTAATGTAATTATTTTAAAACTTTTAAAGTATACTAATCACATAAAATGTTTTAAAGCTGTAATATATCAGAGAGAGAGCAATAATTCAGTGGGTAGAATATTTGCCTTGCATGTGGTCTACCCAAGTTCTCGCCAAGGCACCCAATATGGAACATTGCATCCTACAGGAGTGATCCCTGCGCACAGAGCTTGAGAGCTTCAAGTAAGACTTGAACACTGTCAGTGTAGCAAAAAAAAGAAAAAAAACACACAAAAAATCCCTTAAAAATATAAACAAAATAGGTACATTTTTATATATCAATATATTTAATAATAGTGAATTAGGAAATGATAGCTGTATTATGAAGCATGTATTCATAATTTATAAAATAAAATAAAGAATTCAGCGATTTTCCTCCATTATAATTTGTAAAATAAAGAATGCAGTGATTTTCCTCCATTGCCAAATAAATAAATAAATAGGATTATATAAACTAAAAACTTGTAAACTACTCAAGAAGCTATAAGTAAAGCAAAAAGTCATCCTGTAGAATGGAAGCAAATAGTTGTCTACTGTACATCTGACAAAGGGCTACTATCCAAATTGCATAAAGAACTCATAAAATTCATGAGTTCAACTCACCCACTGCCATGGCAACTCACCCATCAGTCCTGCTCTTCAGATTTACGAGAAAAATCTCTGAGAAGATGTAAACCAAGCAGCTGAAATTCATGGACACAACAGCAAACCGTCTAAAAACACTAGAGGACGGACTATCTGAAGCTAGGTGGGGCAGAGTTTCAACTGTGTCAAATTCCTGACAGCTGCGCCCACATAGCAATGCTGCCATCATGCCAAGACTAACTGCATGGCTTTACTAAGAATCTCTGCGGACTCATCCCAGTTCCATTTTTCCTAAAGTTTCTGGACAGTGTGGCTGGTGGACATCTCCAAATTCCACAGTACTGACATTCCAGTAGGATCACATCAAATTAGAGGAGAAAGTAACATAGAAGCCAACTGAACTCGACAAGCAAAAACAGTAACACAAAAGCTCCCCTAACAACAATCCCTTTAGTAAATCCTCAAAGTGTAACATTCCCATGGTGAGACATCACAATTTTTATATAGTTTATTTTACTGAAATACTTTCAATAATTAACTTAGCCATTTGGTTGTAATAAGCAATATAAAAATATTTTGTGTCTCATAAGTGTATAGGAAAATTGGGACAATGGTGGAGAGAAAGTCATTCAGGTGATGATATTGGTTTCGGAAGCCCATAACATCTGTATTATGAACAGCTTTGTAAACCATAGTGTTTAAATAGAGTGAAAAAATGGAAAAATAAAAAAAAAACAAATTATGATAAATTGGTTTCAATGAACAAATAGTGTTTTCTCCAAAGAAGCTATATGTTTGTCAACAATACAATAAAAAATGCTTACTGTAATTGATTATTAGAGAAAGGAAAATAAAAAGAGTAATGAAGTATAATTTTACACTAATGAAAATATCCTATACCAAAAAGGATAGGAATAGCATGAAGTAATGGAATGTAATAAAAAAGAATCTTCAATTTTTATTGATGGATGTACAAATTGGTTCACTACATATAGAAACTTATATTAGGTTTATCAATTACTTAAGAAAGTGTTATGATATGTTAATGATAATTATCTAGCAATTCAAATCTTTGGTATATGTCCTTAGGGCACAAAAATATTTTGTTGAAATTATATACATATAACTATGTCTATTACAGCACTATTCACATGACTAAAATCTGGTAACAACATTGTATAATGAAAGATGAGTGGTTCATGATGATATGGTTTATATACATGATGAAACATTACTCAGCTGTTAATAAATGTCATGCTGTTGATTGCTTCCATACTGTTACAATACCTGGGTATCATGGTAAGTGAAATAAGTCATGGGAGAAAGAAAATGTCATATTATTTATTTATCAAAGAACCAAAGCAAAGGAAAACACAATAATCAGACAATATCAGACAAAAGCAAACATTTATTCTGAAGGCAGAAATAAAGGGAGTGTTAGGTAGTGGAAATGAACATTCTATGAAAATATTACTGGAGATATATCAGCACTTTTGTATTGGTAATAGAATGGTAACACTGTGCCCTTTAAGTATGTTAAGATTTATACTCATATGAAACAGTTTTCTTAATCAAAAATATATATTTTAATACTACAAAGAACCATTGTGGCAAGAGTTAAATGCATTACATACATGGTCACTTAGCCTTAACAAATTATATTCTTGAATATTAGTAATCATAATATTTTATATAGAATGAATGATGGTGCAAATTTAGTGAAATTTTCGCAAGTTATAAAATTTAACCTAGAAAGCTAAGCTTGAATAATCAGTATTTTTGTACTCAAATATAGAAACTGATTAATATTTCCTTTATTGAATAATGATTATATACATTTTAGACTGTGCATTTTTTCAAGTACAGGGGAGACAAATTGAGTCAATTATATTCCTAATATTTTGGTATAATATCAATAGCTTATTCTTATTTTATTTACTTTTATTTTTAAAAGATAAATTTTTCACTCAAAAATATTTTCAACATACTCTCAAGTTTTCAAATAGTTTATATAATATAGTATAATATAGTATAATGTAATATAATGTATACTTGTTAATAACTACCCAGTTTGATCAAATCTTAACCTGATTCTCTATTTGCTTAATATTTTCAGTAAGAAATAAAGTACTAGAGGTCAAGGCTTTGGAGCTGGAGCTTACAACATGTAGGGTAATTGCCTTTATACAGTTGACCCAGGTTTGATCTCTGGCACCCAGTATGGCCCAAAGATCCCTGCTAAGAATTAATCCCTCAGCACACAGTCAGCAAGAAGTCCTAGGCACCATTAAATGTGGCCCAACACTCCTCTGACACCCAAATATAAACTTTGTGTATCTTTGTGAGTTCACCTTTTATATTTCCTTCCAAAGATAATGCTTATGTTGAAGAGGAAAATTTTCATTCAAATACATGATTTTAGTATGCAAATTCCATACACACACAAGTATACACAGACGCAGACACAGACACACAGACACACAGACACACAGGCAAACACACAAGTTTTGCTCCAACTCAGCAAAGAATTTTTTCCTGGAAGCAACAAATTATTAATGACTGAGGGCAAAACACTCTAGGGTGCCCCCACTGGGCTTAACATTGAAATGAAGGAGTCAGAGAAATACTACAGTGGGTACCTTGTTTGCTTCAAGTGATTGATCCAGGTTCAATTCTCTGCATCCCATATAGCCCTGAGCCCTATCAGAGAGCCTGGATTAAAGCCTGAGAACAAGCAGAAGGTATGGCCCCAAACCCAGGTCTCAGCTGTGCACGTTAACTGCCCATTGCATTTTTTTTTGCATCTCCCAACTATCTACGTAAAGAATAGTCTCCCCCAAGAAATTTAAACAGACTTCCCTGTGAAACTGAGCTTTGAGGTTTGGTGTCACTTAGATGACTTTGAGTTTAGATGAGTAGGATTCTTCAAGCTTAACAGAAACTTACTGCTTGCTTAACCACCTAGGATAATAAATGTGTTAGCACTCATGATGTTTATTAATCATGTATTGTATTTTATGAGAGAAGTTAATGTGTATGTCCAGGCAAACTTTAACTGTAGATTATCTAGACTTTGATGTAGGAGTCATCCTGTGTTTATTAGGTAATCAATTTTCTTATAACACTTTGAATAACTCACCTCAACTATTCCTCAAATTAAGTTATTATAGTTCTGCTATTTACGTGAAGAAAGGGAGAATAAACGCCACAGACTGTATGGCAGGGTAGAAAACATAGACTTCCTGAGGACACTTTCTCTAGAGAAAGTCATTTTTTTTGGTAAATCTACATTATGTAATCTCACATTAAATATTATATCTATTATATTATAAGAAATATTATATAAGTAGCTTCTTTTAAGAAAATTGTAAGCTAACTGTAAACTATGTAAAAACTTGTGAGCAATAGATGAATTAATTGCTTTTTATTTTTTAACATCTCACTCAGAAAAGAGACATACTTTAAGATGAAGTAATAGACAGTCATATATTATCAGAGAATTGGGTGGTTATAGCACTAGAGTGGTATGAATCAGTGAGATGCAAAGCTCATTTGGAAGGAAATATAAAAGGTGAACTCACAAAGATACACGAAGTTTATATTTGGGTGTCAGAGGAGTGTTGGGCCACATCGAATGGTGCCTAGGACTTCTTGCTGACTGTGTGCTGAGGGATTAATTCTTAGCAGGGATCTTTGGGCCATACTGGGTGCCAGAGATCAAACCTGGGTCAACTGTATAAAGGCAATTACCCTACATGTTGTAAGCTCCAGCTCCAAAGCCTTGACCTCTAGTACTTTATTTCTTACTGAAAATATTAAGCAAATAGAGAATTAGGTTAAGATTTGATCAAACTGGGTAGTTATTAACAAGAATACATTATATTACATTATACTATATTATACTATATTATATAAACTATTTGAAAACTTGAGAGTATGTTGAAAATATTTTTGAGTGAAAAAATTTGTAGAGGAAGGAAGGAAGGAAGGAAGGAAGGAAGGAAGGAAGGAAGGAAGGAAGGAAGGAAGGAAGGAAGGAAGGAAGGAAGGAAGGAAGGGAGGGAGGGAGGGGGAAGGGAGGGAGGGAGGGGGAAGGGAGGGAGGGAGGGGGAAGGGAAGGAGGGAAGAGGCTCTGTGCTCTGTTTGCTCAAGTCCAGCCCTCCCATATGCAAAGCTTGTGCTTCATAGGCCCTTTGAGCTATCTTGCTGGTCCTGGAATCGCCATTTTTCACAACCTTTCTACGTGATACAGATGTAGGTAGCAGCCCTTGAAAATTGCTGGGTGAGGAAATCTCAAGTCCTGACTCAGTTTCGAATCTCTGAATTCCCACTGTGGGTTATTGGCAGGGGAGTTAGGAATGACACTACCAGCCTGACATTTGTTACTTCTTGACACCAAAGTCCCTGAGGCTTTGCTCTCAGTTCTGGCAAACATGTCAGCTTGAACCCTTGCCTCCAGAGAAGGTGATTCATCTCCTGGCTCACAGAATGCCACTCTTATAAACATGGGGTGGTAGGAAGAAGAGGGAATATGGGTATCTACTACTCAACTGATCCCTGCATGATCTCTGGAAACAGAGCCGGTGGCTCACAGTCACTTGTCTGACAGCTTCAGGACATGCAAGAGATCTCCCAATACTCCTCTGGTGCCAGAAGAAAAGGAAGCAGAGATGGGAGGTTAACAAACCATGAAGCAGGCACCTAACATTGTCAAGGGACAAGACAGACGCAATAAAGATAATATTTCATTGTTAGGTATAATTTATACAGGGAACCCAAAATATTATAGAGCTGGGACATTCAGGTGGAGAATTGAGGCAATGAATTGCTTAGATTCTCAGTTCTTTCCCTCCAAAAGAGATATTCATCCAGAAAACTAAAAATAAGATAAATTAACAATAAAGGAGGAAACTCTTGAGCTCATTTGCCAACGTGGTTTGGCATGAGCCTCAGCCAATCACACGCTAACGTCCAAACTCACAAAGCTGTGCAGAGAAGCGATAAAGGAAGACCTCAAAGAGAGAAGAGCAGCAGTGTTGGCTGATGCAACAGAAGCTGGGAAAAGTACTGGGAACTCCCGACTGTCCTTTGCCAACTGTAAGACATAGATAACTGCCCTCTGCAGTCCTGATGGATTTATCATATCTTCCAGAAGGGCAATGGAAAAGGTTATCCATGACTTTACTTGGATCTCTTTGATAGCCATGTCCACCTGCTTGGTGTCCATTGTCTACAAGTTGTTCACTCAAGTCATCCTGAACAGGATTGGCAGAATACTAGAAGGACAACCATGTGAGCAAGCCTGGTTCCAAAAAGGATTCACACAGTGACCAAGCTCATTGAGGCTTCATGAGAGTTCAAGATGCTGTCGCTCTGTCTAACGTTCATTGATTTAAAGAAGGCCTTTGATTCTGTTGAGACTGAAGCAGTCATTAAAGCCCTAGCCAAACAGGGTGTTCAAACTCAGAACATCAGAATTCTCCATGAGCTGTATTGCAGATTCACTACCAGGATCTCACCATTCTACAAGGAAGTGATCATCAACGTAAAGAGAGGGTTTCAGCAGGGCAATACCATTTCACCAAACTCTTCAGTGCCACCCTCCAGAACATCATGCGATGACTGGAATGGGAAGGAATGGAAGTAAAGATAGATGGTCGGCAACTACAGCACCTTCACTTTGCTGATGACATCGTTCTAATAACACCAAACATTAGCCAAGAGGCACGAATGCTGGCCGACTTTGACCTTGACTGTGGAAAGGTCGGACTGCAGCTGAATCTCACGAAGACAATGTTCATGAGAAACGGACTAGTTCCTGACGTTCCATTTGCTCCCAAGAGAAAGAAAATCTCTGAATGCAGCAGTTATGTGTACCTAGGTCAAGAACACAACATGACAAATGACCTGGCATCTGAGCTGCACAGGAGGAAGAGAGCAGCGTGGAACACCTTCAAGAGCATCAAAGAATTGGTTAAGAGGACAAAAGAACCTCTGTCTCCAAGCACATCTTTTCGACTCCACCATTCTTCCTGCAGTAACATATGCCTCAGAGACCTGGGCCCTATGAAAACAGGATGAGAACGCTATTTGGGTCTCCCAAAGAGGAATCAAAAGAGCTATGCTTGGTATATCACGTTTTACTCAAGTGAGAGAAGGAATCCGGAGTTCTGACATCCATCGATGATCTTGAATCAGGGATTCTGTCTTGTTTGCCAAGGTGTCAAAAATCAGATGGGCCAAACTAGTAATGCGATTTGGAGATGACCGCTGGACTGAAGCTGTTACAGACTGGATTCCACAGGATGTCAAAAGAGTGCATGTCCCCCCACCTACGAGATGATCAGACTTTTCGTCAAGGCCCTGAACAAATGGTGTGAGGCTCTTCATGTTCCTGGATCGAGTAGACGCCATTGGGCCATACTATAACATGACAGGGACAAACGGAGATGTTATTGTCGCCTGCTTGAGAAAATTGATGAAGCAACCTGGATAACAAATGATACAAGTGATAATAATAAATAAGAGAAGGCATACGGCATATTTGTGTAGTCCGTGGAAGAAGGAAAGGGGGACACAGTCCACTGACATTGGCGCAGGATAGTCTGAGCATGGCCAGTATCTGCATCATGGCCAGGCCTTTCTGGATGATATTTCTTTGTTCCCCACCTTTAAGTGTTCACATTGACCCATTTCAGAACTCTGTTCCTGCACCCTCCCTTGGTCTGTTTCTACTGCAGCATTTTCCTGTCCAGGTGCAATCAGTCAGTTTGGAGTCATCCCTGAATCATCAAAAGAAACAGAGTGTGGGCATAGGTCTAGGGGCTGTGATCAGGTCAGTATTGCAATGTGGTATTAATCGGGGTGTCAAAATCTGGTTTCTTTGTCTATTCTATGTGCAGGGAGTTCTTGGCTCCTGGGAATCTCTAATGCCCCAGCTGCACTAAATCTGTAGGAAATCTGAATCTGGGCATCTGTGGAGTTGAGAGTCCACACCACAGTCTGCCAGCATTCAGCAGGGCACTGGGCAATCCTCTCTGATTACAACCACTGTTTCCTCCTGCTAATCGATCTGCCTACTCAAACATGAGCATACACTTTGTTGTCTCATCCTAAAAAATATTCAAGAACAAAAACACTCCTTTTTAGCAACAGGACATCCATTAACATGATATTCAAGCAAGGTACTGCAATACACATAATGGTCATAGTTTTCAAAAGACAGATGACACTCTCTCCTAAAAAGGGCCATTGTATTTAGTACTTTCATAAACCAACCTGGTTTAGTATAGGTTTGACCTACCTAGGGCAAAGCTATAGCAGGAGGATGACTGGAGAACAAAGAGATTTTTGCATTACAATGCAATGTAAATAAACTTAAAGAGTGCTTTCTGTCTATGATTAGGTTTCATGTTACTCTCCTATCAATCTTGCATCTGTTACTGAACTCTGCTCACAGCTTCCATCTTTCAGACATCAGAGTGTTTCAATAACACATCCGTTCACTATTTTTTTCACACACCCTTCACTCAGTATTATTAACAAATATTTGGTTAGTACTAATAATTAAAAAAAATAGAGGCTGGAGAGATATTACAATGGCAGGGCGCTTGCTTGCAAATATTCAACTTAGGTTTGATTCCCAGCATCCCATATGGTTCCCAGAAACCTGTGAGAGGTGACTTCTAGTGTGCAGAGCCTGGAGAAAACTCTGAGCACCAGGCCGTACCCCGAATGATCCTTTTCATATTGGTGCAAAGGAACTTATGAGCAGGATTCAAAATTAAAAATCAAATTGCAAATCAAATTCTTCTTGACAAATACAGTTGTCTCATCTTGTCCTTTCCCCAAGGGCATGGGGTACGTTCTACCCTTGCTCAGATGTCTCTGGAGGAATTTACACTCCTGTTGAATCAGAAATTTTAAATAAACATTTATTTCCATAAGGCATTACCTAAAATATGTAGCATTGAAGATTTACAGATAAAATCAAAGGTGCATCAAGGGAGAAAGAAAGAAATTTCTTGATCACTTTGGTGCCTATTTGTCTGCTTCTATGCCTCTAAAAACACATTTAATGATTCTGATAAGATATTTCTGTAAGGATGTAAGTCCAGCATCTTCCGACCTGCAAGTTGTTGCCAGTAAAGTTCTTTCTCAACCTCTCCTTCTATTTCTCATTCCATTGACCAGAAAATTGACATTCAGGGCTGCAGCTTGACTATTATCTTAAAGATGTTTATCAGTCTTTGTGCCATGATTACTTATTCATCTCTGCTTGATTCTAATTATCTTCCAAGTACATTTAGAAGGCAATGAGATTTTTTTCTCATACAATATTTTGATTAAAATGTTCAGATAAATGTATTGATCGAAATTAAAAGTTTTCATTAACAAACACACATACATACATGTATAGCTCTCTTTCTCTCTATATACATGATTGCTGCAATTCTTAAAAACATCTGTATGTAATATATGCAATAGGTTAGACATAATTTCTGAAAAATAAGGCATTATTTTGAAAAATATGCATGAGTAAATAATAAATAACTGAGATGTGAAAATCAAATAATAAAATAATTTAAATAACAACCTCCAAATATAGGAATTTCAATTTGTTTTAAAATTCAAATATTTCTAGTTAAATAAAATATGTGGGTTTATGCTAACCTTGACACACTATGTATTTTAGATAGTGTCATATGGCAATAAATGTTAATTTAGAATTTTAGATTAATCTGGATTTTAAAATCATGGTAGAATCTCTTGGAAAGGGATAACTGCTAAGGACAAAGTAGATATAATTTAAAGTACATATGTATGCAGCATTCAAGTAAAAATTACTTTTCTTTCAATGCATACGGAAATGACATCACATCTTATTTCTCATGACAATCATTTTGAGTTACATATATTATAAGAAAGTAATCTTAACTAAATCCTCCTCTTACTAAAAATTCAGTAAAAGTAAAATGAAATACCATTAATATCAATAATGTACTTTAAAGAAAACGTGCAATAATTTTCAGTATATTCTCTGACTCAAAATGATATATATTTTCCTATACTATAAATCAATATATTTATTTTTAATTTGAGATGTTTATGATCATTATCATCCTATAAGATTTCTTAAACTAATTAAATATTTTTCTTCAGAAAATTGTGTAAAACTTTACTGGCAAGTAGAAGACATGTAATACTTGCACAATTACAGTCAGACAGGTGTTCTCAGTTATGTTTCTTAATATTAATTGCTGCTATAAATGGCTCTAATTATAAAAGTTTTGTCATATTTTAAAATAAATATATCCTAAATATATGCTAAATTAGAACTTACGATTTTTAGTAAAGATACAGGTGAGATGCTACAGAAGGTAAAGCTTAGCTTTAGAAATAAGCAAAGCTGGGAGCTGGAGCAATAGCACAGCGGGTAGGGCGTTTGCCCTGTACGCAGCGGACCCGTGTTCCATTCCTAACATCCCATGTGGTCCCCTGAGCACCGCCAGGAGTGATTCCTCAGTGCAGAGCCAGGAGTAACCCCTGTGCATCACCGGGTGTGACCCAAAAACCAAAAAAAAAAAAAGAAGAAAGAGAGAGAGAGAGAGAGAGAGAGAGAGAGAGAGAGAGAGAGAGAGAGAGAGAGAGAGAGAGAGAGAGAGAAAGAAACAAAGTGATGGATACTTCATTGAAGAATGAACTTAAACTATTAAAACTTTTCATGTGCTGGGAGATAGTTTAAAGAATTGGAATGTATGCTATGTATGCAGGTTCACTTACTGGCACTACATAATCCTCAAGCACCTGTAGATGTACACCCCTATTCTCTGTCCCTCCAGAATAAAACAAAATCCACTTCCTTTGATGTGCCCAGGGCTTGCAGGAACTTGCGGGGCTAAATACAGTTCTGGGTATTGAACCCAGGTCTACATTGTGCACAGTACTATCTATTGTACTTTTTTGCATCTCCCTACTATCTATGTGAAGAATAGTCTCCCCCAAGAAGTTTAAACAGACTTGGCTATGAAGCTGTACTTTGATTTGAGTGTCACTTAGATGCTTTTGAGGTTAGATGAGTATGATTCTTCAAGCTTAACAGAATCTTACCACTTGCTTAACCACCTGGGATAATAAATGTGTGCAATAGTGCTCATGATGTTTATTAGTCATGTATTGTATTTTACCATTGGCAGCAGTGGGATTCGAACCCATGCTCCCTAAGAGACTGGAGCCTTAATCAGTGCCTTAGACTGCTTGGCCAAGCTACTTATTGGAGCGATAGCATAGTGGGTAGGATATTTGCCTTGCATGCAGCCGGGTTTGATTCCTCCGTCTCTCTCAGAGAGCCTGGCAAGCTACCGAGAGTATCCCGCGCACATGGCAGAGCCTGGCAACCTACCTGTGGCATATTCAATATGCCAAAAACAATAACAACAACTATCACAATGGAGATGCTATTGTTGCCCACTCGAGCAAATCAATGAACAAGGGAATGACACAGATAAAGTGGTACAGTATTGTATTTTATGACAGAAGTTAATGTATATGTCCAGGAAAACATTTAACTGTTTTAAACATTTAACTATAATTTATGTAACATTTAACTGTAACATTTATCTAGACTTTGATGTATGTGTCATCCTATATTTATTAGGTTATCAATTTTCTTCTAACAATTTGGAATAATTCACATCAACTATTCCTCAAATTAAATTGTTATACTTCTATTATTTAGATGAAGAAAATGAGGGCCAGGAAGATGGCTCAGTGGCAAAATTTATTCCTTGTGCGTGCCCTCGGTTTTGGCCTCAACACAGCATATCTTTCCAAGCACTACCAGTTATGATCCACGCAATAGCACGGTAGCACTGTCCTCCCATTGTTCATCAATTTGCTCGAGTGGGAACCAGTAATGTCTCCATTGTGAGACTTGTTATTACTGTTTTTGGCATATTGAATTTGCCATGGGTAGCTTGCCAGACTCTGCCTTGTGGGCAAGATACTCTCAGTATCTTGCCAGGCTTTCTGAGAGGGGCGGAGGAATCGAGCCCATGTTGGATGCACGCAAGACAAATGCCTTACCCGCTGTGCTATGGCTCCAGCCCAAGCCACACAATAAATAAATAATATGAGCATTAGAAATGTTCCACAACTTGTCCAAAGTCACAGTTTTAAGATATTGCCCAGTGGGTAAGGATCTTGTCTTGAATATGGCCAACCAGGAATAAGAGACAGGGATAAGTTATGCTATGTTGCCAAAGAAGAAAGTTACAGTTCAATATTGCTTTGTTTACAGAGTTTAGTATTGCAATGAGGACTCACTTGGGTTTGAAGCTTTGCTCAAAAGCAAAATTGAATCAAGTGATACATACAGTGAAAACATTTGAAGTACTTGCATTTTTTATAACTTCTTTATTTTCTCTCTCATACATTTATTATTATGTATGCAAGTATACATCTACATCTCCTCTAGTGAGTCAATATGTTTATGTATAACATCTATATTTTTAAAAATACTTAGTGACAAAGTGATAGAATTCCATTTCTTAAACAGGATGAGATTTAATTTATGATTTGTTACTATGTTAATTTAAATTTAACATTGAGACACAAATAATTTTGTTTTAATATTGTTGAAAGCTCTTGCAGAAGTCAAACAGAAACCATTCCCTTATTCTTGCTTTAGAAAAAGTAAACTATACATAAGAATCTATTTCTGGGCATAATTAACATAATTTGACTTCTAGACAAGATGCCTGTCAAATTTCACTTTAATTGACACTGATGGTGGAACGTTATTGGAAAGTGTTGGGACACTCACATTCAAACAACCTTTAGTATACAGAGGGGGTTCTGAAAAAATGCTGAAAATTTATTATTGTCTTCAGCATTTACTCAAGAAGATATACGGAGCATTGAAACAAAAGGAAAAAATAACATCCATCAACTCCTCACAAAAAGCCCCAAGCTCTTATGCCCATTAATATTGTCAATGTCTGTCACCATCTCTGAAAAATTCTGGCAAAAATGTAATGTTATGTTATATGTACATATACATACATATGTATATATATATACATAGCAATCTATTTTTCTAAATTCAAATTAAGCTTAGCTCAACACTATTTAACTTTTTTATTTGCAAACTTCAACTTAAATATAAATGACTATTATTCTCTAATCATTTGACCATATTTTGCTTGTGAACAGAACTAATAGTGAACAAAGGAGATTTTTAATGTTAACTCTATAAGCTCTGAAATATTAATTGATGAGAGGCCAATGATCACATTGAAAAGAGGTTAAAAAGAATGAAAACTGGGAGGAGTTAATGAGAACATTTCACACCAGATGAAATGACCTATCCTGCCACTTATGATGGCCTAGTGTATGATTTGCATGACCAAGTGCCACTTTATGCAATCAGCCTATCCTTCTCATCTTATGAAAGGCCACAAAATATAGTAAAAATATACAAACAACTGGAAAGTTTGTCATCATATCTCTTCAAAATTTTAGTAAATAAGTCTAAATCTCAAGGTATAGAAGACGAATAATTGTAAAAAAAAAGTATTGATGATGAGTTATAAAACTCTTAAAATTCCATTTGTGGATGGAGAATGACAGCATCCAGCTGAGGTGACATATCATATTTTGACACAATTAATTTATATTTTAAGTTTGCCTTGCAATTTCTCCACTTTATAGCAATATGTGCATCAAATTACATCTCTGGGTTATAAGTAGTTCAAGTCCAATATAAACCAAGTGCAAATTATATTTGAAAGTATTAAATAAATATACATGTGCAAGAAAAGAAATACAAATCCATGGGCTTATTTTGCTTGTTTTGGTTCTAGGAGTATGAATAAATTTTGAGACATGACACTATAATGTGTCCTCTTGGTTATTATTTAAGTTTATGTTCTTTCTGTGTTTCTTTGTCTTAGTTAATCTAAGAGTAGATTCATGTTTATCTACTCTAATTGTTTAATGCTACTTTGAATCCCAATTTTTAAAATTCTTAGATGCATTCATATAGTTTCATGGTCTTATATAACTGTGGTAGTAGTAATACAAAACTTCAATTCAACAAAAGATGAAAAATTAATGCCATTATAAAATGCTTCTCTTTCAGATGTTTTTGACACATTGGTACTTTTTTGTTTCAGTCTATCAAAGTCACTAATGAATGTCTTGTCAATTTCCATTTCTTTTCATGTTTTCTCTTTTGGAGTGGCCACAAGTGGCATTGCTACACTTGACATTGCTTTCTTTGGCTCTATGCATGGGGATCATTCCTGGAGGTGCTCAGGGACCACATGCAATCTGTGCATAGAAGCCAGGCCAGCCACAAACACGGTGAGTTCTCTACCCACTGTATTATCTTTATGCCCTATCTTCAATTTCTTTGCTTTAATCTGAAGTGTTAGCAGGACGTCTGTTGCAACTGGCCACCTTCAAATGTCTTACCTTCCAAAGATGTGAGGATTAAGAGAATAATTTTGATGGCCTAAATTTTAGGACAGAATATACCTTCACTTTCAGGATAATGACAATCTTTGGCTTCCACTTACTTTCCCAAACATTGCCATGAATTATGTAATACTTTCAGTTTGCTTTTCTTGATATAGTATTTTTACTAGTAATATGGGCTGGAGTGATAGCACAGCGGGTAGGACGTTTGCCTTGCATGCGGCTGACCTGGGTTTGATTCCTCTGTCCCTCTTGGAGAGCCCAGCCAGCTCCCAAGAGTATTCTGCCTGCACGGCAGAGCCTGGCAAACTACCCAAGGCATATTCGATATGCCAAAAACAGTAACAACAAGTCTCACAATGGAGACGTTACTGGTGCTCACTCAAGCAAATCCATGAACAAGGGGATGACAGTGGCACAGTGCTACTAGTAATATTCCATACAGCAGGGCCAGAGAGATAGTATAGCCAATGGGTAGTGTACCTTTCTTGCATGAACCCATCCCAGATTTAATACCTAGGATCAAATATGTTGACCTGTGAAGAATGATTCGTGAATGAAAATCTAGGGGGTGCAAGCAGAAGTGGTGCCCCAAATAAATCAAACTAAAGCAAAAGCAACGCAAATAAACAGAGCATTGGTAACAAGATACAAAATGAGTTTCCTTACAAGTGTATTATTTAAAGACTTAGAAATGATGTTCGAAAATGCATGTAAATGTATAGAGCATCCCACTTTTTTGCCTAGGGCTCTGATAATTTTCCTTCTATTACTATTTGTCCAAAGGGACTCATCACCTCCACTTGGGGTTAGTATACTCTTGCTGTTGGCCAAAATTTACTTGTAGTTCTATGCCTGCAAGCTAAAAATGGTTTTTATACGATAAAGGAACATAAAAGCAAATTGAACAAATACAAATGAAATAGTGATATCTGTATCCAAACCCCAAATATATACTTTCTAGCCCTCTAAAGACTTAAAGTTTGCCAACTTTCAAAATAAGTAGTTCAGTTATTCATTTTAGAAATAACTATAACTTCAGTTTTCTCTGCTAGGCAACTAAAAACTTTGTAAGTATTTATCTGCTAAAATCAATTCCAATGAGTGCTGCTATAACCCTTATTTTATAGATTATACATATAATCGCTATCAGAGTTTTTCTGTAACTTGTCAAAGTCACATAGCATGTTAGAGTTGGAAATAAGATTCTTGGTTAGGCTTGTAGTCACAAATTCCTTTTCATGAATAAAAATGTTAATTATGGTGAAAGCATTTTTATAAAAAATGTTTAATTGGAGGCTGGGCCAATAGTACTTATGATCTCTTGACCACGGGGAGGACTAAGTACAGAATAAGGAGTAAATTCTGAGAAATGCCAATTTGCTCTCCCCCATAAAAACAAATAAAAGTTGAGTTGATGAAATTATTATTACATATAGCATAATTTAAGGGCAAATAAAATTATTAAATGTAATATGATTCAAAGAGATAAAGAGAAATTTGAAGTTTTCAACTTGTGTAGCCTCATCCTAACTGCATGTTACCTAAATAATTAAACCATTAGAAATATAAAAAATAAATCATAGTGTGGGAATGAATAAAAAAGGACTTTTTATAACTCAATCAAAAAGATGATTACCTGTCATTTAATTTATTGAGATATATTGAATGACAGGGTTAATCTCTGAGACTTTATTTTTTCATGAATATGTAAAATGAAAAGGAATTTGAATAGCTAGATGCAGTACCTGTTCATCTCCCAATATTGGAAAAAATAATTAGACATGGATTATATTTATATGTATATTAATCTATTTGAAATTTGTGGAGCAAAAGAAGACTTCTTGGGCTCCTGGGTATAATATGAAAAGGAAAATGAACTATAAGTTGAAATATCAAATATATCACACTGAAATACTTCTCCTTTAACTGAAAAACAATGTATTGGAGACTTTTATTTATTTTGCTACAAATTAAAACCTATAGATGTTCTTCTGTTAGTAAAATTATAAAACAACAGTTATTCATGGAAACTTAGAATAGATATTATGATTCTTTTTAGAATTAATTTGTTTGGGGAAAGAGTTTTTTAATGTATAACCAGTTTTACTTTATTTTGAGTTTAATTTGTAAGTGCCTTTTCAACCTTTGGGGAAATAAACCATAGATAGAAAGATAAAATCACTAGCATATTAACTGACTTCTAATTTGGAAGAAAATGAAAAGGTCTATAGTGAAATATATTTGTAAGAATTGTAGATAAAGCCACTGATTACAAAACAGTCTAATTAAAATCTGCCTAATAAAAATGCAACTTCAGGCAGTGCTAAGCCTTGGCAAATATTTGTTCATTAGAATCCTGACAAGGCCTTATGTGAAGGCTAGAACATCTCATGTTTCCCATTGCTTCCAGGAAAGCAAATCTCATTTGACTTCCTTCAACTCTTGATCCCTTTACAATAAAGGATTTTACCCAATCTATAATTTTCAAAGTATAAGAGATGTAGGCATATATATATATATATGCATCTATGAGTATGTGCATAGATACATCACTGTTTCACTGTCATCCCATTGCTCATCGATTTGCTCCAGCGGGCACCAGTAACATCTCCATTGTGTGACTTGTTACTGTTTTTGGCATATCTAATATGCCACAGGTAGCTTGCCAGGCTCTATAGTGTGGGTGGGACCGAACTCGCGTCAGCCTCATGCAAGGCAAATGCCCTACCCTCTGTGCTATTGCTTCATAGAAAATAAAATATGATTTTAAATAATAGAAATAACTTGAAGCTAAACAATAAATATGTTGTTTCTATTTTCTACTGTTAGTGGTAATTTTTCCAGGCTCCCCAGTATTTTAATATATTAATTTGTCCTTTGAAATTACCATGATTTTAGTCAGAGTTTTTAGGCACAGACTTTAGGGAAGGGAAACAGACTCTGCCTGGAGGCTGTGATACTGGAGTGTTGTTCGCATGAAATTCTACCACTAACAGTATTGTAAATCCTAGTGCCTAAAATTTAAGAAGGGAATGGGGGTGCAGGAGAAATAGTACAGCAGGCAGGGTGCTCGCAAGAGGGGTGTTTGCCTGGCTAACGATCAACCTGAGTTCTGGCTGACCCGGGTTCGATCCTGGCATCCCATATGGTCCCCCAGCACCGCCAGGAGTAATTCCTGAGTGCAGAGCTAGGAGTAAAACCTGAGCATCGCCGGGTATGACCCAACACGAAAAAGAAAAAAAAATAATTAACCAGAGTTTAATGCATCATATCTATATGGTCCCCCAAATCCTGAATACAGCCAGGTGGAGCTCCAAACAAACAAAGAAAATGTTAAAAATAAGTCAATGAAATTTAATTATAAATAAAATTTTATTAAACAATGATCAGTAGAAGACGGTTTTATGCGGACTTTATTATATATGCATGAGGGCTAAGGTATAATATTAGCCTTTTATGAAAAATCCCGGTCTGTTTTTTGTTGTTGTTGTTTGTGATTGGCTAAGGTATAATATTAGCCTTTTATGAAAAATCCCGGTCTGTTTTTTTGTTGTTGTTGTTTGTTGTTGTTGTTGTTACTTTGTTGTTTTAAGGGCAAACAACATTGAATACGATAATTATAAAAGAATTTAAGAACATCTCCCCTCTCTGTTCTGCTTCCCCTTCTCCACTGCAACAAATTAGATCTGGAATGCATTTTGGATGATCAAAGCACCTTCTAAAATATAATGAGTAGACTTTACATCCACCTGTGTCACTGCTGCTCAACACTATCCAAATGTGCGAACTCTGAAAGTTTATAGAAAGAGGATTAAATATTTATGTGCTGACTATATTACACTAGGGGCATTAATTCTAAGTTGTTAAATATTTAACTACCTGGAGTGCCTAGTGTGAGGACACTTAATTATGCTTTTTAATTGTGCTTTAGTGATAACATATTATTTTAAAAGGGGAAAAAAACTTGGGTAAACTGTGATGCAGTGTACTATTTTGTCCATGTGCATAGAATTTAAATGAGTTATTTATACTCACAATGATGTTTGAATTATAAAATTGGTTACAATTGTCATATATGTGCTTTCTAAACTAGATTGAGTTTCTACTCATATCTATTAGAAATTAGTTTAACATACGCTTTTAATCCACTGCTCACGGAGCCAAACTCATAAAATACACACACAAAAACCACTTGGATAGAATATCTATTGGATTTTATGATTTAAGTATTTTTTTATATAAGTGTCACCTAGGATTTAATTTCAAATGTTACCTCAAATTCTGTATTCCTAAGTATTTCAATTACACTAAAAATAAATCTGTTCTAATACCATCAGGAATTTTATATGAATTTTCATTCGGACTTGGAAAAGAAAAAACATTTTGATTCTTAATTCTCCGTCTTTAAATTACTATTGCTTTAGTGTCCTCTAACTCATTTTATTTTAGAAGTTAATTTTATCTTTTAAATATTATAAAATCTTATATATATATTTTCTAAAACTTTTATGCTGCTCTTCTCTCTTTGAGGTCTTCCTTTATTGCTTTTCTGCATAGCTTTGCAAGCTCGGACTTTAGCTTGTGATTGCCTGAGGTTTGCACCAAACCATGTTGGCGAATTAGTTCAAGAGTTTCCAAAGACAGGCATCTTTGTTTGGCTTTCTCTCTCTCGGCATTCCTCGAACAATCATGGAGGTGCTGAATCAGTCAATCCAATTCCTCATCAATGTTGTTTATGATGGCATCTTCCCATATTACCGCAATAGGCCAAAGAGCTTCCAGTTGCTGGTCATTCTGGGAGTTCTCTTCTTAAACTTAAACTTTGCAACCCTTTCTCCCCACTCCATGAAGTAGAATATCACATGAAGGAATCAGTGGTTTGATCCCATTTGGAATATTGGGACAACAGTGACATTGGTCAAGCAAAACCACTGATTAAATATGATGTGGTAAATTTCGTTGTGGAACTGTCCACTAGGAAACTCCCATGTCCGGAGTTTAATTTTGGCCTTCTGGAACTGCAAGTTACCATGAATGGTCTTGGTTGACGTGATGAACTCAGGCAGACAGACAGTGTTGGCAGGAAAAACTATTTGCAACGCCCACCTGTCCTTTGCCAACTCTAAGACCAAGATGACTGCCCTTTGACATCCTGATAGATCTATTACATCTTCTAGAAGGGCAATGGAAAAGGGAAATGACTTCTACTAGGATCTCTTTGATAGCCACATCCACCTGCTCAAATACCAATTTCTGCAGGATGGACATGCCGTTCCCAGCGTTCTCCTTTTCGAAATCCAACATGCCATTTCATCAGTAATAATTCATACAGCACCCAGTCCAGACAAGGTCAGACCCAAGCCCCTGAAGAATGTGCCACCAGTACTCATCAATACACTGGCTTTAGTATAGGATTATGAAGATTTAAAAATGAATTTATTTTAAAAGTATGACATGAATTAATTTTTGATCACATTCAATTAACAATTGTATTCCAGACTTAGATTTCTTAATAAAATAGCATTGCTTTATGCTTATGGATTTATTATATATATTTTTTCTAAGATTTTACAAAGAATTATACATTCTAGAAATGCAAATACCACAAAATAAAGAGTAATAAAAGCTTAAATGAAAATAACTTTTATTACTTTTTATTTTTGTGGTATTTGAGCCACAACCAGCAGTCCTCAGAGCTTATTCCTGGGATCAATCCTGTTGGTCTCAGAGGACCATATGACGTACTGGGAGGATCAGCCTGTGTTAGCTGCATACAAGACAAGTACCTCACCAATTCTACTCTCTTTCCAGCTTCTAATTTATAAAACCTGAAACACTAACAGATTATGCAAATTGCTATCATCATAATGAACATAATAAAGACATCATCATCATCATCATCATCATCATCATCATCATTATTATCATCATCATCATCCCGTTGATTGTCGAATTTCTCGAGTGATCTCAGTAACATCTCCATTTGTCCAAACCCTGAGATTTTAGAAGCCTCTCTCTACTCATCCTTCCAACGATGCCGTACTGGAGGCTCTTTCAGGGTCAGGGGAATGAGACCCAGCTTGTTACTGGTTTTGGCATACTAATGCACCATAGGGACCTTTCGAGGCTCTCCCATGTGGGCAGGAAACTCCCAGTAGTTTGCCAGGTTCTCCCAGAGAGAGAAGTAGGCTAGAAGATTTTGTGATATTAGTATTATTATTATAAGATTATAAGATATATCTAATATATCTTATAATTATATATTATATATAAAATATATATAATATAAAGATATATTATATATAAAGATATATTATATATAATATATCTTATAAAGATATATTATATATAAAATAAGATATATAATATATCTTATAATCTTATAATCTTATATATAAGATATATCTAATATCTTATAATCTTATAATGAAGACAACTAACAAAAATCCTTTTCCTTTTATAGTTTTCTTTTAAAATGTTATTATTATTATTATTGAGGTCATTTAGTTTACAACAGTACTGTTGTTTATGGTTTTGGTGTATAAAGTGTTGCACTTCCCAAAAACCTTCCACCACTGTCTTTATGTCACTTCTAGTGACATTAGCTTTCAGCCATCTCTGCTCCCCTGCCTGGTAATATGAGTTTTGTGTAAATGAGTCAAGGGTTGATTTACACTCAACTCTCCATCCTCATGTTTTTGTTTCTTTTTATACTAGACGTGAATGAGTTCATCAGATGCACACCTTTATCCCTCTGGTTTATTTCACTGAGAACCTTCCATTCCATCCAAGTTGCATCAAAAGTCAAGCTGTTCTCTTTTGTTCAATTGAGTAGTATTCCAATAAGTGTAGAAACCACAATTTCTTTATCCAAATGCATCTTTATATTGACAGTAGGATTGTTTCCACATCCTGGGTCTTATAAATAGAGCTGCAGTGAATATAGATATGCATATACTTGAGTTCTGTTTTTTTGAGTTCTTGGGATAGATGCCAAAGAGAGAAATCACTGGATTAAATAAGACTGTCCCATTTTTAGTTTATGAGATCTGACTGTACGTCATGAAGGCTAAATCCTATAACATTCCTACCAGGAGTTCACAAGGGTTCCTTTTTGGCACAATGTTTGTTTCTGATTTTTTTTGTGTGTATGTCGTCCTCAATGGTTTGAGAATTAATACATCATTATAGTTTTGATTTGCATTCCCCTGATAAAAAGAGAATTTTCAGGCTGAGAAGATTCCTCAGTGTGCTAGAATACCACATGATTCCCTGTAGACCGAGTTTGAGAATGGCTCTGAATACAGAATTAGGAGTAGTTCCTGAGCACCACTGGATGTATATTTTCAACTAAAAACATTGCAATAAGCCATCTGCCTGAAATAATTTATGAAATGTCTGTTCAGCTCTTTTCCACATTTTGAGGTTTTTTGTTTGCTTGTGGATAGAGTTGTTTGTCTTTACGTTCTTGAGTTTTGTGATTGCTGTATAATTTGGATAAAAGATCCTTGCCAGACATATGATTTTTTTTCTCCTAATCATTAGAATGTCTTCTTTTTATTTTGCTTCTTTTTACTTTTGAAATTTTAGTGTTTAAAATTCTATTTACTTTTTATTATTATTATGGTAAGGCTATGTAACTTAGAAAACACAAATGTTCTAAATCTATAAGCTTCTTGTACTGGAAATTATTTAAAAGATGCATGTCTGAGAAACGGCCATATATTATACACTGATTTTTTTTAATTGAAGCACTATTATAATATTCACATTTCTAAGTTTTACTATAGAGAATTTTTTTAATAGTTTTTAGGCCAGACTCCTGGCTCTGCACTCAGGGAATATTTTCTTGTAGGCTTGAGGCACCAAATGGGGTTTTGGGGATCAAAACGAGATCTCTCACATGCAAAGCAACCATCCAACCTTCACTATCACTTGAGATCTTATAAAGAATTTTTAATAATGTTAAAAATACATAAGAAAAATGTTATAAAATTTTAAGAAATATATTTTCTTACACATTTGAAATAAAATTCTAAAAATTATAATTTTATTCACATTTTACTATATTTTATCTAAGTTTAAGAAAAGTAGTCGACATAGACATAATGGTTATTTTTCTTTTACTTACAAATATATCTCTAAAAAGCATATTTCATACATGTCCTACCATTTTTTCACCTTAAATTATTTGTTCTGATGTTTAACTGAAATGTGCATGTATGTACATACATATATATAATTTTAAAAGAAAAATAATCTCAAGGCTTTGAAACATCTGTTAGATCTGTTAGATACCTATTGACAGTTAAAATAATTAAAAACTCTATTCCAAAACTCTAAATAGAAATTGACTATATTTTGCTTGAGCCCTTTTATACTTTAAATGAATGACAATTTTATATGATTATAAAATAATACCAAAATTCAAGAAAACAGAAAATATGAAGCCATGAAATTCGCTTATAAATGGATGGACATGGAGAGTATATGTTAAGTGAAATAAGTCAGAATGAAAAGGACATAGAATGACTGCACTCATGTGTGAGATATTAAACAAACAAACAAAACATAGTATCAGACTAACACCCAAGGAGAGTAAACAAGGATCTACTGTTTTCAATCGGGACGCCCCAGAGTGGGCCAGGTGAGAACCCTCCCCTCCCCAAGGGACCCAGCCCTGGCAGCCGACCTCCACTACCCAACCACTGCCACACTCCAGGCCTCTTTCCAGATGGTCAGGCCGAACCTCACACATGAATGAAGTCCCACGGAACCCAGATAAATGTGGAACTTTGTGGCCTTGGATTCTGGACTCAATAGAACCCAGAAGCAGAGATCCTCCGCCTGCTATCCCCCAATCTCTGGTGATCACACCCATAAACCACACCCTGCAACACCCTGCCACACCAGATGACCTCCTCATCGGCCACCCCCCCAGATCTCAAGGCTGCTCCTCCCAGACAAGAGTATAAAATGAGGCCCCATAGCCATGCCACCGGACTCTGCGCCAGGCTGTTTTCACTCGGGATGCCCCAGAGGGGGGGCGGGTGAGAACCCTCCCCACTGTGCAACACATTATAAGACACTTCCTACGCATTTTCCATAATTACCACACCATCTCTGATGGAGCTCAGACAGCAGGCAGCAAATCATAGAGAGTAATATAGCTAGCTAGCCCAGCAAGCCTCGGAGAGTATCCTGCCTGCATGGGCAGAGCCTGGCAAGCTATCTGTGGCGTATTCGATATGCCAAAAACAGTCACAATAGGTCTCATTCCCCTGGCCCTGAAAGAGCCTCCAAACATTGGGAAAGATAATTAAGGAGTGGCTGCTAAAATCTCAGGGCTGGGAGGAATAAAGACGGTACTGGTGCCCGCTCGAGTAAATTGACAAACAACAGGATGACAGTGATACAGTGATAATTAAATATCTTAAATAATTGTATGTATATATGTATGGTTATATAAAACTTTATGAACACATATATACCTTCTTTGAATAATAAATAATATTATTGAGGATGTTAATCAAATTTCTTTTATAATCACTAGGGCATGAACTACTTTCATTCTCATAAATGTCCTATTTATGTCTCTGTGGAACTCAGCACGAGTGGAAAATGATAAAAATTGTCCCACTGCGGCACTACCTGAGTAACTGTAAGTCTCTTTGCTTTAGTCAGACAAATCCCTGGACTTGCTCTGCAAAAAGCTATTACCTTCTGTGCTGCAAAGTTATGACCCTTTGAGTTCCTAATAATTTCCTTTCTTAACTTCATTATTCAGAGAAATATATAGTTTGTACAACTAAAGAAATAAAGAAATATTTGTGATTTTCTATTCTATGAGCACTTATTGTGTTCACATTCATTTCTTAAAAGAGAAAATTCATAAAGACGATAGCTTTCTCGGGAGCAAACTCTCCCATTCCTCTCGCTATGAACCATGAACACAAACCATGAATCACTTTCTGTGAGAGGAAAAAAAATTGCACTGTCCTTTGAAATTATTCATCATAGTTTCTTTTTCTTCATCAGATTTTACAAATAATAGCTTTGCTTGCATATAACATTCATGCTTTTTTTCCCAGAAAGTATAATAGCTTCCTAAAGTAAATTCTACTACACTCGAAACTATTTTTCATTTGACATATTTTTTTATAAATTAGTCCAACGTTTTAAGAAAATTTTAAATTACTTATTAGTACATTAAAGATTACATAATTTGATAACTGGAAAGGCTGATAGAAAATCCTTTGGATATCACATAAACATCCTTTCTTTTCTATCGGCTTTCAGAACTTTAATTTTAGTTCTGCAGACATATTCCTATTTCAGGCGTACCATCAAAATGCTATCTACCTTTCAGTAATCCTTTGAGTAATTACCTTTCTGTAATCCTTCATCTAGAAAAGTTGTATGAACAGTTTTGTCCATCAAGATGTAAAAAATTTTGGGGGCTGTTTTGTTCATGGAATTTTGTTCTTTTGAGCAGAAGCAATAGTACTGAAGGTATGATACTTGCCTTGTACTCCCAACCAGGGTTCGACCTCACCCCCCCCATAACCCATATGGTCCCCAGAGCCCATCGGGACTGACCTCTGTGTGCCAAACCAGGAGAAAGTCCTGCACACCACCGGGTGCTCTCCACTCAAGAGTTTATTCTTCTGTTTAAAGTGTAAAGCACGAGTAAAAATACTCCTGCATCACTGAATTTCTTTCCCTGCTGTTGGTTATGTAGTGGGTAGTAAAATGCTCAGATTGGCTTCAGCTACCCAGCAAGGATTCGTTTCTGTGGATAGTACTGAGTCTGAAAGATGAAAAGAGAATGTTTCACCCTTCTGTTACAGCTGAAACACATTATCTGCATTGTTCAAGCTGAGTAGTAAGATTCCTGTGTTTGGCTCTGCTGCTTGTCACTTCTCAGAACTAAAGGGCCCCTTCCTCAGAAGGTGGATAATTGAGTATTGTTGGCCATGATCCAAATCTGATACTGAGAAGATTGGGTAAGTTCCTTTGATAGATACATGCACTGACTCAAGCAAGAGACATAAAAATAAATAGCTCCCTTGTAAAAGTCTTCTGTATCAATTATTTATAGGAAAAGTAATCCTATTAAAATATTTTTAAAACAAGAGTATTTAATTCTTGGAGTGAACTGCAGAATGTAAAATATATAAATTAGAAATGTTTGCAAAATCTTCTAATTTGTCCATGATTAAAGTCATATTCAAGCACAATCTAGACTAGTGTGATCTTAATAACAATATGGTACAACTTTATTTTATTCTTCTGATAAATGCTTAACTCTAAAATTAATTAATTTTAGAGTAATTAAAATTACTCTAAAATTAAAAATTACTCTAAAATTATTTTGACTTTTTGTTTTATAAAATCAGTGCCAAATATCTTACATCATTCTTTATATATTTTGGGATACAATTAATTTCATACATTTTAGTTAACACCAGTTCACATGAATGTATGTAAAAATGCTATTCTGTTTACATTGTCATAAAAAAGAATATTAGAAGTGTGGGGTGTGGCTCAAGTCATACAACACTTTTCTCGGCATTTTCAGAACCACCTACAGCCCCATAGCAACGCTAAAAGTCACACGGCTTGACACTGAAAACCCCAAAAATGATCTTCAGAAAGAGCAAAATAAAATAAAAACTAATATCTGGTCTTATGATAAAAAAATTCTAAGCTAAAAGTTATTTTTTTCTGTTAATTAATAAAGACAGCAGCTACATGGATGCTTTCAAGAATAGCAAAACAATTTTTACAGAAAAGCTTATCTGAGACCTTGAAAAGCATAGGATCTGTAACATGACGTAAAAAAAGAAACTAGTATATATTAAAGTCCTTATTATATCACAATTTACTAATGCAGATTTTGTCTATTAAAATAATAAGTAGAAATAAATTTAAATAAATTATGTAGTCTCATAATCCTTTATATTTGTATATAATCTTTTATAATTCTTTTTCCTTTTATTTTTCATCACTTTTACTGTTTTGTGAGTAAAAAAAAAATGTTTTTCTCTCATTTTGAGTCTAGGTGATGATTTGCCAGTTACAATTACCCTTGCAAAGATATAGTTGTTTTCACTTTTGTTTTGGTTTGTATTTTTGTTTTTATTTAATATTTTATCCACAAAAATTTTCATTATTCCCATTCTTCTAATTATTTTGAATTTCATGTGTTGTCTTTTTTAAGTTTCATGTATTATTATTATTATTATTATTATTATTATTAAGTTTTTATTTTATTGAATCACTGTGAAAAAAAATACAAAGCTTTCAGGTTTAAGTCTCAGTCATTTAATGATTAAACCCCCATCCCTTCACCAGTGCACATATTCCACCACCAAGAACCCCAATATACACCCCTCCCTCTCGGCCCCCACCTAAGTAGCTAATGATCTTCACTTTATTCTCTCTATATTTTGAATGCATTCAATATTTCAATAGAGAACTCACTATTATTGTTGGGAATTTCGCCCCCAACAACCAGGCCTGCTGAAAAGGCATCATTTAATCATTTCTTTTCATTGCTGAGAATGAAGACTATGAGCTCGAGCGGCCACTTTGGATTTCTGATATTTTAGCTCAGTTTGCAGTCTAGATACATTTCTGTAAGAAGCCGCTCTGGGTGCCAAAATGGGTTAGAAGACCTCTCGGATCATAGTCTTTAGGAGCAGAGGATCCGTTTTGTGTACAGCAGCTCCGGATCTTATCTAGGTGGAGGAAGTGCTGTAACACCCCCCCCTCCAAGATCGCCTACGAGACACATCACTGCAAAATCATACCTCTGGGTTGAGAGTCTTAGGAGGTGGCTCTTGCCACGTGGATGTTGCCTCCGCCAGCATTTTCCACACAGAAAAACAGGGTAGAGAGTGAAAATCCCTCCCCGGGGGGCATGGGGTTGTAGCTCAGCTCACGGTCTAGATGCATTTCTGTATGAAGCCGCTCTGGGTGCCAAAATGGGTTAGAAGACCTCTCAGACCATAGTCTTTAGAAGCAGAGGGTCCCATCCTTTTTAAGTTTCTTAAGATAATCAAATAGACTCATTTGAGGACTTTTCTCTGATATTTACCATTGGAACCTGGTAGAATTTCTAAAGGAAAATTTCACAAGAATGTTGGGCTCCTAGATTGAGCTATTTTATTTGATAGTCAAAAATCTTGTTTGCTTTTGAAATTACAATTTATGGCTGAATCTAAAGTGTTGAAAAGCAGATTTGTATTTAGTGTGATATGTTGTGGTTCAAACACAGTTATTCCCCTTCTAAGAAATTCAGAAAAACTCTCTATTCTTTTGTGCTCCATCAAACTTTAAAAGCTTCAGATAATAAAACTCAACATTATCCTCAACAACTTCTTGGCCATTTTTAGTGGCAAGAAGTAACTGCAGCATCAATATCATTGTTTTGTCCAAAATAACAGGAATGCTCATTATCTGGGGTTGGTTTGTTTACTTGCTTGCTCTGATTTTGATAGGGGTTCATTTGGTTAGTCTTTCTAACTGGTTACTGTAGTTCATATTTCATTCTCCATTTTAGTACAATACATGTGTTGAAATAAATATGTTTGACTTTAAAATCAGACAGATTGAAAAGCAAATGCATTTCACATACTCTTTTGTAGATATAATGGAGTATATTTTTGTTTTTCTCCTATATAAACTATATTATCCCAGAGCCTTCAAAGTATAATAAATCTGTGTAAAGCTTTCATTCTTTTTATACTTTTTAGGATTCTAAAGAAATTCAGTGGAAGTAAGAAAGATATATTATTATTGTCACATTATATTTATATTGTTAATATCTCTACCATTCTTTTTTAAGACTGCAAGGACAATTGTGATTATAGAACCAGTGTAATAGAAAAAATTGCAACATTTTAACGATGCCATTAGCTATTGATACAAATAATATATTTGATTTATCATAAGATTCTACATGAACACTTACAGCTAATCAAGAACACAGAGATATGTTAGAATTAATCAGTTTTAAGAGACATTATTTGTGTTACCTTGCAATTCATGTATGAATTGCAGCACTAGGAATAGAGATAGACTGTGCAAGACAAACTTTTAATTTAATCAAAGCTTTATAAATTAGGTTTTGCTATTCCGTTAAATGAGTCTTTACTAAAACCAAACAATGTCACCACTATGTCTTAAAATATTATTATCATACAGCAAAACTGTTCCTATTTTATATATATGGATGATTAAAAATAAATTGATCTTAAATAAGACAAACCAATGGGCATATTTAAGAGGTGTAGACTTGATAACAATTAAGGCAGGAAAAAAAGTGTATCATGACCATTTATTCCATATTTTATAATTTTATTTTGTATGGAATTTTAAAAATATCACTGTCACTGTCAACGATGATCCCATTGCTCATCAATTTGTTCGAGCAGGTACCAGTAACGTCTCTCATTGAGAGACTTGTTGTTACTGTTTTTGGCATATCGAATACGCCTCGGGTAGCTTGCCAGGCTCTGCAGAGCAGGCTTGATACTCTCGGTAGCTTGCCAGGCTCTCCGAGAGGGGCAGAGGAATCGAACTCAGGTCAGCCGCGTGAAAGACAAACACCCAACCACTGTGCTATCTCTCCAGCTATCATTGAATAATAATGTTGCATGAAGTGGTATACCAGTCCATTGGAGGCGCAGAGACAAGAAACGCAAGAAGAATGCGGAGAGCATGGAATGTCAAGGCTCATGACCAAGAGCAACTGCCAGAGGCCTCCTTTCATTCTAATTTTTACCAGTTACCTCTTAATAACTTCATCACAGAGAGAATCCCTAACGAAAGTACAAACAGTTAAAGGATAAGCATTTGTCAAAGGAACATCAGGGTATTCATTGTCTTGTCATAGTTATATTGTCAAAGCTATGTTGCAATAACTGAAACGTCACAGGAAGCTATGGACTTGGCATGTAGGCTCTACAGATCACATCCCCCATATTCTTGTGGTCGGTAACACAAAAAACAAAGAGAAGACTCATACTGATAGTTGGAGTTCAAAGCAGATTAAGGAGGTGTAAGAGAGGGGGAAACTGCCGAGATAAGGTATGACCAGGTGGTTGTATGAGAGCATTCTGTACTTTTCCAGATAATCTAGACTCAAAAGTTTTACCTTGTCCACTTCACTCAAAGTGGGGCCTCAGTTCTGCTTTCTGCTTGCAGGGCAGTGTCTATAGTCTCATCCTAATGTCCTGGCTTAGCACCAACATAATAAATTAGATATTTCTTGAAGCGTAATTCTTATGTGCATAGTATTGTCTGAAAATAAACTCTAAGGCCACTGGTGAATAATTTTGAAAATTAATTTGTCTCTGCTACTCTTTAGAGTGGAGAGGTGGAACATTTTTAGTTTATTTTAGGATCAGAGTAGCACTTAGACAACATCATTTAACAAGAAGACTGCATATAAAAAGATAATTTCTCTCACAAATATACTGAGCTAAAGATCAAGATTTAGCAGGTGCACAGAAGCAGTGCCAGCCAGTATGAAGACCAAGATGACTGCAATGGCAAAAAAAAAAAAAAGAAAGAAGATAAATTCAACAGTAGTCTGAGAGTAGTAGCTTCAATTTTGTAATGAGACTACATTCCTGCTTCAGTGATCCAGCAATTATAGCCTCCATCATCTTTACACCATTGTGAAAACACTCCCATGATGTTCTTCGTTGATAACCAATGAGGTATGATATGTTCCACCATCCCAGATAACATTACGGTACCATTTTTTTGTGAAAAATCTAAACAACAGAGAATATTTTTGTAAAACTGTTATCTGTCTTCTATTGGCTATATATATATTTTTACATTACTTTTGCCACTGAGACTCAGTTCTTGAGAAAATCTAGTATTAGCATTTCGTTCTTAAATTTTTAGGCAATTTCTATGCACAGTATAACATACAACTTTTTATTTTAGTCTTTAAATATTTTAAATATTCAGTTTAAATAATTAAATATTTAATCATCTTAAATAGAATATTTAATTATTTAAATTAATCATTGCATTAAATAATTAATTAATTTAAATATTTTAAATATAGAATACTTTATTCTATATATTTATTGATTTATATGCATCTATTTCCAGAAAATTACAAGATTTGGTATTGAGCAAAAAAAAAATAGTGGAAAACATATGTCCAACTACACTTTCCATAGCACTATCACTAAAACCTGGGTTAAGCCCATTTGCTCAAAGACACATTCATAGGTAAAGAATTTTTGTTATGCATATACAACAGACTACCTTGCCAGAAGAAAAGATAGGCTCTTTGATACCACATGGATGAAACTAAAGGATATCATGCTCAGTAAAAAATAATATAGAAATAAAAGGCAAACACTGCAGAAGTTCAATTATACGTGGTATATAAAGAAATAACTCAAGAGGACTAAACAATGCTCCATTAGAACAAATCTTAAGAGTTATGACACAGGTAAAATTCAGGGAGAGAACTGAAAGTGTCTAATATAGTGTGATAGAAGGGTATAGAAACTTCTTGGTGGGTGTGGTTTGGTAATACTGTACCCCCATAAAATATATAAATTGTTATACTCTTGTAAAAGCAATGTTACACCAATTTTAAACAAAATGTTCAGAACTAGGAAGATAGCTTAAAGTGGCATATAACATGCCTTGCTTGTCTGAACCCTGAGTTTCAATGGCCAGCACTATAGAACCCATGGAGTCCCATGAGGTATGGCCCTCTTAAGCACTGATCAGTACTAGGTGTGGCCCTAATGGCCTTTAGCTTCACAGTGCAGGTCATTGTGGACACTGTTACTTGGGCTTAGCAATACTTTATCAGTTCAAGAGCTTAAAGAGTGAAGGAATACACACTTAGACCTACCATTGTGGAAAGGTACAAGGTCCTATGAGCCTGTTGAGAGCTGTGTAATAGTTAAAAAGGTAATGTCAAAAGCTAAAAATGAGTAAAAGTTACTAATATGCTAAGAAATTGAGATTAGTTAACAATTATGCTTCATAGTGTGCAGTAATACACATGTGAAATTTACAGTTTTTTAATTTTTTAAAATTTGTATTGTTTTTGCTTTTTGGGTCACACCCAGCGACATTCAGGGGTTCTCCTAACTCTGCACTCATGAATTACCCCTTGTGGTGCTCAGGGGACCACATGGGATGCTGTGGGTCATACCTGGATTGGCCACTTGTAAGGCAAATGTCCTACCCCCTATACTAGCACTCTGGCCCAAGATTTACAGTTTTTTGATAATTGTTCAGCATATCTGTGATAAACATTTGCCTTCTAGGTCTGTGTGCAAAATCATAAGTATTAATAAACATTAAGAATATTGTATATAAATTGCATACACTGTTTAATCTTTTGAAAATTATTTTGTTGCTTTTAATTTGTCCAAACTTGGGTGAAATAAAAACAACTGAAATCATAAAGTCCTAATTTTAACTCACAGTAATTTTGAAGCAAAGACAAGGCTCTTTTTGATATTTTACTTTGCTACTACTATCATCAATAATATTTCATCCATAGTGAAAGAAATATTACTAATTATTTCTGAAAATTATCCACTTGTTGAGTTTGCTAACATTTTTATAGAATTGCCAAGGATAATTTCGTCTTCCTTCCTGTGATTCCTATATACCACTTTCTCAAACCTAAATGTAGACAAATAAAGGAAAACAATACTAACTAAGTACCTACTATTCTCTTGTTTTCAATTGCTTATCATTTGTAATGGAAGATTTAAAATTCACCATCTAAATATATAAATTCTATATCTAAAATATGTTTTTCTATAATGTGTATATTATAGCATATGATTACTATATTTTATATTCATCAGTTTGTCATATATATAATATATTTGATACAAATGCAAACACACACATCCTGTTGTCCTTGGCTACAGTCCCTAATGAGACTAAATGTTCTTCCCGCTTGTTTGCTGGAGAAATTACGCCTTTTTCTTCTTTCCTCCCTCTCATCTCATGCAATTCCTGCATCTGGATTGATAGTGACAGTATGTTCCTTTTCTTGTTTAGGTCAAGATATGTACTGACTAGATACGCTTTACAAAGCTTTATAAAACCTCCTTTTCTACTCTTCTGCCACAGAACCTAGAGAAAGTCTCCAAAGATGATTAGAAAATAATGCATTGGACTTTCAAAGTGATTCTGTGTTATAATCTGATTAGCATAGAGACAGGGGTCCTGATTCATCTGGTCTTGTCAAAAGAATTTAGCTAATATATTAAAATAAAAATGTGATCCTAGATGTAAGTACTCAGGCTCCAAAAATGAATATTTCATAGGATTGCAAAGTTAAAAATAAGTTGAACACAAATATAGACTAGAGACTGAACGCAATGGCCACTCAACACCTTTATTGCAAACCACAACACCTAACCAGAGAGAGAGAACAAAAGGGAATTCCCTGCCATAGTGGCAGGGTGGGGTGGGGGGAGACGGGACTGGGAAGGGGGGGTGGGATGTTGGGTTTACTGGTGGTGGAGAATGGGCACTGGTGAAGGGATGGGTTATCAAACTTTGTAAGGGAGAAACATGAGCACAAAAATGTATAAATCTGTAACTGTACCCTCACGTTGACTCACTAATTAAAAATAAACTATTAATAAAAAAAAAATAAAAAATAAATAAATAAAAAAAAAATAAGTTGAACAGCACTAGTCCTTTGAATCTCTTTTCTGTTACCAACCAGAATTATTTTTGACTAAAGTGTTAACTATTATTTAAAAAGGAAGTTTTTATAGAAATTTGATACAGTATGATAAAAATAAGAAACTTTGTGACATTCAAACTCTTTGGAAATTTGTAACTCTATTATTATTAACATGAAAGAGTAAAAGGCCAGAGAGTTAGTACCATATCTAAGGAGCATTTCTTCCAAAGGGCTGACCCAGATTTGATTCCCAGCATCTAATATTGTCCCCTGACCACTATTAGGAGTGATTCCTAAGTGGAGAACCAGAAGTAACCACTAAGCATCAACAAGTGTGGCCCAACTTAAAAATAATAATAATAATAATAACAAATAAAATAGGCAACAGGGCTTTGTTTTCATCACAGACCTTTAAGTGGGAATACAGAAAGGTTTTTGAAATCTTCTACCCAAGTCAAAACAACAGCCTCTGACATCAATAGGATATGAAACCATATTTTGTTTATTTTCTCTTCTATTTCTGACCCTAAGAGAGGGGTAGTTTTCTACATGGAAACTTGAGCAGTTTTTAGCAACTGCATTGCTTCTTTGACACAAGATAGGGGGAAAAAATGAAGAGAGGTTATTAGCAGTAAGAAGGAACTGAAACTAGTTTAATGACAGAGCAGCTGCCTTATGAGCAAGAGGTCTCAGGTGTTGTCCCTAAGGCTGGCCCATAAGCCACAATCCTGGTAGAGGGCACTTGTGATGCCTGTACTGATGATACATTGTGATCTCTGGTAAGTTACACCAAGTTTAAATGATCTACAGTCACTGCAACAAGAACAACAGCAAAGTGAAGTGAAGGGGCTCATAAATAATAACCAGATTAGTACAATTTAAATGGAAAATTATGGCTTGAGGATGTAGAACCATGGATGAGGTGCTTGCCGTCTATGAGATCCATCCAGGTTTTATCTTTGACACCCCATAGAGTTCCTTGGGCAGCATAAGGAAACATCCCTGAGAGTCAGATGTAAGCTATGAGTATCACCCAACGTGGCCTGATTCACGCCCCCCTAAATCTCAATGGTAAATTTACACAGAAATTGAAATTTCCACCACTTAACCCCACCTCCAGTTTTTAAGTTGACTGTTCAGGTGTCTGCACAGAGCTAACTTCCGCAAACAACCCCCACTCGAAATCTCTCTTAACGGAATTTTAAATTAAGGCATTGAGTTGACAGCGTAGCTCTAAGAATCATCAAGTTATTATGCTATCTAAGAATACCACAGTTGAATCTACATAGACCTGAATGATTTATTTCTGTTGAGATGGTGGAAATGGTGAAAAAGTCAATTGTGAGAGGCCTATACTCCTTCCATATTGCCTGCTGGCAAGACACAGGTGAGGGGAAGGAACTGAAAATGAATTACAAATACGAGTTTCATTCCACATTCCGAGAAACTGTGGCTTTACGTTAAAATATTAAGTATAGTAAAAGGTTGTAGAATTAAATAAGTAAATGATGTGAGTACGAAGCATAGTATGTAGCCAAATATTTATTTTAAAAAGAAACTCAATATCTGGCATACAAAGCAAACCTTAAAATTTCTGTTTCCCATTATGAGAGAAGCTCATAAACTAGATTTGTTTTGATGATATAGGAAGACAAAATCATGAGCAAATGTTTATGATATGCTTATCCTACATCTTTAAGTAGGAAACTGTATACTCTTAGATGTGATCAATTAAGATGTCAGATTGTTTCTTTACAGTTTTCTTATGATTTGGAGAACGTTATGGTTGGTTAGATTTTTAGGAGGGGGCCAAAATTCTAGTATTTAATTCTATGAAACTTCATTGTTACTACTTGTAAGCATACTAAAAGACATACTAAAGAACGATTTTAAATATCTTCAAAGTTGAAAAAAATAAGAAACTAATATAAATTCATTTAAAATGTCTTCTCAATTGTAATATCATTTTTGTTAATTTTCTATTCTTTATTGTTTTGGAACGTAAGTAGGTCTATATGCAGTTGAATTATATAAATTAATTAACCATTAGTTATTAACTTTTTTGTAAAATATAGATTTACCTTGCACTTTTCATTTTTACACATATTATAAATTATACATACTTCACTTGATTGCATAGATAGCACAGTGGGTAGGGCACTTATCTTGCATGTGACCAACTCGGGTTCGATTCCTCCGGCCCTCTCAAAGATCACGGCAAACTACCAAGAGTATCCCACCCGCACAGCAGAGCCTGACAAGCTATCCGTAGCATATTCGATATGACAAAAACAGTACCAACAAGTCTCACAATGCAGATGTTACTGGTGCCCGCTTGAACAAATCAATGAATAATGGGACAACAGTGCTACAGCGCATTTGATATTTTTCCAGACTATGTAACTGAAAACAATTATAAGGATAACTGACTTTAGCATATGTTGTATGCTATGTTTAAAACAATTAATTTGTGAATAAATGTATAGAAAAAAATGGCAAAAACACATCTCTTAGAATTTTTGTTTTCATGTATTTTTTTCACTAAAAGTTTACTACTAACCAAGATTTCTATGTCTTATTCCAATATCTTTTCATCTAGAAGATACAAGGTAATCAGTTAATATCTTTAAGCCTTTTGATAAGCTAAAATTTCTCTCATTTTATTCAATATTATATACTGATCAGTATTGTAATAATTTTCTTAACATTAGTATATATTTACTTTTCATATTTTATTCCTATTTGCACATATTTTCTGATAAAGTATATTGAATCATTAGTAGTGCCAGAGGTCTAAATCAAGCTGGCCCTGTGCAAGGCAAGCATACTACCTGCTGTACTATTGCTCTGGTCCCTCTACATATATTTTACTCTACATAAAACTATTTGTCATTGTATAGGAATACATTATTTTCTTAGATCATTTTTCAGGCAAAAATCCTTACATCAACTTGCTAGAATTTGCTTACATATACCCAAAACAGATTCATCACAGGAAGGAAATGAAAGATCTCTGAAGAAAAATTGGATTAGTATAGCTTCAAAACCCATGTCCACTTGGAAAGTAGTATATGATCTTATTTGGAATACCCACTTTACGTTTCTAATTAGATGTACAGAATACTGGAGACACATTGTTCCTAAAATCAAGACTTGATGTCCAAATTACAGGAAAGGAGACATAGAGAAACATCAAGGGCATAAAAAAAGATGGTAATAGAGATGGTCCAGGGGGTAAATCACTTGTCTTGCATGTGGCAGACCCTGGTTGGATACCCAACACCACATGTGTTCCTTGAATGTTGCCAGAAGTGATTGCTAATACAGAGCCAGGATCACCCTGAATATCATTGGGTGTGGCTCCCCAGGTAACCCCAGAAAAATAAAAGAAGGTAAACATGATGCAAATAAAGGTTAGTGTGATGCAAATATTATGTATGGGACGTAATGAAGATGAAGAGAAGGACCAGAATCTACAACAAGGATTCTTTATTTATTTCTGTTCTACAAAAGGATTCTTGCCTCCAGCTTTCCAAAGCATAACCTTATCTTGATTGACAATTTTTGTCCAGAACAAAGATTAATTTCTGCTGTTTTTAGCCTCATGAGTGACCAGCAGTAAATTGCAGAAAATTAATACAGCAAGAGAATATAGTAGGCAAAGTGATGGTTTTTGTTGAAATTTAAATAGTGTGTATGCAAGCATGTGTTTGTGTTGTGTGTGTGTTGTGTCATTTTTAGTGGTTAACTTCTATTCTGTCTGAGGTAAAAAAGATACCTTCCTGTCTAGTTTTAGAAATACTTCAGTATTGTATTTTTGATTGTACTTAAATTAATTCCGTTAATAATGTAGAAGTCCCTATTTACTTATTTTTCTTTGTTTGGGGGCCACATCTTGCAATGCGCAGGGTTACTCTGTCTCTTCACACAATAATCACTCTTGGAGGTGTTCAGGAAACCATATTGGATGCTAGGGATCAAACTCAAAGTTATCTGCAGGCAAGGCAAGTGCCCTACATGCTGTATTGTCTCTTAGGCCCCCTCTGTTTAGACATACATATTTCTCTTAGGTAACCAACAGAGAGTGGAACGGGGTTCATGAGTCAAATGTCAAGATTAAATAAATGTGTGTAGATTTACTTCTGTTTCATTTGCTTATGTGGATTTATTTATTTTCTTATTAACCACAAGAGTAATTGCACTCTTTTCAGAGAGATAACAGCACTGTAGCACTGTCCCCCGTTGTTCATCGATTTGCTCGAGCGGGCACCAGTAACGTCTCCATTGTGAGAATTGCTGTAACTGTTTTTGGCATATTGAATACGCCACAGGTAGCTTGTCAGGCTCTGCCATGTGGGCGGGATACTGTTGGTAGCTTGCTGGGCTTTCCGAGAGGGATGGAGGAATCAAATCTGGTTCAGCCACATTCGATTCCTCCGTCCTTCTCGGAGAGCCTGGGAAGCTACTGAGAGTGTAGTATAAGGATAAATTTGCTTACCTTGCATGCAGTCAGTTCAAGTTTGATCCCCATATCACATGGTCCCTATGTACTCGCAGAAGTGGCCTTGGAGCACAGAAGCATGAATAACCCCCAGATCATAACAAGATGTGACTCAACCCTCCTCCTCCACCACCACTACCACCACCACAAAAAAATCAAATAAACAATTGTGTATATCTTTCATTGTTTAGATCTTTTGTTTTCTTGCTAAATTTGTTACTAAATTGCACCATTTTTAATTGTTCTTTAAAATACCTTTCATTTTAGGACTGGAGAGATAGGTTGTACAATAGGTAGGGTGGTGCATTTAGAGCAGCCAACACTCTTTCAATCCTCAGTACAGTATATGGCACTCCTAGAACCTTAAGGAGTGATCCCCGAACACAGAGTTAGTGGTAAGCCCTGATTACAGCCAGATATGGCCCATATATTTAAAACAGGTCAATAAGGCTGTCACACATAGTAAACAACAAATAAAATTTCCAGCGATTTATTTTTTCACTTCCCTTTAGATTGAATATGGAGATGAAATATGTTTTTATCTTTATTGAAGATTATATTTTTTCATATTTCATTTCTATCTCACAAAGTGAATAATTTGAAAAAATGTGGCTAGTTTTAAAAAATGTTTTAGATTTCATCCATACATAATTAAAATACATTTCATTTTTATATTTTTTCTGGACTAGAGCGATATAGCACAGCAGGTAGTCCATTTGCCTTGCATGCAGTTGACCAGGTTTTGATTCCTCCGCTCCTCTCGGAGAACCTGGAAAGTTATGGAGAGTATCCCACCCGCATGGCGGAGCCTGGCAACCAACCTGTCGCATATTAGGTATGCCAAAAGCAGTAACAACAAGTCTCACTATGAGGACATTACGGGTGCCCGCTCGAGCAAATCAATGAGCAAAGGGATGACAGTGCAGTGCAGTGTTACGTTTTTTTCTAATCCACATGTCTTGAGCTAGAATGTCTCATTTAGTTATATATTAGGTAGTAGAGGTTTCCATCAAACTGTGGTATACAATTTAAGCTTTCATAGGTGTCTATTACTATACCTAGATATTTATGACCAAACATGATGGCCTCTCAGTATATGTATTCTGAACCATAATGCCCAAAAGAAAAGAGAGAGAGAGAGAGATAGGGAGGGAGGGAAGGAGGGAGAGAGAGAAAGAGAGAGAGATAGAGAGTGAGAGAGAGAGAGAGAGAGAGAGAGAGAGAGAAAGCATCTGCCATAAGGCAGGCTATGGGTGGTGGTGAGTGCCAGGAGGAATACAAGAGTTATTGGTGTTGGAACATGTGCACTGGTGGAAGGATGAGTGTTGAAGCACTGTATGACTGCAACTCAATCATGAAAGCTTTGTAACTGGGGCTGGAGCAATAGCACAGCAGGTAGGGTGTTTGCCTTGCACGTGGCTGACCTGGGTTCGATTCCCAGCATCCCATATAGTCCCTTGAGCATTGCCAGGAGTGATTCTGAGTGCAGAGCCAGGAGTAATCCCTGTGTAGCTACGTGTGATCCAAAAAGCATAAAAAATAAAAAGAAAGCTTTGTAGCTATATCTCACTGTGACACGATGGTTCAATTAAGGCATCACTGTATCACTATCATCCTGTTGTTCAGGATTTGCTCAAGAAGGAGCCAGTAACATCTCCATTCGTCCTAGCCCTAAGATTTTAGCAGCCTCTCTTTACTCATCCTTCCCAGTGGTGCCACATTAGAGGCTCTTTCAGGGTTAGGAGAATAAGACCCATCATTGTTACTGTACTTAGCATATGCATACGCCATGGGGAGCTTGCTAGGCTCTCCCATGCAGGCAGGAAACTCTCGGTGGCTTGCCAGGTTCTCCATGAGGGAGAACTGGGCTATAAGATGGTGCAAAGTGGCCACAGGCTTCCGGGATCTTGGTTCTATAGTCTCTGGATGTTGGCCATTGATGGGATTACAGGAGCAGTTTGTGGGTGTGACTGCCTAGCAAGTGGAAAATGGGGGAGCTGGGCGGAAGAGGCCCAGTCCATTCTGAGCAGGCTTGGAGATCTCAGTCCCGGGTCTACACACCTGGGTTCCTCCGCTGGTTCCTTCATGTGTGAGGCTCGTCCAAGCATGTGGGGAGTGGCCTTGAGCATGGCTGTGTCTGGGTTCCGGAGGTTTTCAGCATCCGGGGCTCTGCTCAGGAGGGAGACTCAACCCACCTCCCCCGAGGGGTCCCAGTGAAGACAGTCAGGCACGGGAGCAAGAGAATCTGCCCCCGCAGAGATAATAACAAAACTGGAGAAAAATCTGAACTGAATGATTGCATATTAGGTATTTCTTAGCATTTAATCTATAGTGATTTAAATCTTTTTACTCATTAGATACATTGTGTCAGTTCATTTAATGTTTTCTTTATGAATAATTCCACTCAACTAAAATACCCGACTGTTAGAATGAATAAGGAATTATTTATAAAATTATAAAGTATTTGTAGATAGGCATTTATGACATGGGGCACTTCATACCCCTTGACATATTATATTTATACATTAGTTAACTTATTTTGGTACTGCACGGAATGAAAAAAATTTGTGTCAAGGTTTTTATAAAGGTATTTTCTATGCATAGCTATTATATCTACAAGTTCATAAGTCACTAAGTAGTTACAAATTAAAATGAATTAGATCAGTATTTCCATCTATCATCAATTTATATGAAAATCATTCAGGTCAGCCAAAGATATATCTAATTATATGTAATGCCAAAGAATTTTTAGTATTTGAGTTTTATACTCCTTCAGTTCAATTTAGTACCTTCAGAAACATTGACTAACTGTGATTGTAATAAATATTAGAACCTATATAGATGGACCATAATAGAGCACAGTGTTCTAAAATATAACATGTTGTAATCTAACAAATTATCTTATTTTTAGGTAGAAGTAGGAGCAAAGCTGATGGTGCTCAGGGACCAGTCGTGACTCTGTGGTTCTATACTAGGTGATCATTCTGGTGATGTGCAGGGGATCATATGCACTGCTAGGGATCAAGCCCAAGGAAAACACCCAGTATGTGTGTTCAAAAAATATGTGTGGGAGTGCTTGTCAAGTACATTCAGTGGCCAAGAGCCACTTACAGATCACAACAGCCACCATTTCCAAAGGAAGATATGACGGAGGGAACAGGGCCACTGAGCTGGTTAGTAATCAGTCGCCATTTTTTCCAATCTCCATTCCAGGTCTATTCTGTTCTCACCATGTGCCTATTCCAGTTTCACTGTCCTCCACTTTCTAGTCCCCACTAGCCCTATTCTGACTCCCTCATTTTATTTTTGCCATTTATAGAATTTCATATCAATGAAATCATTAAACATATAATCTATTTGACTCCATGTTTATCATATTTTGGAGTTTCTAATCTACATATTATGTGTAAGCATTTAATGCATGTACTGTAAAGTTTATCCTTTCTATTGCTGAGCCATGTTTAACTGCATTGTACGAAAAGTTTCTAAATAAAAGTTTAATAATTTAGAATGCAAAACAATTAAAAGTAGAAGAAAATTACAATGAGTAAAATAATTAACATTGGCAATATAAAGAATGAAATTGATTATTAAAATATAAAATAGTTGTAAGTAATTTGATTTTTATATTTCTGGGGCAATGATCCCATTGTTGAAATAATGAGTACCAAAACAGATATAATAGCAAAACAGAAACAAATCTTTTTATTTATTTATTTATTTATTTTACAGTTACAGATTTATACATTTTTGTGCTCATGTTTCTCCCTTACAAAGTTTGATAACCCATCCCTTCACCAGTGCCCATTCTCCACCACCAGTAAACCCAACATCCCTCCCCCCTCCCCAGTCCTGTCTTCCCCCACCCCACACTGCCACTATGGCAGGGTATTCCCTTTTGTTCTCTCTCTCTGATTAGGTGTTGTGGTTTGCAATAAAGGTGTTGAGTGGCCATTGTGTTCAGTCTCTAGTCTATATTCGGCCCGCATCATCTTTCCCCCACATGACCTCCAACCACATTTTACTTGGTGTTCCCTTCTCTGAGTTGCCCAGAATGAGAGAACAGCCTCCAAGCCATGGAGACAGCCTCCTGGTACTTATTTCTACTATTCTTGGGTGTTAGTCTTATAGTCTATTATTCTATATTCCACAGATGAGTGCAATCTTTCTATGTCTGTCTCTCTCTTTCTGACTCATTTCACTTAGCATAATACTTTCCATGCTGATTCACTTATATGCAAACGTCATGACCTCATTCTTCCAAACAGCTGCATAGTATTCCATTGTATAGATGTACCAGCGTTTCTTCAACCAGTCATCTGTTCTAGGGCACTCGGTTTTTTTCCAGATTCTGGCTATTGTAAACAGTGCTGCGATGAACATATAAGTGCAGATGTCATTTCGACTATACTTTTTGGCTTTTCTGGGATATATTCCCAGGAGTGGTATTGCTGGGTCAAATGGGAGCTCAACCCCTATTTTTTTGAGAATCATCCATACTGTTTTCCAAAAGGGGTGAACTAGCTGGCATTCCCATCAGCAGTGTAGAAAGGTCCCTTTCTCCCCACATCCTCTCCAACAGCGTTTGCGTTGCTTTTGTTCTTTTGGATGTGTGCTAGCCTCTGTGGTGTGAGGTGGTATCTCATGGTTGTTTTGATCTGCATCTCTCTGATGATTAGTGATGTAGAGCACTTTTTCATGTGCCTTTTGGCCATTCGTATCTCTTCCTTGGTAAAGTTTCTGTTCATTTCTTCGCCCCATTTTTTGATGGGGTTGGATGTTTTCTTCTTGTAGAGTTCAACCAGTGCTTTATATACAATTGATATCAACCCCTTATCTGATGGGTATTGTGTAAATATCCTTTCCCATTCTGTAGAGAGTCTTTGTATTCTGGTCACTGTATCGTTTGCGGTGCAGAAGCTTTTTAGTTTAATGTAGTCCCATTTGTTGATCTCTGTTTTTACTAGGTTGCTTAGTTCCGTGTCATCTTTGAAGATACCTTTATCTTCAATATCGTAGAGGGTTTTGCCTACCTTGTCTTCAATGTACCTTATGGTTTGTGGTCTGATGTTGAGGTCTTTAATCCATTTTTATCTGACTTTTGTGCATGGTGTCAGGTCGAGTTCTAAGCCCATTTTTTTGCATGTGGTTGTCCAGTTGTGCCAGCACCATTTGTTAAAGAGACTTTCCTTGCTCCACTTCACATCTCTTGCACCTTTATCAAAGATTAGATGATCATATATTTAAGGGTGTGGGGGGGGATATTCCAACCTGTTCCATTGGTCTGCAGTTCTGCTTTTGTTCCAGTACCATGCTGTTTTAATTGTTACCGCTTTGTAGTAGAGTTTAAGGTTGGGGAGGGTGATGCCTCCCATCATCTTTTCCCCAAGAATTGTTTTAGCTATCCGTGGGCATTTATTGTTCCATATAAATATCAGGATTGCTTGATCCGTTTCTTTGAAGAATGCCATGGGTATCTCTATAGGGATCGCGTTAAATCTGTATAATGCTTTGGGGAGTATTGCCATTTTGACAATGTTTATTCTCCATATCCATGAGCAGGGGATATGTTTCCATTTCCTCATGTCCTCTTTTATTTCATGGAGTAGTGTTTTATAGTTTTCTTTGTAGAGGTCCCTTGCTTCTTTAGTTAAGCTGATTCCAAGATATTTGATTTTCTGGGGCACAATTGTGAACGGGATTGCTTTTTTCATGTCCCTTTACTCTGTCTCATTGTTTGCATATAGGAAGGCCATGGATTTTTGGGTATTGATTTTATAGCCTGCAACTTTACTGTATAGGTCAATTGTTTCTAAGAGTTTCTTACTAGAGCTTTTAGGTTTCTCTAGGTATAGTATCATATGGTCTGCGAATAGTGAGAGCTTGATTTCTTCCTTTCCAATCTGAATTCCCTTAATATCTTTTTCTTTCCTGATGGCTATTGCTAATACTTCCAGCACTATATTAAAGAGAAGTGGTGAGAGTGGACATCCTTGTCTTGTCCCCGATTTTAGAGGAAAAGCCCTTAGTTTTTCTCCATTGATTTTAATGCTTGCCATAGGTTCATGGTAGATGGCTTTGACTATTTTCAGAAAAGTTCCTCCAAAACCCGTTTTGGTGAGAGTTTTTATCATGAATGAGTGTTGGATCTTGTCAAATGCTTTCTCTGCATCTATTGATATGATCATATGGTTTTTATCTTTACTTTTGTTGATGTGATGGATTACGTTGATTGATTTCCGAATGTTAAACCATACTTGCATCCCCGGGATGAATCCCACTTGGTCATGGTGTATGATCTTTTTGATGAGTTGTTTGATTCTAGTTGCTAGTATTTTGTTGAGGATCTTCACATCGGTGTTCATCAAGGATATTGGTCTATAGTTTTCTTTGTTAGTGGTGTCTTCGTTTGCTTTTGGTATTAGGGAGATATGTGCCTCATAGAAACTGTTCGGAAGAGTTCCTGTCTTTTCGATTTCCTGGAAAAGCTTGAGGAGAACTGGCAACAAGTCTTCTTTAAATGTTTGGAAGAATTCGCCAGTGAATCCGTCTGGACCTGGGCTTTTGTTTTTGGGGAGACTTTTGATTACGGTTTCGATTTCCTTGATATTTATGGGCCTCTTCAGGTATTTCACGTCTTCTTGGCTCAGTCTTGGGAGATTGTAGGAGTCAAAGAATTCATCCATTTCTTTTAGGTTCTCTTGTTTCGTGGCATACAGACTTTCAAAGTAGTCTCTGATGATCCTTTGAATCTCCTTGGTTTCTGTTGTGATGTCCCCCTTTTCATTTCTGTTTCGGTTTATTAGGGTTTTCTGTCTTTCTTTCTTTGTGAGTCTTGCTAGCGGTTTATCAATCTTATTTATTTTCTCGAAGAACCAGCTCTTTGTTTCATTGATCTTACGGATTGTTTTTCGGGTTTCCATATCGTTAATTTCTGCTCTAAGTTTTATTATTTCTTTCCTTCAATCTGGCTTGGGTTCCTTTTGCTGGTCCTCTTCTAAGATCTTGAACTGCGAAGTCAAGCTATCTATATAGGCCCTTTCTTCCTTTCTGAGGAAGGCTTGCAGAGCTATAAATTTTTCCCTTAACACAGCTTTAGCTGCGTCCCATAGGTTCTGGTAGCTTGTGTCTTCATTCTCATTTGTTTCGAGGTATCTCTTGATTTCTTCCTTGATTTCTTTCGTGACCCACTCATTGTTCAATAGTGAGTTGTTTAATTTCCAAGTGTTTGATTTGGTTCTCCGCATCTGTGCGTGATTAACTTCCATCTTCAGTGCATCATGGTCTGAAAAGATAGTTGGTACAATTTTTATCTTCCCAATTCTATTAAGGTATAATTTGTGGCCCAGAACATGGTCTATTTTGGAAAACGTTCCGTGTGCGCTGGAAAAGAATGTGTATTCTTTCTTTTTGGGGTGTATAGCCCTGTATAGGTCTATAAGCCCTGTCTCCTCCATTTCTTCCTTCAGGGCCATGGTTTCCTTGCTGAGTGTTGTTCTTGTCGATCTATCCAGAGGTGATAAGGCAGTGTTGAAATCTCCAACTACTATCGTGGTGCTAGTTATGTCCTCCTTAAATTCTGTTAGGAGTTCTTTTAAGTATTTAGCTGGTCGTTTATTAGGTGCGTATACATTTAGGAGTGTGATTTCTTCCTGTTGTACATATCCCTTGATGAATCTAAAATGACCTTTGCTGTCCCTTCTGAACTTTTTCAACCTGAAATCAATGCTATCGGATACTAGTATGGCCACCCCCGCTTTTTTTTTTTTTTGAAGGGGCTGTTTGCTTGCAGGATTGTTTTCCATCCTTTGATTTTTAGTCTGTGTTTGTTCTGGCTATTCAGATGTGTTTCTTGTAGGCAGCAGAAAGTTGGGTTTAGTTTCCGAATCCATTTTGCCACTCTGTGTCTCTTGATTGGTGCATTTAGCCCGTTAACATTAAGAGAAATTATTGTCATGGGATTTTGTGCCATTTTTCTGTAGGGTTTGTTGTTCTTATAGGTCTTTTTCCTTGTCTTATAGTAGACCTTGAGTCCTTCTTTTAAATTTGGTCTTGAGTCTATGAAGTTCCTTAGCTGTTGCTTGTCCATGAAATAGTGTATGGTTCCTTCAAGTTTAACTGAGAGTTTAGCCGGGTAGAGTATTCTTGGTGAGACATTCATTTAATTGAGTTTTTTCACTATATCCCACCATTGTCTTCGGGTCTGGAGGGTTTCTTCTGATAGGTCTGCTGTTAATCTAAGGGGTGCGCCTTTGTATATGATCTCCTTCTTTGATCTTGCTGCCTGCAGTATTGTGTCTCTATCCACGGCATCCATCATTCTGACTATGATATGCCTTGGGGATTTTCTATTTGGGTCCCTTTTAGCTGGTACCCTTCAGACTCCTTGTATCTGGATGTCCGCATTCTCTAGCTCTGGGAATTTTTTAGCAATGATGTCTTTAATGGTGTTTTTTAAAACAGAAACAAATCCTGAATGGTTTCCCAAAGAGTAGCAAAGGGAAAGGAAGGAGAATTAAAAATTTCATAAACTCTAGGACTGTTTTATATGGAGTAGGAGGAAGAAAAACATATAGTCTTAATGTGTATCTAAAGTGTTTCACCTGGCCACATTTGTTTACAAACATATCTAGAGAAATGTTTAAAGATTCTCATAACCAAGCCAAAGAATTTATCAACATAGAATCTCTGAAGTACCCGCTCGAACAAATCGAAGAACAACGGGATGACAGTGACAGTGACAGAATCTCTGAAAGTGGAACCCCGGTGAATCCCATGTGCAATAAAGTTTAAAAAATGCAGAAGGACAAAATGAGTGGAAAATGGAATATGGGGTGGAAGAGATGGAGAAGGGGGATCAGTGATGTAGTTAAGGACTAAAATCATGGTAGCTTTTTTTCCAAATGCATCTGACATTCACTTTGACACATATTGTTCGTGGTTACTTATTATCAGGATAATACTGTACATATAGGAGTACTCTTCATGCAAAAAGGTAAAAAAGTAAATTTCTCTTAAAGAATTGCAATTTGGTGGGCTGGAACAATAGCACAGCGAATAGGGAGTTTGCCTTGCACTCGACCTACCCAGGTTCGATACCCAGCATCACATATGGTCCCCTGAGCACCGCCAGGGGAGATTCCTGAGTGCAAAGATAGAAGTAGCCCCTGTGCATGGCCGGGTGTGACTCAAAAAGCAGAAACAAACAAAAAAAAAGAATTGCAACTGGAATGACTATATATAGTAAGATATATCTATATTACTATTATATTTAGAAATATATTTAGTAATATAAATATATCATTTGTATATATGTAACAAAACAAAATATAACTTTAAGGGGGTTAAGACGATATGGATAGTACTAATTGATTTTTCCATTTAATCTTGTTTAATGCAAATATAGCAGAGTTTAAAGAGAGAAGTCAATTGTAAATATAGAGTATTATATGTTGGTAAGAATACTAAAATATGTTATTTTATTAAATGAAAATGCATCATTTAAATAAAAATAGTTTAAACTTAATAATATGAGGAAACTTAAAAAAAGTTAAAGAAACACATGCATACAAAAATATGCATTGCATTCAACATTTCCTCATTTTGTATTTGATGTTATGGTCCCTTTTGCAATTGTACTGCCATAGCATAGTTTGATCCTCCTTGAGAAAACTGTCTGGCAATAGTTATGAGAGCACAGTTACAAGCTGGACAGTTAAAGAGTGCCACAATCTTTAAATGTGTGCTTTGAGGGTAGATGAACAAAAATACTATGATAAATTGTAAAAAATCTCCCAGGGCTAATGGGAGAGAGCGACGGCCACCTCCCCATCAGCGCCCAGGTTTGGGGGTGGTCCCAGTCGGGCGGTCCAGGACATGGGGCCGACGGAAGAGGAAATGAGGGCCAAGCCTGTTGAGTGATCAGTTGCTGTGTATTCAATATCTCGTCCCTCCCATCTCACACACTCTTCCTTCCTAGCCCTTTAATCCTCAATCCCAGCCCTCCGGATTCTGACTGACTCTCTTCCAAGGACTTCCTGACTCCCCTTTTCTACCACTCCCAACTCCTCTCTACCCCTCGCCTTCTGGGTCCATGCTGGTAGCAAAATCAACATAAGAAAGCTCTTCCTGACTGCCCATCAGGCTCAAGGGCAGAAACACCACCTAGGGGTATGCCAAAGCCCTTCCTGCTTGCCCATCAGGCTTAGGGGTAGAAACACCCCCTAGGAGTATTCCAAAACCCTTCCTGACTGCCTGTGGGCAAAATTCCTCTTAAGGTGTTTTTCTCCTTTTCTCAGTCCAATAACTTAATCAACATCTTAATCCTAGTAATTTTTGTATGGACACAGTAAGAGATACACTGTAGCTTGTAAGGGCAGCTCTCCTGGGAACATCTTGCCACAGACTTAGACTACAGCACTCAGGCCAAATTAAGCATGACTAACCCTAGCAGGGTCTGAATCTAGTTATTACTTTTTGGATCATTACAGCATCTGTCTGTGACCCAGCTCTTAACTTATAGTTAAGCATTAGGCACATTGGCCAGCCCAGGGTAGCACATAGCTTACAGCTTGCCCTGGGTCCATCCAGTTCCTTGTCGGGACCCTGCTTTTGGGAGGTGCTGGGAAGTAAGGGCAGCTGAGGCTTAAGTGGAGAGAACAGATACCCAGGAGGAAAATATCATTTAAAGTCAAATGACTCCTACATTATAAAAGCATAGAATTTACTACTGTCTTCCTGTGCCCATACAAAAAGGACTTTGCTCTGAATAAACTGTACAAAGGACTTAGGAGAAGAGAAAAACAATAGTTACAAGTCAACAGAGCACAAAGAAAGAAATTACTAATAAACATAGAGGAATGGGAGCACTTTGATGGGAACAAGTCAATAAATCTAAGCTACCTGAGGCTATGCAGGAAGGACAAACCAATGTTATCTTACAATAAAGTGCAGAATGAAAGATGGAGATAAGTCATATTTAGTTACATTCTGATTATAATTTTGAGAAAATTGATTAATATTGTTATATTTTTAGAAAAAATGTAATAGTGGTTGGTAAAAAGATATTTAAAACAATTTTAAAGAAACATATTAGGCAAAGGTTAAAATGCTTTAAGAGAATTTTTTAAAATATTTTTTTGGAATAAAAGAATAGTAGTTCCAATAAGAGTAAATCTAACACATAAACACCTACTTAAGATCTAAGTAACTCAGTAGAAAACACAATATAAAAATTTATAATTAATAACATATTATAAAGAATTAAATAGCAAGAAATATTATTTAAGTGTGTAAGTTTATGAAGAAATATCACTAGACTTTTTTTGCTTTTGTTGAGGCATGAAGAAATGAGTACGGTATTTGGGAGGAAAGAAAATGTACCAGGGATATCTGTACTGCTTAAGACTGCCTGAAGAACAAAATAAGGAACAAAAACACTGAAGAATGAATATCTTCTTTCAAAAAACATTATAATCACTTTATATTAATGTCAATATAATGACATAAAGAATATTCAATACCCAATGATGTGAACAGCAATAAAAGAAATATTCTAACACAAGTTAGATATTCTAATAGTAATATTCTAACATGAAAAATACAGAAACAATATTCTGTAAAGGGAAAACTATATTCAGTATATGTGAGGACTTTTCTTACTCTGAAGGAAAATCGACCATAATTTTATCTATTTATTATTATTATTATTATTATTATTATTATTATCATTGAGATATAGATCCCCCAATATACTGTGCTTATAGGCATTTATTAACAATTAAAAACACAATTATTTTCAAACTAATTTATATGTATGGTAAATATATCCTTTCTATGTTTGGTAAGAGGAAACAAAATTGAAGCCATTTTCCTTCAAGTAGTACTATGTTAATGGTAATTGTAGGGTTTGAGATGTCATAATTTGGACCACAAATTCTTTAGAAACCAAACTGTAGGTGTCACTTCAAAAACTTTAAAAATATTTTTTTAAAAAAACTGAAAAACCTGAAAAGACTGACAACCATAGTCTTCATAATTTTTATCCTTCATGTCAAATATAGAGATAACTAAAATATCCCACAAGTCCACTTATTTCTGAGACCAACAATTTCACTAATGAGAAGCCATTTCTAAATTTCATTTTATAAATTAGTAGGTCATTGAAGCTGATCATAAAAAAGATAGATGAGGCACTTCTCAGTTAGTTTCCAGAAAGAGACATTTAATTACATGCTAGCTGACCACCCTTGGAGTATGAATTCCTGAATAAGGGAAATATTTCATCTAGGTTGTAGATCAAATTAACACATCATACCACATTGCCTGTGCTGAAAAATTCCAAATTACTGATATCTTACCACTGAACCTCTGGGTTCTGGAATGTTGCTGGTTACTAGTGACATGTCACTTCCTCCTATTGGTCATTCAAATTAATATCTATAATAAATCATGTCATATCTTACCACATTTTTCTTTTCAAGTGTACCTGCATGAATTAGCTTTTAAAGAGAAAAACCATTAGTCAGGAATCAAGTATCAGAAAAGATGCCTGTTTTCTCATTTGGTATTCAATTTAATAGCTTATATAATAAACTGAATCTTGGACCACTCTTTCTCTTTTAGCATCACTCCAGATTATTAGGTCTATAAATAATACAATTCAAAAACTGACGCTAGAATTTTATGTGGAGCATGAAAGATTTGAAATATCTTTCTTTTAGAGTCTTTTTCTTTCTGTGATTCAATATTACTCATAAAGTTCTCCACTGGTAATTAGTTCCAAAAACTGACGATGTATTTAAAACTTCTTGAAATTACTTTCAAAATCTATATGTTTATAATAGAGCCTCCCTGCTAAAACTCATTAACTATGTAAAAAGAGGATTAAAAATGAATGCTTCCACTTTTTAAAAGATTTTACATTTTATTTATGCAGAGCTGGCTTTTAAAAAATTTCTTTTCACACATATCACAAAAGTATTTACACTTTGTTGTTTACCATGTTCTGTCTTCAATGTTGCATGCTGCATTATGTTTATAATGAAATACGTCCTATTTTTTTAACCATGCTTAAAGGAAATTTGGTAAAATAACTGAGGGAGGGTTAGCTTATTTCTGGCATACCTGAAAATTATTTAAGACCATTCTTTTACATTCCATACTTAAAATTTTTGTTAATAATTACTGAAGTGTACTGATTGAAAAAATTTGAAAAGCACAGAAGATATTAATTTCCTTTCCACAGAAATGATTAAAAGTTAACATATGTGCACAAATTCAGAAAAATTTTCTCATGAATTCATTTTCAAGGAGGTGTGAATTTTTCATGCATACATACATACCTACACATAAGTTAGGTGTTAGCTTATTAAATATATAGTCACATATTGCAAAAACAAAACCCATGAAAGTGATAAGTTATTATCTTTAGTACTATATCTATTATTTATATTTGTTTTACATCAACAATTTGCTTAAGGATTGACATTTTCATAATTTCTTACTATAACCAAATTTTACTTTAAATAAATGCTAGTACATACTTCCAAAAATCCTGCTTTGAGACCCAAGCAACCATATAGCAAGTAAGACTCTTGCCTTGATCGCAGCTGACCCCATTTGATGCCTGATCCCTTGTACCACATAAGGTCCCCAAAATCCTGTCAGGAGTGATTCTTGAACACAGAGGCAAGAATAAACCCTGAGCACTGCCAGGTTTTACCCAACCCCCTACCCCAGCAAAAACAAAAGGTAAAATATATTTTGATGACCAGAAAAATATAATTTCTTGGAATCTTACTTTGTGCTACAGAAAAACATTAAGTAAATTGTCCATATAAATTCTTATATTGATACTATATAGAAATCAATAATCTTATGACTAATTACACATAGGAAGCATACAAAGCTCATTTTTTTTAATAAATTGAAGAAATAAGTTTCCCCCAAAGAGGTCAGAATTCATATGTCTAATAACCAAGCTATGTATTTAAAGCAAACACTATGAAACTGATTAATTTAAATTCTTTTCTTAGATTACTACATTCTGAACTGTGAATGATTTTCAGTGTCTAACAGCATACAGAGATCTGTATGCATTTTAGACTTGACCCGTTATTTTCCAAATATCAATGTCATGATTATAAATCTCAAGATTTCAATATATTTGCTTTGATGAGACCTTTAGTGGGATAGAAGAGTTCAAATGTAGTCAATTTTGGACCTTTAATTAATTTGCTATGTTAGCAAGTTTTACAGGAGTTGCAAACTATCTCAAAAATAAATAATTAATTTTATTAGGCAAATTATATTATGTAAACCCTAAACCAGAAAAAAACATAAGTTTGTACATAAAAATGCACGACAAGAAGCGAGTTGCTCAAAAGAACTGTGACAGATGCTATTTATACCTTTCTTGAAATGAAATCAGATGCATGTAGCACATCTCCAGGCTGACTCCCTCTAAAGACACATCCAGATCATGTAGATTCTTGAAGACTGTGTTTATTTGCTAGAAAGTGAGCTAAATTGGGCTTTCTTTACTGGATTTAAAAATAAATGGATGTGCTAATGGAGACCCCTCCCTCTTATGGAAATAATAAAGTGTTTTAACAGAAAAATAACAATTATAAAATATCTTCATTTTTATTCTTACTGACTTGAAGAATATTTGATTCTCTGACTAAAAATTCAAAGAAAAGTGGTTAAAATCAGGTCTGATTAGATACATATTTTTTTAGAAAAGTACTGCATTTATATAGAATGTAATGGTAAATGATAGTTTCTCCTACCTTATGGGATTTAAGTCTGATCTATCAAAACAACTCAGATAAAATATTAGGATAAATAAAATAAAAGTAACTTATACATATGGAAAAAAAACACAAAAAATATAAATTCTTTTTTTTTTTGTTTACCTATTTTATTTACCAGTATACACAGATCTTTTTTTTAAGTCACAGTCAAATACTGATTAATCCACCATCCCTTCACCAGTGCACCCGTTCCACCACCAAGAACCCCAATACACCCCCTCCCACCCCAACCCCCGTCTAAGTAGCTAATGATATTCCCATTATTCTCTATATATATTGAGTACATTCCATATTTCCATACAGAACTCACTATTATTGATTGGAAATTTTCCCCAACAATCAGGCCTGCTGAATAGGCATCATCTAATAATTTCTCTTCATTGCTAAGAGTGAAGACTTTAAGTCCGCGCGGCCGCGCTGTTTTGGGTTTCTAATATTTTAGCTCAGTTCACAGTCAAATGGATGGCTGCAAGAATCCGCTCTGGTGCCAAAATGGGTTAGGAGACCTCAGGATCACAGTCAATAGGCGTGGAGGGTCTGTTTCTCGAGCCGCGGCTCCCGGTTTATCTCTGGGCGGAAGGCGCGCTGGGAACGACCCCCCTCCCAGGACCACCTACAGGCTACGTCACTAAAGAAAGTCCTACCTCCTGGTGGAGGGGTCTTAGAGGGTGGCTCTTACCACGTGGCTGCTACCAAAAATATAAATTCTTAAGAAAAAAACCACAAAACCGTATTTTGCATCCTAAGTCAATAAATGACTTAAGTACCAGGTGAGGATGGTTGTCAAGGAAGAAGGAGGGTGAGCTAGGGCAGAAACCACCTGCATAATAATTAAATATTACCCATGCAATATAGAGAGGCTTCCCAATAGAAAAGTTATTACTGAATCTAACTCTTAAGTGTGGGTAATAGCTACAACCTGGATCAGTGCTGCCTAGAGTGGATGATACATCCCTTCCCCTACCCCTCTTGTGGTCAGGGAACTGAACCGGTCAATGTGTAGTAGCCTCAGTATACAATTTAGGGCCACCTTCTGTCTGGGTGCTAAGGATGGTGCAGGTGAAGCAGAAGTGGTGGCAAGTCTCTGTATTCATTCGTATTCCCAGGTTCTTCAATATTTTATTTCTTTTTTTTTGGGGGGGGGGGCTTTACGGATCACACCTAGCAATGCACAGGGGTCACTCCTGGCTCTGCACTCAGGAACTACCCCTGACGGTGCTCAGGGGACCATATGGGATGCTGGGAATCGAACCCGGGTCCACCGTGTGCAAGGCAAATGCCCTACCCACTATGGTATTGCTCCAGCCCCAGGTTCTTCAATATTTTCAAGAATGAAACTACTGAATGATAAAGATGCTCAGACTCGGAGTTGAAAGGTAGAAAAGTTTAAAAGTAGAAGAGAAAAGGAGCTCCCTTTTACATTTACAGCAGATTTACATTTTCTTTCCTTTGCCTTCCCTATGTAAGTTTTCTACCATTGAAATATTTACTAGCTTGGCTTTTTAAAATAGATACTACTCTGTCTGAACATTGGGCATTGGCTGTTATAATTCTGTAGTTGGAAAGTACAAAACACGAAATAATGAAAGATAATATGACTGTGCCTATGACTACTACATAATAATATGGATTAATTTTTTTGCAACCTAAAGACAGCTGCAGCATTAAAAATATTTTAAAAAAATACTTGCGTGTTCCCAATCAATAACCTTCTCTTTTGTCTTTAATATATTCAATTTTAGCATTGCCTTGCCGCCCTGGATCCCTACTGAGTTGCATCTTGCTGGCAAGTCTACCCCCTGCTTCCCAACTCAAGAGGAACAACACAAGCTTTCAATAGGCTAATCAAAGCCACTTCCATGCTCTCTAGGAGGGCAAATTAAGTTGATTATTTTCATTGCTCAAATGCAAATGCTGTTGTACTAAAACCTTAAGATACACAATGCATAGGTCTTTTAGACTTAGCATTTTAATAATCTCTTGTGGAAAAACACACACCTTACATTTGAATTCACACCTAATTATAGTCATATCATAATATTTTAGTGTAACATTATTAATAAAAACAGGTATGCTGTAAAACCACACATGAATTTTATTGATAGAAGCTATTTGAAATTCTCTTTTTTACTTCTCATAATTTCTTTTACTTCTCATAAGAATTGTGATCACATAAGAACAGAAGAGTTCATCGGAAACACACTTTTAAATGGAAATGTTTCAGGAGAAGCAATGTGGAAAATTGCTATAAGAAATATAAAAGAGTATTTCATGTGTCTAAAAAAAGCAAAACAGGGTCTAGACCTTGTGGTTACCAACTTCCTGATAAGGAGGCCTTTTGGAAAAATTGGTTTCAACCAATTTTTCTTGATCCCATTTCACTTTTCTCCTCATTGGATACAAAATGCATATTAACTTCCATCTTCCATGTCCCTTGATGAATAATTAGATAAAGAAACTGTAGGAGTGGGAGAGTAAATTTGCTTCTCTCTCTCTCTCTCTCTCTCTCTCTCTCTCTCTCTCTCTCACTCTCTCTCATCAGAAAATTCCATCACACTCAAAAGGAACTTTGCTGTATTTGAGGCTACTGCCTTATCCACTGTATTATTCCTTCAGCACCAACAATCTCTTTACTCCTATGCACATTGTGTTTTCCTTGTATTCTTTCTCCAACAAAGACAAATTACTTCTTTTTTTTGTTATTGTTATATGGATTTTTTGTGTGCAGTGACTCAGATTGAGTCTCCTGACTTAATTCATTCCTTTAGAATGAGCCCTGGTGTTTTGTTTGTTTGTTTGGGAGATGAAAGAAAGGGCAGGAGATGGCAAAAGGCACTTATTTTCACATCATTATTTGGACCCAATAAGGGTTCAAATTTCCGTTCACTTTTCAATCTAAATTCTACAGTAAGATGAAGCAGCATGGGTTATTTCTTAGATTGAGTCTTTAAAATCTTTCAAGACCTTAATCAACCTGGGCTTCAAATGGTAAGGTAGTATGTATTTTGGCATCTATGCATAAGTTATTATTCAATATGCATACATATTTGAATATAAATAATTATAGTCTATCTTATCTAATAAATATGCTACTACATAATAATAATGAGTATGCTTACAATTGAACATATGGTATGAACACTTTGGGTAAATTGATTACTTAACTTTATGTATTCAATTCTAAATTCAAAATCACAATTTTGTTAAAAAGTTATCTAGTAACAAAGTTTAGAAACTCTTAATTATGCATTATTCATTATGATTCTGAACAAGTATAATTTCTACATCTTTAAATTTATCTGTAAATATGATGTAGGCAGGTAGATAGGAAAAGGCCCCTGGCAATGAAACTTAGATTATCAAAGTCTCCGGGGGAGGAGAATCCTGAGACTGACCCACCCGGTGGATACAGGAAATGGACCTGATAAGACCTTCAGCAGACCCTGAGGATAATGGACCCCTCCCCAGGAGGTACCCCAAAGAAGGCCATCACCACTCCCAACCTCCCTGGTAACCTTAGCAACGAACTTTTACCTGGGAAGAAGCCCCCACGTGGGGGCAGATTGAAGAAACCCTATAAAGGCCGCCTTGAACAAAGGAAGGACGCGCGCATATGCTGCCTGAGCCCATGTGCTGCTTGCGCCTATAGGATGACATTACTTTGCCCTTTCCCTCCTTGCCACAAGTAGCTTGTCCAGGTTTTACCCGGAGTTTAGGCTTACCCCAGTCACACCCATCAAGGTGTTCCCGAATCTCTCCCATCCCTTTGTTTAGCTATAATCACTTCTCCATGCTCTCTTCCCCAAAAGAGTTAATCCGCGGCTTTCCCTTAATCCGACTCTGCTAATTTGCAAGGTCAGACCTTACTAGGATACTGAATTTATATTATATAAGTTAATATTGCCTTTCTCCTCTTCTTGTGCCTTTTGAATTATTCACTTTAAAGCTATGACTGTTTTGTATAGACACAAGAAGACAATATTATGTTTTTATAACTTGGGAATTAATTGGCCTTGAATATTATTCCCTCCCGGGCCTCAGCTTTCTCCACTTAAGCCTCAGTTGCCCTCAGTTCCTAGCACCCCAAAGTAGGGTCCCCGACGTGGGACAGGAAGGACCCAGGGCAAGCGGTGAGTTGTGTGTTACCCTGACATCGAGATGGGCCTGACCAAAGTGCCTAATTCTTAACTATAAGTTAAGAGCTTGATCATAGACAAATGCTGTCATGATCCAATAGTAATTATGAGACTGGGACCCTGCCAGGGATAGGAAAGACTGATCTGGCCTGAGCACTGTAGTCTGAGATTGAGATGGCCCCAGGAGAGCAATTCTATAAGCTTTAATGCATCTCTTATTGTGTCCATACAAAATAATTAATATTATGAATTCTTATATGTTTGCTGGCTGAGGAGAAGAGAAACACATTCATGGGACTCTGCCCTTGGGTGGATCCTCCTGCTGAAAGAGAATTAAGTCCTAGGAGAAGCATCCCCTAAGGGAAAGGAACCTTACCCTATTGATGGTGACTACACCTATGTGTACGCCCCAACCCCCGATGCTGTGGAGATTTAACTAAGCTGTAAGAGTGGGTTGGGGGGCCAGATCCACGGGCCAGATCCACGGGGTAGATCCACGGGGAGAGATCCAGGAGAGCGGGAGAGAAGCGGAGGGAGAGAATGAAATAAACGGATCGAGCAACCAGTTTGGCCTTCTTCCTTCCGTCGCCTGCCTTTGACCAACAGCACACACAGCAGTTCTGGGCACCGGATGTGGGCGGTGAGACAGAGCCGCCCGGAGAGCCTGCGAGTGCACGCGCCCCTCGGCGAGCTTTAGTTTTTTACAGCGCCCATGTGGCCGAGCACATGTAGTGCCCGAGCACATGTGTCGCCCGCATCTCCCCCCTTGAGATGTGTACTTTCATGCTTTCATGTCCAGTGCTAGGATGTGTGGAGAGCTTCCTCCACCCTTGGAGAAGCCCTCGTTCGCTCTTGAGCACGTTACTCCTACTATTCTCTCTTCCACTTATCCCTTCCTCCTTCCCTCAGAAACCTCTAAATAAAATCTGTTACTTCACTGCTTGTCTACTCCTGAAATTCTTTTCCTCGAGTGAAGACAAGAACCCAGTAACTCTGGGTCCTGGGTGGTAGAGGCGGCTGGGGAGAAAGTGACGTCTTTCTCCTCCCTGATTCACGGAAGTCACCGTGGGGCCCACCGACATCAAATAGATCATTATTAAACGATTGTAAGTCTGGAATATGTCACTCCTAAATATGTTTCTCTAGCATAAAAAATATTTTTAACTGATTACATTAAGAAACAACAGATGTAAAGGGAAACAAAACATATGTTTCTTCTTTCTAATTCAAAATTGCATTTATAAAGGGAATTTCCATTAGAAAGGTATCAGACTCAATTACCAAAATAGAGAAGTCACTGACTCATCATCTTTCTACCAACCTTAGCCCTATTTATCATGATGGCATGGTCATCCTCCCAAAGAAGGTAGCAAGTAGAAAACAAGAAGTTTAGTAGGAAGGCCTTAAAAGGTCCATCAAATTTGGATGAGTTTTTTTGAAAAATAAATTTTAGCAAAAGACACTAAATGTTTATGAATAGAATTCCTAGCAATGTAATACAACCAGAACTCAAGGACCCTAAAATATAAAGCCATGCAAACAGTACCAAACTCCCTCTCTAATTTTTACTGCACATCACCCCTCTTTTCCTTGCAAGTTGGGTTCTCTACCCATGCTGGTCTATCTGTGCATAAGTGAAATGACTGTGCAAGTGCCTAACTGTACCTTTTCGGACAGTATCTAAGTTGTCGTGCATCCTCTGGGCAGTAGTCCAGGGGTGGAAATTGGGGAGGGATCTCTCATTTCCAAAGGGAAACTCCGGAGAGAGAAAGAATCCAGATTTCTTGCTCCATTGCGCAATGATGTGCTCACCTCTTTTGTTGTGGGACCTCAGTTACTTCACCTTTCACCTGACTGTACACAAGTCTGATGTTTTCTCACTCCCTGGTGAGGACAAAGGCCACTGTAATTCTGTGTGTCTGGGTTATTTCTTTATACAACCAGGAAGAAATGAGAACTGAATAATTCGGAGATTGTGCTTCTTCCAACAATAACAATTCCTTCACTTTAGCAAAATATCATTTATAAATCTCTGTTTGCACTGTAGCACTGCCATCCCATTGTTCATTGTTTTGCTTGAGCGGGCACCAGTAATGTCTCCATTGTGAGACTTGTTACTGTTCTTGGCATATCGAATATGCCATGGGAAGCTTGCCAGGCTCTGCTGTGCGGGCGGGATAATTTCGGTAGCTTGCCAGTCTCTCTGATTGGGACAGAGGAATAGAACCAGGGTCAGCCGCGTGCTAGGCACTACCTGCTGTGCTATTTCTCTAGTCCCTGTTTGAAACACCCCCTTAAGTGTTATGAGTTTCCCTAAGCTAAACAATATACATGCTTCTAAACTTGTTTTTTACTTAGTATTCTGTCTTTTGCTAAAGAGTTCCAGACGAGGACTTAGAAGGATAAGAAGAAAACTGTTTTCTCCTCTAACATATTGAATCACTTGCAAAAATAGTCTGGATATTGGTTCTATTTTTTCTAATTTTGTATACGTACTCCAGGACTCATTTGTCCCCAGAGCTCTATGTTTTATTTCATTGATGTTAAACAAGCATTAACTAAATAATTTTAATAGGATAATTGTGTACAATATCTTGGCCATGATTAAGAAAAGGATATATTTGGAAATGTACCAGAATCTTACCATATTAATCCTACTGGGAAATGGTCAAGATTTCAATAAATATTTGAAATAATACATGTAGGTTCTTAATATTCTATTGATGTGATAGCTTTCCTTGGATACCAGTCTAAATAATAAAAGTGTTTTTAATATTAGACATTTTTGTTACTCTACTATAATTGTTAATGTTAGGTCTTTAAACAGTTTTATAATCATAGTCATCTACTGAGGGCTGGAGCAATAGCACAGTGGTTTGGCTTTCACCTTTCACGCAGCCAACCCGTGTTCGATTCCTCCGCCCCTCTCCTAGAGCCCAGCAAGCTACGGAGAGTATGGAGCCCGCACACAGAGCCTGGCAAGCTACCCATGGCGTATTGGATATGTCAAAAACAGTAACAATAAGTCTCTCAATGAGAGACGTTACTGGTGCCTGCTCGAACAAATCAATGAACAATGGAATGACAGTGACAGTGACAGTCATCCACTGATTGTTTCTCTAGAAAACATCTTTTGCTGAAACATGAATTGAGTAAACTTTCTAGACTTTAAAAAGAAAAGTCTACAAGGAAACGATTACTGGTGGGAGTTGGGGCAAGTTTATCAATTGGTGCTTAGGAGTCTCTCGGGTTATTCTAAATGAGTCCCTGTAAATGGGGCACACAGCTGAACGTGAGCAGTTCAGGATAAAGTGTTGTTTGGGTCCTGTGCTGTCAGGGACCACTAGAACCTCCATCTTTGCTTGGATTATCCAGGAAGAGTCATCTCTGGAAGAGTTCTGTCAGATTCTGCCATTATTGTAGCCCTATAAAAAACACTATTTCAAGATATTGATAGAACTTTTACATGGAAAACAGTATCTTTAGTTTTCTATTTTTTTGTTTTTTGCATTTTTGGCTGACATCTGGCGATGCACAGCAGTTACTCCTGGCTCATGCACTCAGGAATTACTTCTGGCAGTGTTCGGGGGCTCATACGGGATGTTAGGAATCTAACCCGGGTAGGCCATACGCAAAGCAAATGCCCTACCTTCTGCGCTATCGCTCCAGCCGCTGTATCTTTAATTTTTTCTTCTGTTAAAAGAAATCAACACTAAATAGAGTGTCTTGTTTCACACATGTCTCCAAACCAAGTTATAATATACAATTTAGTTACACTTTGAAAATCTTCCAGGAATAGAAGCCTGACCTGGAGGAGATAATCTGCATATGAGACTCTGATCTCCTTTGCGAAAGTGATCTTGTCCAAAATAGCATTTTCATCTATTAAAATACATCTTGTCCCAGACTCTCTGGTTATATAACCCTTTTCTTTAACTATTCCTAGCATTTTTCTATTAACTAAATATGATACTCCTTAATAAAGCCAATTAGTTTTTTAATTTACTTAATAAACTAGTTTTTAAGACATTTTTGGGAGTAATGCCACCTAACAAGCTGTCAAATAAACCCATGAAAGAATAAAAATTCATACTGAAGTTACTTGAAACTGATGATATAATTTTTGAAGTAAGGTACAAATAATTTTTTGTCATACTAAACTGGCCAAAGATAAATCAAAAGGTAGACATGGCTGGGAATTATATGAGATCACTATAAATAAGAATGGGGGAAAGTGAACGCAGTAACTAAGTTACATAAAGAAAGAAAAATTTGTCCTTCCTGTGTAGATTGATTTTATATAAGCACAGAAGGCTATACTACTTTATCGAAGATATGTAAAAATGAAATTGCATCTTTAAGGATTATAGGGACATGGAAAGAGGTTAGGGCTAGGATGAATGGAGATGTTCCTGGTGTCTGCTAGAGCAAATAGTGAACAACAGGACAACAGTGATGCAGTAAAATATAGGCTAGTAAACTTCTTTTCCCACCTTTTCCTGCAGTCCTTAATGAGATTCCTGTAATGAGAGAGAGCTTCATAAAAGACAGTCGTGTTCACATATATGCCTTAATCCCTAGGATGAGATTAAAAAATTATCATCTCCAGCTAAAGACAAAAACAAGCAGTTTGAGGAAGGAGGGTCATGTCCTCATACGTCCATACTGAGTATATTCCTGTAAGCCCAAAGCATTGCAGGTTGTGTGGCTGGTGCCTCCCGACACTACGTGACTCAGAGAGACACATCCTCATGGTCTAGCCCTTAATCACAAGCCTAGATGAGAAAAGTATTGACATTTGGACCTGTTGCACAACTTTTGGTAGGCACCATACTACCCTAAAGGTGCCCCAAGATGTGAGTTTTCAAAAAAAGTATAAGAGCATGCTGGGGATGTGAGCGTTTGGCAGCCAAGAACCTGCTCCCTAGGTCAGTGCACGGCGATAGAGAGACGAAAAACTGGGGTAACAGAGAACTAGGGCCCCAGGCTGTTGGTAGTCAGTTTATTTCTCTGTTCTCTCCAGCATAGTCTGATTTCTTTCCTTATGGCACAATCATAGCCATAGTTTTGGTCGTAGTTACAGTCATCATAGTTCCATCATCCTGGTCTCCCTGTACACCTCAAATTCATCATCCTTATCATCTTTCTAGTCTTGAGCGTCTAGTCCCCTCTTACCCCTTATAGCATAGTTATATAGAAATCATGAAGGGAAGGGTTATACATAGCTGGGGTTGAACATTGTCATAACAACAAACAAAGGCACAGCCACTCCTTCAGGGGAAGTTCTAGGAGATTAACTCAAGGACAAGATCTCACCTGAAGGTTCAGCACTCCAGATTACTAGGAGATCCGCTCAATGGCGGAGTTCCATCTAGAATGCATTGCTTTCTCCTTTCCTCAGATAGAAATCCATTTGAACATTCATAATGAATTAACTTCATATAATATTTCTAGTCATTTTCTATGAACATAATAAGAGACATATTAAGCTTAAAGATTGGCTCTTCCTGGGGCCATGTCTCTATATATTCCAGACAACAGTCCTCAGGACAGGTCAGTCTTACCTAATCCATATTTAGTTACTTCTTTTGGGGTCATGACAAAGTTTGTTCCATGACCTTGATCTTAATTTATTACACTTATGGTGCTTAACTTGTTCCCTTTCGATGCTAGGGTAGCCTACAGCTTGCCCTGGGTCCATACAGTCCCTTCATCGGGACCCTGCTATTGGAGTGCTAGAAACTAAGGGTAACTGAGGCTTAAGTCAAGTAAATATGGATGCGCAGGAGTAAATATTATTTTGGAGTCAGTTAACTCTCATGTTACAAAGCATAGCATGAACTGTCTTCCTTTTTATACAAAAAAGGACCTTGCTAACTAAACTGTGCAAATGAATTAAAGGAAAGAGAAAAGAAATATAGGATTATTAGTACTTGATGGAATTAGGTGTGCCTCAGGGGCACTGTTGTGGGAGTAGCTCAATAAACCTAAAATCCCTTGGGAGGAACAAGGAAAACAAATGTTATCCAACACCCAGACACAAGTAAGGTTTAAGTGATAGAAGCTATAAATATTTCAGCAACCACTATGGAGAAATAAGTCCCCGTGCTTGCCTTTCCAGGATGTCTCAGGAAGTTTCTGTTTCAGTGAGACAAAGCCCAGATATGAGCGGAATACTTATCTATACCGTACAGACAGAGAGAAATAAAATACAGTATTTCAAATATGTCTGTGTGTCATACTTTGACAGGAGACGTGACACTTAGGACTGAGTAAATATCCAGGATCTAAATCCTGATAAAAACAAGACTTGTTTTTTTTCTGTTTTTCTGGACAAGTTTGAAAGCTCAATTGTGCATCTTCATACACATTCTATTTACAAATAAAATTGTTTATAATCTATCATTTTATCTGTGAATTATTTCACAAAACTCTGCACTTACTCATCACTACAACTCATTGTACTACCTCCCTGCTTCCAATACCATACAATTTTGTGAAACTAGTGAAACTAAACATAGACCTAAAAAAAAAAAAGGATATGGAAAAATTCTGGTGATTTTAACTAAAAATATAATTTCTCTCAATTCAATGTGACCTTGTTGTCAAATTATGCAAATCGGTGAATAAGGGGACAACAGTGCTCCAGTGCTACTTTACTTTCAAATTTCAAGTATTTCTCTATGTATTCACGTACATACATAATTTCACTTACTCACTTATTTCCTAAGTTGAAACACTATATAAAAAGCTATTTTTCAGCACAATTCTAGAAAACAGCATATTTCACATTAATTTTTCCATGAATTTCTGCACCATTTCAGGTTATATTGCTACTTTTAGAAAGATAATAGCTTTCCCCAAGGAAATTATATTCATAATTTACTTAATGACTAAGTGGAGATCTGTTGTTGTTGTTGTTGCTTTGCCAGAATTTCACATTCTTATGTTGTATTTGATTTCTTGTTAAAATTGTAAAATAGTAGCTAGTATTTATTTCAATGGCCTCCCTTGGGTTCCCTGCTGCCATTATAAATGAGTATGAAGCCATTTTTATGGTAGAAATAGGTCTGGTACTGATATTGTATAATAATTAAGGGAGATGATGTTACTTCAAATTCAACAAAGGAGAACTAAGCATTTCTTACTAATTTACTACTTTTTCTATTAAGAATCCCAAGGAGTGGGGGCGAGGGGCTGGAGAGATAGCACACTGGGTAGGGCGTTTGCCTTGCACAAGGCCGGTCCAGGTTAGATTTTCTTCATACTATATGGTTCCCCAAGCACTGCCAGGAGTAATTTCAGAGTGTAAAACCAGGAGTAACCCCTGTACATCACAGGGTGTGACCCAAAAAGTAAAAAAAAAGCCAAGGCAAAGGAATCAGAAGCATAGCTGTATTATAGATGTCGCTGTAATTTTTCACTTAGATAAATCTGCTATTTTTATTGCAATGTAAAAGTCTTGATTTCCAGAAATTGAAATGTCCACAGTATGGTAAACTAAACTAATTTGCTTTTTCTATGTAGTCACACCAAGAAGCAAAGAACCTGATTGTCATATCCTATGCAATACAACACATTGTTTTCTACGTTAATCAATGTTTTTATTCTTCCATTTATCTCAATGGCCATTGTTTGATTATACGACTAGGCACTACATAAAATAATCAACACAACATCATGAGACAGAGCAGTCCTGTTACTACATATATTTATATATCAACAATTCTAACAGAAGAATGACCAAGTTAGTTTCAGCGGCAAAAACATAACTGATAAAAAACAAATGAGAATCTATTAAAATATTTCATCAGTTTACCAGATAAATTTTCCTTTTAAATTTGATAAGTATCTTCTTTTTTCCCCCAAGGGGATGCACCGTTCCTGGAAGTACTGCAATACCAGGTCGACGCGTGGAGTGGATGGAGCAAGCTCCTATTCCAACTCCTAATTCCAAAAATCCATTTAATATATTGTCCTCGGATAGAGGACGTATCAGATATTAAACTGATAAGAACAGATACTACACTTGATCTTAGCCAAAAGGCCGAGAAGCGATTAATAAGTATATTTATTAAAACAAGAGAAAACTTACAAATATATGCATAATGAAGTTAATTTTATTTTTAATTGCTTTATAATTTAAACCAATATTCTTTAAATAATACTATCCTTATGAAAATTTGAAGGCAAATTGAATACATTAATTAGTATTAATAAAGGTACCTGTGAAACATAATTCCTTCAAAATGAGTTTTATGTATTATAACATTTAAAATAGGTAATTCATTATTTTGAATATTATTTTATTTGTTTGACAATGCTCACTTCCTACTGCCATTGGATTTGATCTGACTTACTGTCTGATTCCTACTGCACTGACTTTTTCTAAGTATCTCCCGCTACATGCGTATCAGTGTAAACACATGATTAATTATTCCATTTTTAAATAAAAAAAATTAAAATTGAGAAGGGACCGCTATGACAATGATAGTTGGAAATGATCATTCTGGATAGGAACTGCATGCTGAAAGTAGGTAATGAAACAAACATAATAACCTCTCGATACCTGTATTACCCAAAAATAGTGCCCAAAAGGAAAGAGAGGAGAGAAGAAAAGTGCTTGCCATAGAGAGAGGGTGGGGGATGGGGAGATGGCAAGAGAAAACTGGGGATATTGGTGATAGGAAATATACAGTGCTGGAAGGATGGTGTTGGAACATTCTATGACTGAAAACCAACCATGAACAGCTTTCTATCTGTGTATTTTACAGTAATTCAATAAATAAATAACTATTTTAAAGTAAAATAAAATGCAAAAATTATTTTCATAAAAATTTTTAGGTACGTACCTTGGACAGATCATAAAAATGGAAAATTAAGTGTTTGGCACTGGAGAGAGTGTTCAGGAATTAAGACATATGCATTTCACAGGTTTCCTTCCTTTATCCCAGCACCATAAATGTTCAAACATCGCAGCACCAGAGGATGTCAGAAGGTGTCAGAAGGTGTGATGCCTGAGTACAGAGCCAGATGAGAGCATTTTCATCTGTGGCCCCCCAAAACAAACAAACAAACAAAAGGTGGTTTATTCCTTTGTCAGATAAGTTTTAACAACGCAAAAATAACACCAGATTTGGAAGAGTAGTTTGAATTATCTTGCCCTCTTGTATAATTTACAAGATAAAGTGGATGTCTTTGCTCTGCCTTAACAAATTACCGTAATCTTTTCTAAGATTGGATGATATTATATCCTTTGAAATTTTATTATAATAAAATAACTTTGAGTCCTTATGACTTGAAATTTGTTGGGGGCAAGGGAGACTCCCTGGGTGGAGCTGCAGGGACCAGGTGGTACCTGGGATTGAATACTTGCCTATTCCATACTCTAGCCCACTGAGCAATATCTCCAGGCCTTAATATGAAATATTTTTTGGGAAGAAGGGTGTGTGTGTGTGTTTGTGTGTTTGTGTGTGTTTGTGTGTTGGAATCACACCCAGTGGTTCTTGGAGGCTACTTCTGACTCTATTCTTGGTGGTCACTCCTGGAGGTAGAGGGACCTGTTGTGCTAAGAATTAAACTAGGGTTTAGCCACATTAATGTGAAATTTCAGAGGAAGTCATCACTTCCTCTGAAATATCTTAAGCTTTGACTCTCTTCATATTTTTGCTCTTTACCCTCTCCAAAATACTGCATTGCATATCTCAAATTTCTGGCATGGTGTCAATGCCAACAACTCCACAGTAAATAATTTCTTCTTTAAATCTGTGTTATACATGCCTTTCTTTTTTGCTGCTTTTATTTTTTATTATCTTACACAAATTTTGATCTTGTATGGCAATTTGCTTACTCAATGATCCAATTTTTTAATAACAATGGATTTCTCACAGAAGGCAGAACAACTGCATGTTTGCTATCTGCAAAGACAGAATAAAAATCAATCATTGGGGCTGGAGTGATAGCACAACGGGTTTGGGCGTTTGCCTTGCACGCGGCTGCGGCAGAACCGGGTTCGATTCCCAGCATCCCATATGGTCCCCCAGCACTGCCAGGAGTAATTCCTGAGTGTAGAGCCAGGAGTAACCCCTGTGCATCGCTGGGTGTGACCCAAAAAGCAAAAAAAAAAAAAAATCAATCATTGACCCTTCACATTCAGACAGTTGACAAACATGGTTGCTTGGAATCATGAGATAGGTTGTCTACATGAGAAACAGGTTGCAGTCCTGAACTGTCTGCTAACTTTGATCATGATGCAGTTGATCATTGTCAGTGGCATATAGGTACCAAGTTTGAACTATATTTGATAATGGAACTGATTTTAAACACAACAAGGTCATGAAGATCAAAATTGTGCAAACGGAAGGATCTTATGTAAAATACTGGCAATAGCAATGTTTAAAATATAAGCACACACTTTGTGCATTAAAGGATGACTCTAGCGGGAAAGGTGTATTTCCGCTATATAACCAAAAAGAATGTTTTATGGATTGTTAATGTTTTCCACATTTCTAATCTGATCAATCTTAGATATGTCACTTTGAGTAGTCTGAATGTTTTACAGACAAAAAGAGAATGATTTTGTCATATTATTTTTCTTACTGAGTGCAGAGCCACAAGCAAACCCTGAGCTTTGCCAAGTGTGGCCCCCAAACAAACAACAATAAAAAACAACAACAAACAAAAAACCCACAACTTTTTCTTTTCTTTTCCTTTCCTTTTTTTTTTATAATTTATTTATTTTTAATTAGAGAATCACCGTGAGGGTACAGTTACAGATTTATACACTTTTGTGCTTATACTTCCCTCATACAAAGTTCGGGAACCCATCCCTTCACCAGTGCCCATTCTCCACCACCCGTAAAACCGGCGTCCCTCCCACCCCCCCAATCCCATCTCCCCCCCACCCCACCCTGCCACTGTGGCAGGGCATTCCCTTCTGTTCTCTCTCTCTAATTAGCTGTTGTGGTTTGCAATAAAGGTGTTGAGTGGCCGCTGTGCTCAGTCTCTAGCCCTCATTCAGCCTGCAACTCCCTTCCCCCACATGGCCTTCAACTACAATGTAGTTGGTGATCGCTTCTCTGAGTTGCCCTTTCCCCGGAAGGTGAGGCCAGCCTCGAAGCCATGGGGTCAACCTCCTGGTACTTATTTCTACAGTTCTTGGGTATTAGTCTCTCACTCTGATATTCTATATACCATAGATGAGTGCAGTCTTTCTATGTCTGTCTCTCTCTTTCTGACTCATTTCACTCAGCATGAAACTTTTCATGCCCATCCACTTAACTACAAAATTCTTGACTTCCTTTTTTCTAACAGCTGCATAGTATTCCATTGTATAGATGTACCAAAGTTTCCTCAACCAGTCATCTGTTTTGGGGCATTCGGGTTTTTTCCAGATTCTGGCTATTGTAAACAGTGCTGCGAAGAACATACATGTGCAGAAGCTGTTTCGATTGTACTTTTTTGCCTCTCTGGGATATATTCCCAGCAGTGGTATAACAAAAAAGAGCATCACACATGAAGGAACTGGCAGAGGAACCCAGGTGTGCGGGACCCAGGGCCTAGATCTCCAAGGCTGTTCCAATCGGGACTGGGCCTCTTCCACCCAGATTCCCCATTTTCCTCTAGCTAGGCAGTCACACCCAGAAACTTCCCCCCAGCGCCCATGTAATCCCATCAATGGCCAACATCTAGAGACTATAAAACCAAGCTCCCAGAAGCTTGACATTTGATAGCCTAGTTCTCCCTCTTGGAGAACCTGGCAAGCTACCAGAGTTTCCTGCCCACACAGGAAATCCTGGCAAGCTCCCCATGGCGTATTCATTTGTCAAATACAGTAACAATGATTAGTCTCATTCCCCTGACCCTGAAGAGCCTCTAATGTGGCAACATTGGGATGGACAAGTAAAGAGATGCTGCTAAAATCTTAGGGCTAGGATGAATGGAGATTACTAGGCCTGCTCAAGCAAATTGTTGATCAACAGAATGACAGTGATACAGTGATATTCTTGCTGATTTTTATGAATATTTGAAATTTGTGCTTTAAGCTTCTCAACACACATATCCTATGTTCCTCCTTCAGTGCTCCAAAGGCAAACTAATGTGTGTAATTTTGACAAAAAATTGTTGATATCTACATAAATATTAATTCATGTTTAATATTTGTGTTTAAAAAGTAATGTACATATACCAGAGCTGTGTGACACTGTCTTTCACACACCATCTTATCAGAGTCAACATGGAAACAGGAGGAGAAAGTTATTCTGTCATGCTCACAGTACTGTAAGTTGTACTTAAATCATTGCAACCAGTCACTGAGAAACGCAATGCATGAAGAAAGTGTTTCCTCCCAGTGAGAAGCGAATTTTTGATAGGCAGAGCAGTTTTAGTCAAGAGTTAAAAGTACTCCCCCGAGACTTGGTTATTCAGTCGCCTAGCAGGGTCCTCTCACACAAAGTGTAAGATGGCAGGGGGTCATCAAGCTAATGTCTGGTTACAAAACATTTGACAGTAATCTAGTGGCGTGCCAATATGAAATGTAGGACCAAGAGTGTCAAGGATTAAGAAGCAGGAAGAGGTCAAGAAAGCGAGTGTTCTCTCTCAAGCACAGGCTAGCTAGTGAAAAGACACGTTTAAGACAAGCAAGCCAGTCAGTTTTCAGTCAAGACAGCCTCACTTTTACTGTGTAACCTGCATGTCAATGAAAGGCTGTATTTTGAAATTTATGTTCCCACTCTAACTTGACTGAAACTATCACTGCTGACAATTTGAACATGACAATAATGTCGGGAATTATGCACAAGTGAGGAAGATTAATAGCAAATGCAGAGATTGTTTGAAGAAAATTTAGAACATATATACTAGCATTCAAGTTTAGAAATGAAAGTTCGTCCCATTTCTAAAATTGTAAAAGAAATTTGTCATCACAAAAATTAAAGTAGAAAATGTATATACAGTAGATTCTAGATTGAAGTAAAGGCCTGATCTCTCCTTACTACTTCCTGCTTCTAAATTTTATGCTACTTATTTCACAGACTTTAAATAGATCAACAAATAACAGGATGGTGATTTAAGGTTTCCTGTTTTGAAACACTCTATATAGACCACTAAAATATTTTAGATTAAGGCTTTTCCTGCTTTTTGGGTTTGAAAAACTAAATGAATAATTTGGAGTTCAATCTATAGAAAGGAGAAAATTAAAATAGTTGGAGCACCTATGAACTAAAGCCTTGAAATTCTCACTCTCACATACTCTGAGTATGGACTCCTGAGTCTGTCTCATCAGTAAAAGAAAGTAAATCATTGCATTAATCATACTGTGCTCATATCCAATAACATAATAACAGAAGTCATGACCAAGAATGTTTTCTTATTTATCCTTAACATCCAATGAACTGTATTTGTTGTTGAAATAAACTTGTATAATTTCTTTATTAAAAGGAAAATGCATTTCTTTTTTTTTCAGTTAAGAAAGAATAGACTTAAAAAATAAATAATGAAATATAGATTTTTTTATGATAACTTTTCAGTGTTCGACTGACAAAATATTGATGGATATCTCTAAGAGGTGAGATTAGGGATGATATGTATTCTTTTTCTCCTTTATAAATTTACAGTGCACCGTAGCGCTGTCATCCTACTGTTCACCAATTTTTTTCATGCAGGCACCAGTAACATTTCCATTGTGAGACTTGGTGTTACTGTTTTTGGCATATTGAATTCAGCACGGGTAGCTTGCCAGGCACGGCTGTGCGGGCAGCATACTTTCAGTAGCTTGCCGGGCTCTCCAGGATGGATGGAGGAATCGAACCCAGGTCAGCCACATGCAAGGCAAATGCCCCACCTGCTGTGCTATCGCTCGAGTCCATAAATTTACAATGAAGAATATATATATTATACATCTTCATATGTATAACCTCTATGTTAAGAAAAGTTATAAATATGCCTAAACAAAATAGTGAATGCGATCTAAATAAAATAAAGAAAAATCTTCAAGTACTTAGTATATAATGATCTGTTATTGTTCATTAAAAAATGTAAAAAATAGGGGGCAGAGTAATATTCCAGAATGTAGGGTGCTTGCTTTGCTTTGCATACAGCCATACTGCGTTTTATCACCAGCACCCAGAACCCCTCCAGGAGTAATTTCTGAGAGTCCTCAGCATTGCCTGGTGCAACTTAAAAACTTTTTAAAAAAAATACTATAAAAAATAAAGTATAAATATAAATTACATATTGAAGTTATAATGAGACCTTTTCAAAAATCAGTTTTAATGCATTGCTAAAAAAGTAGAACTTAAAATTATTCAGTCGAAGAAAAAGTAATTTTAAAAACTGCATATGGTGCTGGATAAGAACTAGATTTATTATGGTGAGAACCACAACATTTGCAAACATTAATCACCTGAAACTTGTATTTTATGCCTATTAAACCAATTAAAGATTTAGAATGTATTAGTAAAATAATTAACCAAACCTATAATATTGCAATAACACATGTAATGACATTTGAAACATTTGGTAAAACTATCAATCCTATTGCTGCAAATAACACGTGGGAGGAAAACAAATGAAAAAAACTCCTAGTAATAATTTTAAAAAAAACATTTAGTTGTCAGTTACTCAGAACCTGAACTTGGATTCCCAAGGATTGCACAAAAGTACTTCTTGACATGCATGCAGCTCTATTCTTATAGATTAATTCCTTTCAATAAATAATAACCAGAATTATTCTCATTATAATAAGACTGAAATGCAAATTGCTACCATGCTTGACAATTCTCAGGACCATGAGTGAGATGGAAATATGTGTTATCCAATGTTCACACTATTCTCAGTAGAATAACTCAAGTTAGCTTCAAATGAAAGACAGGAGGAAAAGTAATTCAGTTAGCAATGAATTTCTTGAGAGGTGATAATCAGCACGCTGCTAAATATAGTGAGATCAGCCAGGATGAAGAAAGTGAAAAACTATTCAAAACACTTCTGCCCACTTATGTGGCCAGCGTAAAAAAATATTAAAAGGCATGCCTGTAGTATACTATAATTGCCTTTCCAAAATTTGTTACAGCATTAAATATAATTTTGAATTACTTCTCAAGATGATTTTAAATATGCTATTAAAAACACACACCTTTATAATATTTCTTTTATTTTCTTCACCATGGTTTTCTTCCATCAAGCTTTTTCATGTAAATTTCTTGCTGCCTATTATTTGTTGCTGCAGTTATTTCCCTTCTTCTTTTCTCCAACTATTATTTTGTCTCATGATTCAAGAGAAAGGAATTTTAATAACTTTTTAAGCCACATTTCTCAGTTTTACTTTTACGCTAGGAATGGACATCCTTTAGTGTATGATTATTGTTTATGCAGGTTATTTAAATTTTAAAAAGATTTTTAATCATTCATTTTTGATACAACTTGAGGTTTAGAGACAGGATTCACCACCTAAAGTTGTCATTGTTTTAAAAACTTAAGTTTTGGCATTTGTTTAATTTTGGACAAAAGTAATCACCATTTAAAATTAAGTGTTTTCTTTTCATCAAATGTGAGACAGCATATTTTTAAAATTTACTCTAATTACAGAGCTGTAATTTACAGAGTTATTGATACATGAGATTCAGCATACAATATTCCCACACCAGCACCACCACCAGTGTTCCTATGCTGCCTCTCAAATCCCCACTCCGTCCTTCCCTGCCAGATTGACAGAAGTATTTCAAAATTTGGTGGTTATTGCTTGGATCTCATGTTTTCAGTATTCCTGAGGTTGTGCTTCGGATATAAAGTCATACCATTCTTCCACATCACCATTATAATCAAAGCTCTTGACACCCTGTTCCCCCACTATTTCCCTTTCCCATTTTCCTTCCCTTCCTCTATTTCTTTCTATGTCATTCTCCTGAGTCTGTGGTAAAGGGTAATCTAGGCGTTTCCCCCTTATACTATATTACATTTCCTCGTCCAATTATTCTACATCTCACTTGGAACTGAGATCATTCTGAATTCTTTCTTTTCTTTCTCCTCCTCCTTCTGCTTCTCCTCCTCCTCCTCCTCCTCCTCTTCTTCTTCATCATCATTGTCTTCCTCCTCCTCCTCCTCTTCCTTCTCCTCCTCCTCCTCCTTTTCTTCTTCTTCGCCGTCATTGTCTTCCTCCTCCTGGTCCTCCTCCTTCTCCTCCTCCCCCAATTCCTCCTCCTTATCTTCTCCCTCTTCTTCCTCTGCCTTTTGATATTGCTGCTGCTGTTTGCTTACTTCAATGTAGCATGATACCTTTGAGTTCCAATCAAGTTTCAGCAAATTGCATGATTTCATTGTTCTTGAAGCGGCACCATATCCCATCATGTAAATATACCACATCTTCATAATCCATTTATCTGTTGTTAAACATCTAGGTTGATTCCATATCTTAGCCATTGCACTATGTGCAGCAATGGATCATGGTATCTGTCTTTTTGAATATTTTTTGTCTAGGTGGTAGATGCCCAAAAGTGGAATTGGTGGGTCATTGTTGGGAAGCTCAATTCTAATTTCACTGAGAGCTCTCCATAGGGTTTTTCATGTCGTCTGAACCAGACAACATCTCCACCAACAGTGAATGAGAGTTCCTTTTGCCTCACATTCTCCCCATACCAATTATTCCCACCAATGGGGTGCTAGGGGTGAAACCCAGATCTGCCAAATGCAAAATAACCATTCATTCTTCACTATCACTTGGGCATCTCTAAAGCATTTCAGATATTTCAGGAACTTGGGATACAGTTCCTGAATGTTTAAGATAGTTTTACTGTGCATTTAGAGAATGCTACTGAAATGCTAGAAATCCACACAAGTCCTCAGACATAAAACCTATGTCTTTTCCCTGGCACTAGTTAAGAATTCCATAGAATCAGTAGATATACTGACTAAAAGCTTAGGGGATGGAAAACAGTTCATTGGAGTTAGACTCATGAAAATGAGTCTCGGGTTATAATCAATTACATAAATCACCCATTTTATAGAAGGTTTCTGCTTTTCTGTTTATCTGTAAGCATATAATCAGAGTTTGGAGTTACTTATATTACCCTCTTACCATTTTCTAAGGTACAGGTCACACTTGGCAGTGCTCGGGGGTAACTCCTGGCTCTGTGTTCAAGTATAACTTCTGGCAGTGCCTGAGCGAACATATGCTAAGGACACTGATTGAACTGGGGTTCAGCTGGGTGCAAAGCAAGAGCTTTAGCTGCTGTACTATCTCTCAGGCCTTTTCACCTCCGGTTTTTATATAATTTCACATATAGGAAACATATTGGATTATTACTCTGTTTTCTAAAGATTGATTCACTTAATCACATACTTGTTTGGCAGAAGGAATGGTGAAATGAATGTGAAGAATGGTAGATAGACATAGCAAAAGCATTGAGGAAGCGATCAAAAGATGACTGTGTATTAACTCAAGACATGAACCCTGGTAACTGGAGCCTTCCTCCCTTGGAATACACAGGATATCCTTACTCCCTTGGGTAAGTTCCTCAGAAGTGAAGGTAGATGGAGGTAAACATAGATAGAGCTCTCCATGATATTGAAGCTGAAGGAATCTTTAAAGGTGAAACATCACTGACCAAGCAAGATAAACGAATGGAACTGCATTAAGCTAAGAAGCTTCTGAACTTCAAACGAAACAGTGAAGAAGATATAGAGATAGCTCAAGGAATGGGAAAAAATATTTACCCAATGCCCATAAGATAGGAGGTTAATGGCAAGATAATATAAGCGACTGGTAGGACTTTATAAGAAAAAAGTCCAATCCCATCAAAAAATGGGGAGAAGAAATAAACAGAAACTTTCACAAAGAATTAAAAATGGGCTTTTTTTCCACTGCTGCACGAGCATGATCCTCAAGGCCAACTAAACTACTTTGGGCACCAGCAGCTCACAGAAATGTCTCTAGACTGTGAACTGAGCCACTGCCACATGCGGCGCCAGGGGGGAAGGGTTTTTCTCTCTCGGCTTTTCCATCTTATGAGCACCACAAAAGGGAAGTAAAAGCTTGCAGTGATGCAATTTCAGGCAAAAATTTCCCTGGACTTTGTTACTAAAATACAGAAATCCAAAACCTTATATCTCTTAATTGTCAGCAATGTAAAACATTATCAAATGGTTCCTTTTCAACAAGTCTGACTTTGGGGGGAAACTGCAAACAATCATAGTGAGTTTTTTTTTGTTGAAATAGTGAAGGTAATCAAAGTAAAGTGAAATCTATCAGCTAGTGGCTGAAATCTAGTGGCATGGGGGGAGGTATACTGGGGCTTCTGGTGGTGGAAAATGTGCACTGGTGATGGGATAGGTGTTGAGCATTGTATAACGGAGACTTAAGACTGAAAGCTCTGTAACTTTCCACATGGTGACTCAATTAAAAAAGAAAAGAATTACAAATGGACAAAAAGCACATTAAAAAATGTTCTACATCACTAATTATCAGGGAGATGCAAATCAAAACAACAATGAGATATCACCTTACACCTCAGAAACTGGCACACCTCAAAAAGTATACAAATAACTAGTGTTGGTGTGAATGCAGGAGAAAGGGATACTTACTCACTGTTGTTGGGAGTGCCAAAGTGTCCAGCCTTTTGGAAAGCAATATGGGCATTCCTCAAAGACCTGAAAATTGAGCTTCCATCTGACCCAGCAATACCACTACTGAGAATATATACCTGTGGTGCAAAAATACACAGCAGGAACAGTATCTGCACTTGTCCATTCATTGCAGCACTGTTCACAATCGCCAGAATCTGGAAACAATCTGAGTGTCCGAGAACAGAGCTGGATAAAGAAACAATGACACAGCTACACAATGGAATACTCTACAGCTGTTAGAAAAAACAAAGTCATGAAATTCACTTATAAATGGAAAAACATGGAGAATATGATGCTGAGTGAAATAAGGCAGAAGGGAAGGGACAGACATAGAATGATGACACTCGTTTGTGGGATATAAAAATCAAAAGAGAAAAATAACCAAAACATAATGACAAGCTAACACCCAAATACAGTAGAAATAAAACAATGGTCAGAATGAATGGTCCGTGATTGGAAGCCTCAAGGACTGCGGGGAAGTTACAGCTGGGACAGAGAATGGACCATTATGGCAATAATGGTTGGAAGAATTTGCTCTGGATGGGAGATGTGTGCTGAAAGTGGGCAAATGACCAAACATGACAGCTTCTCAGTATGTGTATACTGAACCATAATACCTAAAAGAAAGAGAGAGAGAGAGAGAGAGAGAGAGAGAGAGAGAGAGAGAGAGAGAGTGCCTGCCATAAGGCAGGCTGTGGGTGGTGGTGAGTGCCAGGAGGAATATGAGACTGGTGTTGGAACATGTGCACTGGTGGAGGGATGAGTGTTGGAGCATTGTATGACTGCAACTCAATCATGAAAGCTTTGTAACTATATCACACTGTGATTCAATTAAGGTATCACTGTATCACTGTCATCCCGTTGATCAACGATTTACTCGAGCGGGAGCCAGTAATGTCTCCATTCGTTCTAGCCCTGAGATTTTAGCAGCCTTTCTTTACTCGTTCTTCTCAGCGGTGCTGCATTGGAGGCTCTTTCAGGTTAAGTGGAATGAGACCCATCTTTGATACTGTATTTGGCATATCGAATTTGCCATGGAGAGCTTGCCAGGCTCTTCAGTGAGTGCAGGA